>NC_139645.1:7994703-8124703 GCF_964638095.1 Poromitra crassiceps | reverse complement strand
GCTGTATGCAACTGCAAAAACACCAGTACTGCTGCTGTCACTACTTTATTATTGAATTGATTCAAAATGCCAAAATAATTTGACAATATAAAGGGAACAATAGGCAAGCGCAAGGGTGATTATTACCCTAGTCTCTCCCCACACTCAAATATTACGTTGACTCTCTGCGCTCCGCATACTACATGACTGTGCCACTTTGCAGCCCCTGCTGCTGTTTCGAGGATGGGTCTAGGGGTTGTTATGATCTCGCCTTGAAGCAGAATATCATAATCATAACGTCAGTCCGAGATGACTACCTTAATATTTAGAATATCCTCTTTTCCCACTTATGAAGTGGGAAAGTCATATAGGGATAGTATATGACTTGTATTATTATAGTACTGCAGGTTTACCACTAGGGAGCACTGCAAGGAAAGTACTGACGAACACTTCCAGGTTAAAGGCGACATCTTTGATATTTAGTGGACCACAGACAAGAGACGATTGTTTTGAGTGCACGTGGAGCTGTTGCAGCAAAGGGTGCAACTGGGGGTCACATATGTGACCATTGAGAATACATGATGACATCTCAGTGCATGGCTAATGTAGCCTACAATAGCTACGAGTCGTATAGCTAATAGCCCCAAGCCACAGTGGACATTCTGAGAGACTTTGATGCAACGCTGGAACTAACAGTACAATCTCAGACCATCTATACGCATTTGAATTGATTTCCAAAACACAGGATGCAGAATGCAGGCCCACCTTCTCCCATCACCCTGGGTGACTCCCCAATCAACACCGTTGAGTCCTTTCACTTCCTGGGGTTCAGTCATCACCCGGGACGTACCTGACATGGGAGCTGAACATCAAAAACTCTCACCAAGAAAGCCCAACAGAGGATGTACTTTCTTCAGCGGCTGAGGAGGTTCAAGGTGCCAGAGGCAAAGTTATAATTGTCTACACCTCCACCGTCGACTCCATCCTCACCTCCTCCGCTCCATCACCATCTGGTGCTGCTGCTGATGCACGCAAGGACATCTCCAGATTGCAGCGCATCATCTGTCATGCTGAAAAGGTGGGCGGATGCATCCTGCCATACCTTCAGGACCTACTACAGCCTGCCAGGACGCTAAAGCAGTCTCGAAAAATCATGACCGCGACTCCTCCCACCCAGGTCATAAACTCTTTAGGCCCCTCCCCCTTGGCAGAAGACTGATGTCTGGCAGTACACTGTAAACGATTGTCCTGTTTATTAACAGTAAAATACTGGCAGCAGAGGTGCAGCATTGAGTTAAGTTATCCTTTATTTATCCCCTTGGGGAAATTCATCCTAAAGTATACTGTTAATTTTAAAGGTCTCCTACTGTAATCTACTGTTACAGTATGTTGCTGTATTTTCTTAATTTTACAGTGGACTACTGGCAGCAGGGTTGCCAGTACATTACCATTTTCTACAGTTTACTTACTGTCAAATTAAAGGAGAACTTCACCGAAAAACAATGCTGAATATTTTGCACATTATGCCACACATATCTTAAAACTGTAAACAGTTTTACAGTCATTCATTTATTTTGACAGTTATTGAGAGTTGATTTGAGTTAAGTCGATGCCAGTGATGTAATTCATGCACAATGACATCAATGGTCCACAACTTAAAGGAGAATTTCGTTTTTTTTTAACCTGGAGCCCTCTCCTCACATTAATTATTATCTGATGACTCACCCAGTGTTCTCCGCAGCGATTTGGACCGTCGTAGGCGTTGTTGTGATCGAAATAGTACTCCAAGCCAGTCCTTGAGCCAAGTCCCGCGAGACTTTCCTGCCGGCTGGCCTGTGGATGCTGTGGACTGACTTGACGAGAGTTGGTGACACTGATCCGAAAGGAGGAAATGGGATCCCTGTAAATACCGCTGGAAATAGCCCGGGGGAGATTGGCAGTCTGATGTTTCTTTATATATATATAATGACGATATGGGTCGAAAACGGGAATAAAACTGTCTATTTAAATGGAGGAACGTCACGCTGCCATGTGGCCCCGACGGAGCTCAATTCTAGGACTGGCATGGACACTATTGATCTCCAAACAACGCGTAGGAGGAACAAAAATGCTGCGGAGAACACTGGGTGAGTCGTCAGATAATAATTAATGTGAGGAGAGGGCTCCAGGTTTTAAAAAAAACGAAATTCTCCTTTAAATCAAATAAATCAAATCAACTTAAATCAAATTAAATAAACGTTATGTCTGGAGAATGCGCGCTGCATTTGGCTGGTGTGCACGCTCTTTCACTCTGTACTCACTGTACTCACTCACTAGATCAGTTATATTTTTTAATGCCCCGCTGTAAAATAATTATGGGTGTAAGCCAGGTCCGGTCTAGAACGTGACAGCTGGTGCATTTCCTCAAAACTCTGACTCATTGTAATAATGTGCAGCCTTACTTCTTGTATTGACACTGGACCCAATTTGAGAACAGTCGCCATTATGGTTTGTCAGCTACAGTTACTTAATGTTGCTATAGCGCCCCCTATAGGCGAAATGACAATTGTTTTTTTAATCAGCTCACAGTACATCCCTGCACACCTGTACCATGTTTGGTTAGCATTGGACGATGCGTTCCAGAGTTATGGCGATTTTTGTGAAATAGGCCCCACCCACAGGATTTAGGAAGTGGATTATATCGCAATGGTGCGGTGTTTTCAAAAACCGTGAAATCAATGTTGTGCAGGACAGTCCAAAAAAGGACTGTTTTGGACAAAATTCAAAATGGTGGGAAATCTATTCAGACGGAAATGGTCGTGGCCTATATCAGTAGATGCGGAATGAGCCAAGGAATCCATGGAATCCAGAATTTTGAATGTGGACCCTACGGTTCAAAAGTTATGGACCAAAAGGTAAAGAGGGGTGTTATAGCGCCACCATCAGGTCAATTGGTGTAATTTTTTCATGGATAGTAAAAGGCCCCTCTGTGCAACTCCTTTGGTAGCGTTAGGTCATATGGTTTCTGAGATACAGCTAATTTAATGCAATATTTTATCACACTTTCTTTTCTTTCTGGGTGTAATCGAAACGATAACAGCTAGAGCTGCCCAATATCTTAGGGAGGTTCACAGAGGGGCCTTTTGCTATTAGCGAAAAAAATACACCAATCGAACTGATGGTGGCGTGGTAACTGCCCTCTTTATGTCTTGGTCTATAAACTTTGGAACCATAGCTTCTACTATCAAAAATAGTATGTATGAGCCAAGATCCCCAATGATGACATCATCACTGTAGTTATGACATCATTTAACAATACCACCCCACTCTAGACTGCCGGGGTATGGTCCCGAGGAGCGCTGTTGGGTCCCTTGCCGGTTCATCCTTGACCCTTCCCTCATTCGGGATTTCCGTGAGTCCGGCCGGGCGCCAGCAGGTGGCCCCCGTAGAGGGGGGGTACTCTTAAATGATGTCACCACTGATGATGAGGTCGCCAAGGATGTAAACAGCGATGATGTCGACAGTGATGATGTCATAATTCATGATGACTAGTGCAATACTCGTAGTGCTATGTTTATTATTATCGCCCCATAAACCACCCTGTGGGTGCTTCCCCCCCACACCCACACTGCACTCCGTCAGGTCCCCCTAAGCGGACTCCCAAAGTTTGAAGTCGATCCGACAAACGGTTCACAATTTTAACTAAGATTCTGCACCTGCTTCCCCCCATTCATACATCATGCTCACCCACTCTTCACCGCATCATGATGCAAAGTTGAGCAAATGTGCGCAGACAACTTTGCATCACTGATGACATTGATGTCACAAAAGCACTCGATGATGATGTCATCAGTGAGTGTCTGTATATATATGTCTTTATGTATGTATATGTATGTTTGTATGTATGTATGTATGTATGTATGTATGCATGTATGTCTGTCTGCGCACAATCATTGTGATGTCATCAGTGATGCAAAGTTGGGCAGTTGTGCGCAGACATAAACTTTGCATCACTGATGACAATGATGTCAAAATGTCATCATCAGTCGACAGTGATGATGTCATAATTCATGATCCCACTCTTCACCGCATCATCATCAGCTCTTTAATGAAGTTAAAGGAAACTTGATCAAACAGCAGAACACATTAAGGTCCAGGCCCGAGGCACAGAGAGGCAGATTAAGCAGGAGTTTAACCAGAACACTAACAAGATGTCAGAGGGTTTCTGTTTTGATCTACCAGGTTTCTGGCTTTGCAGAAAATCACTCAAATATTAGATTGTCAGATGTATGAATGCTCAGGCGAGCACATATTTGTCTTTACATGACAGAATCAAATGTAGGCTATCGATCATGGCGAGAGAATTAAGAAGCTTCACCAGTTTCTACAAGAGGAACAGAGGGCCAGGATCGCTTCCCTGAGGGAGGAAGAGGAGCAGAAGAGTCAGATGATGAAGGAGAAGATTGAGGGTCTGAGCAGAGAGATAGCAGCTCTTTCAGACACAGTCAGAGCCATAGAGAAGGAGCTGAGAGCTGAAGATGACTCAAACTACAAGGCTACAGTGGAAAGAGTCCAGCATTCCCTGCTGGAAGATCCACAATTGGTGTCAGGAGCTCTGATAGACGAGGCCAAACACCTGGCCAACCTGAGCCTCAGAGTCTGGGACAAGATGAATGAGAAGGTCTCTTACACTCCTGTGATTCTGGACCCAAACACTGCCCAAATCAGGCTATCTGAAGATCTGACCATTACTTTAGGACGGAAATACAATAAGGTCCCCGACAACACAGAGAGGTTTGGCTTTTTTTTTTCTGCTGTCTTGGCCTCTGAGGGCTTTAACTCAGGAACTCACAGCTGGGATGTTGAGGTTGGAGACGGGCCATTCTGGCAACTGGGTGTGTTAGAAGAGTCTGCCCACAGGAAGGATAGGAGGTATTATCACGGATTATGGAACATATGGTTAGATTCTGATAATGGTAAATACATAACATACCCAAGTCCATTCACTAGAATCCCAGTGAAGAAGAAGCTCCAGAGGGTCAGATTGAGTCTGGACTGGGACAGAGGAAAGCTGTCATTCTCTGATCCTGACACTAACACACACATACACACCTTCACACACACCTTCACTGACAGGATGTTTCCCTTCTTTTCTGGTGTCTCCTCTCGTATGAAGATGTTACCAATGAAGCTCTCTAACAGTGGAACAGCAAAGTTGGGGGCGTGTCCCTCAACTAACATGTCGAGCACTTGAAGCGCTGGTGCTGAGCTGAAAGTCTTTTTTACGGCGTGGCCACTAGTGTCTGACGCTCTGTCATGTCTCTGCAAAAGAAAGTGGCCATGGTCGCCGATGATGTCATACAGTTCTAGACAGCTCGCCCTGGTGGCAAGGTCACTATTGATGTCATACTGTATATCCCCGATCATGATGTCACAGACAGTGCGTAATGACTGCGTGGTGTAAGATGCCTCTCTTCTTGTGGTGAGAGAGGAGGGCATCTGCTCAGTCTAGGATAGAGAATCCCCCCCCCCCCCCATCCTGTAGGGGATTCTTCAGGAGTCAAGACATTGGTGGTGGGCTGGGGAGGTGGGTGGGGCGAAACACAGCTTCAGAGGATGGGATACGATCAGCCTAGGTACAGCGACCATGGAGGTAAAGGATCAGGGAAAGAGGACGATGACGCGCTGAGCATGGCTATATGTACCGCCACGTCAGCCTCGGCAGTGACGTCATTACCAACGTCTTATTGACATATTGACAGGGGCTGATTGGCTGTTGAGGATGGATGGGGTGATGAGTCAAGAGACACACGTCATAACGGACGTCACACTGTGGAGACACGTCATAACGGACGTCACACTACCAGAACCTCTCGTCACATGGATAGTTTATTCCCAAATGCCATCCACCTCTTCAGCGAGACATAAAAGCATGCAGCAACGTTCCCCCTAAGCGGACTCCCAAAGTTTGAAGTCGATCCGACAAACGGTTCACAATTTTAACTAAGATTCTGCACCCGCTTCCCCCATGGGTACATCTACCCATTTCCCTTCCCCCCATTCATACATCATGCTCACCCACTCTTCACCGCATCATGATGCAAAGTTGAGCAAATGTGCGCAGACAACTTTGCATCACTGATGACATTGATGTCACAAAAGCACTCGATTATGTCATCAGTGAGTGTCTGTATATGTATGTCTTTATGTATGTATATGTATGTATGTATGTATCTATGTCTGTCTGCGCACAATCATTGTGATGTCATCAGTGATGCAAAGTTGGGCAGTTGTGCGCAGACATAAACTTTGCATCACTGATGACAATGATGTCAAAATGTCATCATCAGTCGACAGTGATGATGTCATAATTCATGATCCCACTCTTCACCGCATCATGATGCAAAGTTGAGCAAATGTGCGCAGACAACTTTGCATCACTGATGACATTGATGTCACAAAAGCACTCGATGATGATGTCATCAGTGAGTGTCTATGTCTTTATGTATGTATGTATGTATGTATGTATGTCTGTCTGCGCACAATCATTGTGATGTCATCAGTGATGCAAAGTTGGGCAGTTGTGCGCAGACATGAACTTTGCATCACTGATGACAATGATGTCAAAATGTCATCATCAGTGATGTCACTAAATGTGTCATCAGTGATGCAAAGTTGGGCAGTTGTGCGCAGACATAAACTTTGCATCACTGATGACAATGATGTCAAAATGTCATCATCAGTGATGTCACTAAATGTGTATGTGCCCGTAACAGTGATGTCATCATTGTGATGTCATCAGTGATGCAAAGTTGGGCAGTTGTGCGCAGACATAAACTTTGCATCACTGATGACAATGATGTCAAAATGTCATCATCAGTGATGTCACTAAATGTGTATGTGCCCGTAACAGTGATGTCATAAATCCTTCCCTGCTGAGGTGATAAAGGGATGGCTCTTGTTCACATCTGAGATAACATGCTGCTGTCTGAGAAACCCAAACCCTTGGCTCTCGTTTGTGTGTGTGTGATTGTGGTGTGTGTGTCAGTGTGTGTTGTCGATGCTGCACAGCATCACAAGGAGGAACTGAAGCTCTTTAATGAAGTTAAAGGAAACTTTCATGAAACAGCAGAACACATTAAGGTCCAGGCCCGACGCACAGAGAGGCAGATTAAGCAGGAGATTGAGAAGCTTCACCAGTTTCTACAAGAGGAACAGAGGGCCAGGATCGCTTCCCTGAGGGAGGAAGAGGAGCAGAAGAGTCAGACGATGAAGGAGAAGATTGAGGGTCTGAGCAGAGAGATAGCAGCTCTTTCAGACACAGTCAGAGCCATAGAGAAGGAGCTGAGAGCTGAAGATGACTCAAACTACAAGTCTACACTGGAAAGAGTCCAGCGTTCCCTGCTGGAAGATCCACAATTGGTGTCAGGAGCTCTGATAGACGAGGCCAAACACCTGGCCAACCTGAGCTTCAGAGTCTGGGACAAGATGAATGAGAAGGTCTCTTACACTCCTGTGATTCTGGACCCAAACACTGCCCAACTCAGGCTATCTGAAGATCTGACCATTACTAGAGGATGGGAAAACATTAAGGTCCCCGACAACCCAGAGAGGTTTGACTTTTCTGATTCTGCTGTCTTGGCCTCTGAGGGCTTTAACTCAGGAACTCACAGCTGGGATGTTGAGGTTGGAGACAGTCAATTCTGGCAACTGGGTGTGTTAGAAGAGTCTGCCCACAGGAAGGATAGGAGGTATTATCCCGGATTATGGAACATATGGTTAGATTCTGATAATGGTAAATACGTAACATACCCAAGTCCATACACTATAATCCCAGTGAAGAAGAAGCTCCAGAGGGTCAGATTGAGTCTGGACTGGGACAGAGGAAAGCTGTCATTCTCTGATCCTGACACTAACACACACATACACACCTTCACGCACACCTTCACTGACAGGATGTTTCCCTTCTTTTCTGGTGTCTCCTCTCGTATGAAGATGTTACCAATGAAGCTCTCTAACAGTGGAACAGCAAAGTTGGGGGCGTGTCCCTCAACTAACATGTCGAGCACTTGAAGCGCTGGTGCTGAGCTGAAAGTCTTTTTTACGGCGTGGCCACTAGTGTCTGACGCTCTGTCATGTCTCTGCAAAAGAAAGTGGCCATGGTCGCCGATGATGTCATACAGTTCTAGACAGCTCGCCCTGGTGGCAAGGTCACTATTGATGTCATACTGTATATCCCTGATCATGATGTCACAGACAGTGCGTAATGACTGCGTGGTAAGATGCCTCTCTTCTTGTGGTGAGAGAGGAGGGCATCTGCTCAGTCTAGGATAGAGAACCCCCCCCCATCCTGTAGGGGATTCTTCAGGAGTCAAGACATTGGTGGTGGCCTTTGGGAGGTGGGTGGGGCGAAACACAGCTTCAGAGGATGGGATGCGATCAGCCTAGGTACAGCGACCATGAGGTGAAGGATCAGGGAAAGAGGACGATGACGCGCTGAGCATGGCTATATGTACCGCCACGTCAGCCTCGGCAGTGATGGCATTACCAGGGTGCGAACTACGGGGGAGCTGGGGGGGCTTTGGCTCCCCTTAAAGAAATAGTAGACCCCCTGAAAGCATGACTTGTGAAATTTGGGGGGGTCTCTAAATTATTGACTAATATATATTACCCCATGTATTTTCTATTTCTTTTTCTGTACCTTCATAGTGAATAATGCGTAAAATTACGCTATTTTAATCGTATGATTCAGAGTGTGCTCAATCACTGTCAAATTCACTGTAAGCCCCTATACCGACATGCATGTTATTCTTATCATCACCACATCGAAGCGTGGCGGCGCAGGTGCAAATCAAACGTCACTCACGCGGTCAGGTCAGATTTAAAACAACAGCAAGATGTAAAAAAGAAAACAAGGCAGTTTGACAAACTTTACATTCACGAAGAAATGGAAGCAGCCGTCAGTTGAACAGCAACAAGTCGCTTCTACTTCAAACGCAGATGTGGAAAAAGTGACGACGTGAAGCTGGAATACCTCTGAGTCCTCCCGCATATGGAGGACTGTTTGTGAGATGGAATGCGTCAGGAACTTCACTGTGAGTGGGACATGTGCGTTATGGAGTGGTTAAAAGTGTTGGGCAGAGATATCATGTTCTTGTAGCTGCAGTGTATATGGAGAGCAGTGCGCCCGTTTCGCCTTTCTGTGCTCTCTCATCCTGCCTCCCTCTCTGTGTGCGCAGAGCGCTTTTCTCTCTTGGAGAGAAAAGTGGAACACGACAAGCTGTATCCATGTCTTTGAGTGTGCTTATTTAAAATGAGTTATACCCCTAAATTGGCCTTCAAATTGCCTCAAATTTCGGCCGCCGCCCTTCGGACGGTGGCTGTAGTGCCCCCCCCCCCGTGAAAAAAGTCGGCTCCCCCGAAAGCCACAGTATAGTTCGCACACTGGGCATTACCAACGTCTTATTGACATATTGACAGGGACTGATTGGCTATTGAGGATGGATGGGGTGATGAGTCAGGAGATACACGTCATAACGGACGTCACACTGTCGAGACTCACGTCATAAATGTAATGACTAAAAGGAAGTAACCAAGGCAATCTTGTAGGTGAAAAAAGGGAAAAAGCCTTTATTGTATGGCTAATGCATAGAGGCACTGCGTAACGCGTCATCATTCAGAAACCACGCCGAAGACGGGGGAAAATAAAAAAGCCCCCCTCCAATCCTGGCGTTCTCCTATGTCACGTGCATGGTTGCGTGTTGCACAGAAAGATTGTATATACGGAAGATGAACACTCCAACTTACTTCTTGACAGCTAGAGCCACATTTTTCTTCTCGCCAATTCTCAATGGCTTCCTTGTTTTGCTCGGGAGTACAAAAAAACTTTAACTGGCGATTTTTTACATTTGTTGTCTGCGCAGCCCGCCACACAACAGCTTTTAGCTATGTTTAATTCAAGGAAAATGACGCTGGTGTGTGGAAATGAACGGAGCCTTTCCCCCGTGATGGGCGTGGCCTATTACATGCAGTGTCTCTATAGTAGCAAGAATTAAAAACGCACCGACGCGTTGCGGCACACAGGCCTTCATCAGGGTGACAAACAAGGGAAAAACTGCAATGCAAACATATATAAGGTGTGGCAGGAAATGCCAACATAGTTCATTTGCATAATACATTGAACTGACAGGAAGACGACCATATAAGGAGTCGGCAGATAACTCCAGCACTGACATAATGGAAAAAAACACCTTGTACAAACCTATCACTCATTTCAGAGGTACAACTTGTAAAAAACAACAAACATAAGCACATGCCCCCCCAAAAAAAGAAAGAAAGCAGCACAACAAAGCAATTTACAGGAAAGGAGAGTAATCAATCTCCTCATTGAGGCCTGGATAGGTCATGGCCTTGAGTTTGAAGATCCAAAAAAAGTTTCTCGTAACTTTTTTAATTCGTTTTTAATTAGTTTATAATATAATAGCATTTTCAATTCTTGCTACTATGCATTAGCCATACAATAAAGGCTTTTTCACTATTTTCACCTACAAGCACGGCATGGTGGCTCAGTGGTTAACACTGTTGCCTCACAGCAAGAAGGTCCCGGGTTCGAACCCCGGTCCGTCCCAGGTCCTTTCTGTGTGGAGTTTGCATGTTCTCCCCGTGTCCGTGTGGGTTTTCTCCGGGTGCTCCGGTTTCCTCCCACCATCATGAAATGTATGTTAGGGTTAATACTCCTGTCGGTGCCCCTGACCAAGGTACTGGCAAAATAACTGGAGTTGGTCCCCGGGCGCTGCACAGTGGCTGCCCACTGCTCCTAGTTCTAGGAAGGTTCCTAGTAGAGGATGGGTCAAATGCAGAGGATGAATTTCCCCAAGGGGATAAATAAAGGATAACTTAACTTAACTTAACTTAAGAGTGCCTTGGTTACTTCTTTTTAGTCTCAACTGTCCTACCCCTGACCAAAGAGCATCTTGACGTTATACTACTCGGCCTACCAAAGACGCACTCCTTTCTCTGCTTTTCTTTTTGACATAATGTAATGTTTTGAAATGATAGTAACTCCTGTGTTATGCTCATTCTAATCGAACCTTTCCAAAAGTTGACCATCGTAAAATATGAATCATGGCGGGTTTCCATTAACAGCTTTTACAATAAGTGAATAACTGTGTGCGTCGGGTGAGACAAGATCACAAATCTCCAGAATAAAAAATGCAGAGAGGTCTTTGCAAGAGTTACTTGCCATCAGAGAAGGAATAATTAGTCTGTTCTTCTGGTGGCCATATTTCTTGCTTCCTGGCGACGACGACCAAATGCTACGGCCAACATTTTAATGGTCGGAGAAATGCCGATTCAACAATATCTGCAAGAGAGACACACAAAACAGTTCTGGCAGGTCTTTGTGCAAACGCATTTTGACGGAGAGCCTTTGGGCCGTGCAACATTTTAGGTGTCCAGAGCAACATTTTGATCAGATTTCGATAAGTCCCAATCCAACCCTGTGAAGAAATGAGTCTCTTCTGTTAGCATGTGCTAATGTGTCACAGCTGTAGACTAATAAAGAAGGGTCGCTCCATAGCCCATCTCCATAATCCTCACTGTGTCTGTGTGTGTGTGTGTGTGTGTGTGTGTGTGTGTGTGTGTGTGTGTGTGTATGACAGGGGAAGTCCAGAGAGGTCAGCTACTGATGTGCTGTCACCTCAAGGCTGGAACGTTCAGACTCCTCTGTCTCTTCAGCTCAACCATCTAAACCACGAGGTCACCCTGAACGTAATCTCTTGCGACAGACTTTCGACTTGCATCGAAAATCTGTCGGCAGGCTCCGTCAAAAGGGTCTCGCACGCATGCTGCGCTTTATTACCCGATCAAAATGAAGTGAACGTGACCGGTGTGTAGTCAAAACTTACCATTTTCAGCGTGTAGCAAGTAGCTACTTGCTACTAGCAACGAGCCAGAGTTGTTATTGTTGTTTCATAGCGACGGACGGATTTGAGAGCGACACGTAGGGAGCGGAAAATGAGCTATATTTAGAATCGGGAGAGATCATAGAACATTTCACTCGGAAAAAAATGAAGGAAAAAAAAACGTAAACCCACTTCTTTTTTTCTTTTTTTTCTTTTTTTTTTCTTTTTTTCCTGAGTGAAATGTTATGTAATCTGAACCGTTTGGTTTGAACAAGTAAAACTCTTTTTTTTTAACGAAATGTCTTTGGGAAAATAAATGGCGGATGAAAATCTCTGCTACAGTGCTGAAGCAGGAAGTGACGTTCCACTTTGCCTCTCTAGTACGAGAATTTTTCCAGACGTTTTGGGGTTGTTTCCTATAATAGACCTGATGAATGTGATGAACCGCACTACGTGTTCGCTTGCAAGCGGACCAGCGGACAAAGACTTGCTTTCGTCTGGTCTCAGGGTCGTTATTCGGTGCCACCTGGGTTTTGTCCAAACGGAACCAGACTAAAGGAGAAAACACACCAGAGTTCTATTGGGTCGACCGCATCCTCAGTGAAAATGAGCTGGAGGCCCAGGCCAAGTTCACGATTACAGAAATCAGCACTGAGGGCTTCAACAGATGGCTGACCTTGTGAAAAGAACCTCTTCAACTGAGCCTGCAGTTTCAGCCATAGTTGTTGTTGTTGTTGTTGTGTTGTCATTTCCTCGTTTATTGGGACTTTGTGTCGTCTGCTCACTCCATCAGGTGCTACACCAGAGGCCCTTGATAGACGCTAGATAGAACGACTCCTACAGTGCTTCACCTCCCGATGACATTAGAATAATATGTTCGGCTATTCCGAGCACTATAACGGGGCAAAACAAAGTCAAACGAGTCAACAAATAGAATCTCCCGGGGACAATCAGACACCGGGCATGAGTCCGCGCGCGGCCAGCTTCAATGGCAGAGCTCCAACAGCCGACCTGTTTCTCGTTCTCCGCTGAAGGTCAACTCCTCGCATTTCATAATTCCTCCTAAGTCATTGACCGTAAAGCCTCGTATCAAAACATAATATTATCCAGCTCCTCCTCGGCAAAAATACTATCACATGCAAACAAAACCGTGTTTGCACGGGATGATATTTACTCTGATCTTCAGGGTGTGTAGTAGGCTATAAATAGTGCCGATTTATTTACACGCACAGCAAACATTGATTCATATTAAAATGTCATATCTTGGAGAGCAGTGGGGCTGTATTTATTTGGCTATTGGTTAGGATGTTGGCTCTTTTTCTTTTCAATGTCATGGCACTCAGTGAAGAAATGCCAGTCATTGGGAGAAGCTTTCATGGTCTAATTTGATCATGATTGAAAAGCTATCATAATGGAAATGGTGGAAAAACAGAAGGTGGATCATGTGATTTATGTACCAAGGTCAAATACTGCTCATCAGAGAGAGAGAGAGAGAGAGAGAGAGAGAGAGAGAGGGAGAGAGAGAGCGAGAGAGAGAGAGAGAGAGAGAGAGCGAGAGAGAGAGAGAGAGCGAGAGAGAGAGAGAGAGAGAGAGAGAGAGAGAGATCACACAAAACGTTGGAGAGTGAGCATTTCCAAATATTATTTTGGATTTTCCAAGTAGGCCTAACAGTCATAGCAGTCAGCTGCAGCGCAACCCAAATCATGTCCTGGTGTGGACTACTTACTTGTTGTACTGGTGTGTCTTAGATAGAGCTATGGATTCACACAGGCTAATCCCAGCAAGCAAAATGACGTTATGATGAAGTTCATTCAGGAGCTTTATACATAAAATATGTCCGGATTAAGAATGTATGCAACATACAAAAAAAAGAAAAAAAAAGACGGTACCCAATCCGCGATGTGAAGCCAGGTCTCGAGCGTGGAAGTGCAATATTTCACCACTGCACTAATCATTCACTGACGTAAGTGGTGGCACGTTGAGCTATATGCATCAGGAATGTTCAAA
The DNA here is from genome assembly GCF_964638095.1 of Poromitra crassiceps. Lineage (NCBI taxonomy): Eukaryota > Metazoa > Chordata > Actinopteri > Beryciformes > Melamphaidae > Poromitra > Poromitra crassiceps. The sequence goes on along the minus strand of NC_139645.1, from coordinate 8,110,834 downwards.
GATGTAATTTATTTCATTCAAACCTTAATCGTGAGGAATCATTGATGTTTCCCTCAAATTTTGCGAGCGTAGTAGCGCGAGGAGGACATGTAAAGAGGGACGGAGCGAGGGAGAGAGAAGCTGTCGATCTCAAAAGCAGGTAGGTTGGATTAGTGAACCTAACTAGCTTCAACGCGGTGCAAAAAAAAAACCTCTCTCTTCAAATTCAGCGTTTGTTTTGGTTATTATGATGACATCCAGAGAGGGGAAGAGCGGAGGATAAAGAGAGAGAGACGAGCAGCGCTGCGCTCTCAAACGCTTGAGAAAGCACGAGGAGCGAGGGGATCGAGCGCCGAGCCTCCCGTGGTGGTGGTGGTGTGTAGATAGGGTACGAATAGCACAATAACAAATCCTATTCGTACCTGGGTATGAATAGATACTGCGTACCCCCCCCCCCCCCCCTCCAGTGTGTGTACAGTCTCACACCAGCACATGTCATAGTTAAGTAGCTGTTAAGGCCTCCGCTGTACATCCACTTATGAATATACATAATCCACTCAGAATGAGTGCAGGGAAAACACGAGGATTCCCACCCATAGTATGTGTACAAGCCCCCACATCTTATAAAACAGTGTGTGTGCGTACACACACACGCACGCACGCACGCACGCACGCACGCACACACACACACACACACACACACACACACACACACACACACACACACACACACACACACACACACACACACACACACACACACACACACACACACACACACAGAGGGGGGGAGAGAGAGATACATCACATGCAAACACAACACGTCTGATATGATACTTGTCACCCTTCTACATGTAGCCTTTGTATATTTGAATTCCTAAGCTTATAACCATGAGGAGAAAGCTCCATCAGTGAAGGAGGAGCTATAGGGAAGGGAGCCATATCCTGCCACGAGAAGAAAATTATTTGCAAAACAAATTGATGACTGAACTGTTTCCAGATCCTCCGAGATGTGCTAACCATAACTTTAGAGTGGCAAGAGGAAGGGGATATTGTGATGAGAAATATCCTGATGGGAGGATGAGTGAATGCTGGCAAGGAGAAAGCAGAGGTCCTTACATGATGCGATGAAGGTGACCCCTCTAATCAGATCCAATACAGCCATACTCAGAGGTTGGCTGCCCAATAGTGAAAATACTCAGTGGTTCAGATCTGTGCAATAAAACAATCTGTCATCATGGGGCCGTCTGGTAAGGAATTAACCATGAGAATGACAGTTAGCTCTTACTTCTGCGGAAAAACAAACGCAGCTGTAAAAAAAAAGTGGTCACCTTGAAAAGGGACAATTTGGAGAAGAGTTCATCTGAATAGCATCTAACCCCATTAGGGAGGCAATGACCGGGTACTCTCGTCATTAAGGGAACACAGTTGAATTTAAAAGGTAATGAAAAATGCACATGACCTAAACCAATGGTAAACTTCTTTTAGAAAGCTGCATCCGATCATAAAATTGCCTATAGGCGGACGTGTCTGTCTGTCTGTCTGTTAGTCACATTTGTGATGTCTATCGATACTACCCCCCCCCCCCCCCACACACACACACACACACACACAGACACCCCCCCCCCCTCCCAGCACATGGTATCGATACCAATATCGATGCCCGATACCGCGGCCAAAAACGATATCGATGCCAACCTTCAAAATAAAAGCTCAGAACACACACAGCACAATATACTGGGCCAGAGTCCCACCAAACTAGATTATCAGGCCCCTACCCCGTAGGGGCCTGATAATCTAGTTGAACAAAAACAGCCTAATTTTACCTCAAGTTGCTGGTTCTTGTATGTGAAGGAGAAAGACATATTTCCAAATGTTCCATTTCCCAAAGCCAGATCTCTCAGTTGTACAGTCTAGAAATGACAGTATAGCCCCATCGCAGAACCTTTGTTCCTCAGCCATCTTCAGATTAAAGACGTTCACCCATCCTGGATGAACCCTGTTCAGTCTGGAGACATGATACTGTAGTAGATGCTAAGCCGATAAACTTATATCAACATCCACATTCAACAAACTGATAGGACAGTTATTATTATTCATTATTATCAAGCATATCAAGGCAGACCAGCCGTCACAGGAATACTGGAAGAATGGTCACCTCTACCTAGAGTTTGCATAAATGCACTGTTTATTTATTGATCAGTGACCAAACTGACTGTTCATGCATCTAAAATGAACAATATGACATTCTGTCATCTGTAGGAAAGAGAGTTGCATTGCCTTCTATCTTTTGGTAGGGTGTTATCTATGTTTTGAATCTGCAGACTAAAGACTATAGCAACTAAAGTCTGCAGTTAAAATCACCCCCAAAATAAAGAAATGTCTAAGAAGCAACGTGGAGAGCAGTTACCAAGATGAACTGTTTTTATCCCAGTAGGGATCTTACAATTTGGCAAGAATCACAGCCTGTTTTATAAAGCTGTCCAGCCGCCCGCCAGGTACATTAGGGTCAGCAGTGACGCTAGTCTAGAACATAAGTGAACTGATGAATGTGTTCAAACCAAAGTCCCTCTAGATCTCCCCTGAAGCGTAAATGCCCCATTTCATTTAGAGTATATGGTGGTGTGAGACTTTCATAAGAGTCTCCTGGAGGAAGGCGACGTCTGCCCCAAATGCTAGAGATGATGTAGCACTTTACCATGTTTAACTAGCTTGGCTTAATTGGTTTGATTCAATACATGATCCAATTACAGCACACTCCCCAGCTGCAGTGTTATTCTAGGCTGGGCCATATTTCAAGCACGGGGATATATTATGCATACTATGTAACCATATACAGAGTGTTGTATGACCTATAACTGACTGACATAATATGTAGCCATGTGTTTTATGACCTATAGAACCTGACATAATATGTAGCCATATACGGAGTGTTGTATGACTTATATAACCTGATATAATATTGTAGCCATAGACAGAGTGTTGTATGACTTACAGAAACTGACATAATGTAGCCATACAGTGCTATGACTTAGTACAGAACCTGACATAATAGCCATAACCATACATTAATATATGACTTACAGCAGGGGTTCCCAACCTTTTTTGTGCCAAGGACCGGTAGATAGATGGAAAAAAAGTTGCAGACCGGTTGTCAATTTAAATAAATAAATTTTCTTTTTTCTTTCTTTTTTTCTAATAAACATAGGCTATAATATTATAGGCTGTGGTAGTTGAAACATAGTTTCAAGTTGACGTTTATTTATGTTTGTAGTTTGTAAAAAAACGTTTTATTTTTTTGACCGGGCTCGCGGCCCGGTACCAAATGCGTTGCGGCCCGGTACCGGTCTGCGGCCCGGTGGTTGGGAACTACAGGACCTGACATAATACAGTATGTAGCCATACAGAGTGTTGTAGGACTTACTGTACAGAACCTGACATAAATTGTAAGTAGAACGACCACAAATGACAGGTCCTTTGCATTAATTTCAGGCAGGACCCATAAGTAATACATGCCACATCACTTGACATTTCAATGAGAGCCTGTGTGTGTGTGTGTGTGTGTGTGTGTGTGTGTGTGTGTGTGTGTGTGTGTGTGTGTGTGTGTGTGTGTGTGTGTGTGTGTGTGTGTGTGTGTGTGTGTGATTGGTGGTGAGGTTGGTTCTGTTTACCCCTGGGGGGGTTCCATCGCTCCCCACTGAATCTTAAGCATGCTGCTTGGATTCAGATGGGGATGCAGCCTGGAGAGAAGAACCTAGAGGCTATTAATGCCAAATACAACTGATAACCATCCATAATATAGCCTACATAAATGAACATACCTCCACCCACCTTTGCAGAAGTGTCTCCTTATAAATGATACATTGTAATAATAAAGATGCTCCAACTCTCTCTTACTGTAGTAACACCGTTAATGTCCTCAGTATCTGATATGATACGAGTTTTAGAACTTTGCACATGTGCACAAAAATATTTCAAGGGACTTCATCATCAAATCAATATGCAGCACAAAAATGTCAGATAGGATTGCGGTTTGACAGCATTTTACTGAATCTGAATCTGGTATTGAATCTGTTATCGAATCCACATAATCTTGAATCCCTTATTGAACTTTTGTTTACATAGTTGGGGAAAACAGAACAAAAAAGAAAAAACATCATTACATTTTACACATTGCACCCTGTGTATTTTATTGAGAAGTGTGCATAGCTTTGAATGCCTGTGTCAATCCGCCAAGTTGAGAAACACACCAGCTAACGGGACCCAACTGGGTAACAGAACCCAGCCGGGTAATAATGAACCCAGTTGGACCACAAAGCACACTCTCCCTGAACTGCAGCTGCTGACAGGATATCCTTGGATCCTCTGGCAGAGGAGCACAAGCTTGACACAGGAGGGCAGCTGACTCTGCACCTGCTGATGATAGACCTAGTGAGGGATCACAGAGAGCTTCTTGGATGCCTGGGTTGTCTCTGCCGCTCCCCAAAGGATTATGAGCTGGAGTGCAACTCAACAAATACACCACTCTGATCACGAAGGACCAGGGTGCCTCCACTTCCCTGGGTTGTGGTGGACAGTGTTGGGCAAGTTACTTTCAAAATGTAATATACCACATATTACTAGTTACTTTTATTTGAAAGTAATACGTTATTTTACAATATTACTGTCTGTGTAGAGTAACTCGTTACTTATTACACTACTTTTGCATTACTTTCACCAAAATAACTGCAGTAGCAGAATGACATCGCTGCCCTGGAACCGTCTTGAAGCCAGTTTAAACCGTCCAAAATTCTAAATGTTAGCCTTTTCCTTTTTATTGTCATCTATAGTGGTTATTTGCATAAAAACACATAATTCGATAAAGAAATTATTGTATCTTTATTTAAATATTTGCTTTGATTTAAAAAAAAATAACTCTATTTGTATCTTGTGTTACTTGACAAAGTGACTGGTTACTGATTACTGAAATCATATTGGCAATCAGTTATATTACTGAGTTACTGCAAAAAGTAATTATATTACATGTAATATGTTACTTTTGTAATGCGTTACCCCCAACACTGGTGGTGGAGCTGGCTGAATGGAGGCTTAATATCCTGACTGGCAATATCTGTCAACAGCTGCACGACAAAGTTATGGCCTTCTGTGCAAACTGTTAATTTCAGACGGTCGATAGTGCTTTTCAGCTTTCGTCTAAATGAAGCAATTTGAGAGTAAAGGTCAGATTGAGTCAATTTGACCGCATACCACTTTTCACTAAGGCAATCATACGCTGCAGCAGCCTCACAATGAGGGAGCTATTACTGCCCGCATCACCCTCCCTCTGCCAGCGGAGGCGACACAGGGCAGAGGTCGCACCTTTTTTTTCTTCTTTTTTTCCAGTTGATTATCTTGCCACGTTTAAAGTATACAAAGGTGCAGGCTTCTATTTGAGATTGGGCATATCACTGACCACTACAGTACTACGGTAATGAAATGACAGCAGTGAAACATGACCTTACATCTCCCATACACAGCAGCCACCCCCCGGGGGTGCTGTGACTATTTCTGAGCAGCAGCGCACAAAGTGAATCAGTACTAATGTTTTAGAAATGTGAGGTTCCACTAAATATAGCGTCGAGCACATTCTTCCCTATTGTAATATTCATTCCTACACCACACAAGCTGGATTTCATTTTTTGTTTCATTGAACCAGGATTGCCTCTCTATTTCAGTTAATGCAAAATAAGAAACCTGAACTATTCTGGTCAGGAGATGATGCTAAGTTGGAATGGCTATTCAGAGATGAAGTCTTCAGCTTGGCCAGGTTTATTGGGAGACCTTGGAAACTCAGAATGGAGAAGTTGTTTGTCTGAATATATGACTCTGTCTTGTCTTGTTTATGTTTGGTTGAACTTTGTGTAACTTGCTTGTTAATTTGTTTGTATTGTTGAATTTGAACGATTTGTGTCTTGTAAGCCCATACGGGCTGGGCACCATGAATATGGTGCATAAAACTATTTATCTCTCTCTCTATCTATCTATCTATCTATCTATCTATCTATCTATCTATCTATCTATCTATCTATCTATCTATCTATCTATCTATCTATCTATCTACCTAGCTACCTACCTATCTATCTATCTATCTATCTATCTATCTATCTATCTATCTATCTATCTATCTATCTATCTATCTATCTATCTATCTATCTATCTATCTATCTGTTATTCTGTAGAATAATACCAGTCATCTATGAAACTATTGGGGGCGGTGGTGGTCATAATTGTTTCATGAGTGGACAATAACATTGCATTTTTGCACTGATCATGTGTTCATATTGTAACTATACGAGTAGCTACCCTGTACTTTACAACACTACAACACAATGTTTCCGACAGCAGCTGCGAGATGATGTAGATGTGTGTCCTGCCACCAGACCTTCACTCATCACTTGATGGCTAAAGTGCCACGGGGGGACTTTGAAGCGTTTCATTAAAGTGTCACCTTGTCACTTAGCGTCACATGATGGATGACTGCGTTGACTCCGTGGTGCCATTGGATTCAGACTGGCCCCTAGACGGGAGGAGAGGGTTGAGGCTGGAGGAGCCTCCTCAGACCGGCCGGAGGCTGGGAGAGCTGGCTGCCAGTCATGTGGCCCTCCCCCCCGGGGGGCTTAACTGTCCAGATTTCTTTGTTGCGCACACGCACATCAAAGACTGGGGTCAGCTTCTCAATTGACAAGGTCTCCCTTCTTCTCTTGACAATGGCTAAGTTAAGATGGTAAGCAGCGTCTGCCTGGAGTGTCCATTGTGACGTCTATATATAAGGAGTAGGGAGAGTTCAAACAAGGCTAGTGTCTCCACGGCGACAGGCTTGTTATTTCAAGGCATTTCAAGACTGTGACGGGCGAACAAAGTCATCACATCCAATTATGTTTGATTTTCTTAACAATTTTTACCTGCTCCGACAAATACCGGTACTTTACAATCAAACATGTTTCAGGACATTCATTTGGTCAAAGTTAAATTGTCTTGGAGAAAGTTGATTTTCTTCAAGATTTTCGGCATTGTTTTATGATGGCTTTTTGAAAGAAGTCACGTTGACGTGCAATTTGACTAAAAATACCGTGACATGAGGAGACTAATGCACACCTTCAGTTTCTTGTGGACAGGTGCGTAGGAGGAGAAGTTAATCGGATAGAGAAGAGAGGATTCCCACACACTGTCTTAGCACTTCCGATAAACTTTGATTTGATACGTTTGGGTCCTCAGAGCTTCTTCATATCTGATGAAGGTCTAAAAAGTAAAAATAGCATGAAATAAACTTGATGGGTCTGTGGGAAGACGTCCCCGGTGATATCCTTCCTATTGCCCAAATGCACTGAAACTTTGACAGTGTTGCACTGCTACTTTGGTTGCTACAGTAATTGGAGGAAAAGTTCCGCTTGTGCCAAACTTTCTTTCATGTTTTGTGACATGCGAGAGACACAAGAGAGAAGAACATTAGCCATAAGGACAGATCTGGACAGGCGCTATTTTGTGCTATCGGAGGAGACTTTCTCGTGACAGCAATGTGACAGAATGATGTGATCTATCCCCATCCCGACGTGATAAAGATGTCAGTCAGAGAGCGATCCAGGCAGGAAATAGCGTTATTCAGATATATTTGCAGGTGCTACTGTATATAGACAATGGTTCTCAAGATCATCCCACTCCAATGAGCTTGTGGTGGACTACCAGAGGAACAGGAGGCCCCCTGTCCTGGTTGTCATCCAGGAAGAGGAAGTAAAGAGGATGGACTCATACAAGTATCTTGAGGTCCAAATCAATACCATTAATGTGAGTATGACCTCATCAACCTAAAGGATTTTGGTGTCGTAAAAATTAAGTGACACTATTTTTAGAGAAGAAGTAGAACGACCCAAGATCGTTTTCTCAGCTACAGTGATAAGCAAACAATTATGAGATCACAGTGAAGTTTACCTTGAACTTTAGGATATAAAATGGCATCACTTCATCATTTTATCCAATAATACACTTGTGTGAAATGTTGTCATAATTAGCATTATGCATTATTGAGTTATGGCCCAAATTTTGGGAGTTCACAGTTACCTTGACCTTTGACCACCAAAATCTAATCAGTTCATCCTTGAGTCTAAGTGTACATTTGTGCCAAATTTGAGGAAATTTCCTCAAGGCTTTCCTGGGGTATCACGTTAACAAGCATGGAACTGACGGACGTGAGGTCACAGTGACCTTGAACTTTGATCCTTGACCACCAAAATATAATCAGTTCATGCTTGAGTCCAAGTGGACGTTCGATCCAAATTTGAAGAAATTTCCTGGAGGCGTTCCTGAGATATCGCGTTAATAAGCATGGGGCGGATACTGTACGCACAGATGTACGGACAAACGCGAAAAAACAATGCCTATCACCCGGCACAGGCATAAAAATAGATCACTTTCACAAAACCAAAGTCATAGTAAAGTTATGAAAATTGACAAGATGCAAAGCACAAAGGCATCAGCGCGTTTAACCTGAGATAGAGATCAGAGAGCTGCGCGGGCCTGAAATTTTGCCCCCAGGCATAAAGTCAATATCACGATATGGTGACACCTCTGAGCTGTCCATGTGTGCGGACCGGAGGCTCTAAAGACAGCGCCACTGCTCTTTCCCTCTCTCTCTCATACACACACACACACACACACACACACACACACACACACACACACACACACACACACACACACACACACACACACCAATCAATACGACTAAACATGCACAATGCAATAACGGACAATCCCGCTTGAACTCGGGTTGAGAATGTAGTAATGCTGTCTCGTTTAATTGCCCACAAACTGAAACATTAACGTCACACTAGCATATCGAAATTAAAACAGTCACAGCAGACTCACCAATTAGCTGTTCTATAAGGCTGAGCAATCAAGGTGCTTGCATTGATAGTGTCATTCCTCACAGTCACAAATCTTCGCCAACTCCACAATCAGGCTAAACCATTTACACTGCGTTTCACTTTCATTGTTTACTTGTGGGCACTGTGTGCCCTGGCTGTACTGTTGTACACCGTCTATCCTCAACACTCACGCATGGAGCTTTGCTTACTTTGGACAGTGCTCTGATCAAGTGAGCAGGAGAATCAATTGGACTTCCGGTCAGAATATTTCAAAAATAAAAGCATGTGCTCTCGTGCTGTGCAAAATGATGCGAGAAATACAACTTAATTTTCTTTTATTATTGAAATGAGGCCCAGCCCGGCCCCAACCCAAAAAGGCACAAACCCGGCTCGAGCCCGAGATCTATTCATGAACAAGGTGAAATGAATAGATAATGATCAATTGATAATCACATAATTAATTAATTAAATTAATTGATTGCTTTTATATAGTGCTTTTCAAAGCACCCAAACCGCTTCACATATCGGTGTGTGTGTGTGTGTGTGTGTGTGTGTGTGTGTGTGTGTGTGTGTGTGTGTGTGTGTGTCCTTGCGTGTGAGTGTGTGTGTGTGTGTGTATGTGTGTGGGGTGGGGGGAGTGTTATACCGATGTGTAGCACTCACCTGCGTGTTGCACGGCAGCCAGTTTGTGCCAGAATGCTCACCACACATCAGCTATCCAGCCTATCACGGGGGAGAGTTGAGGACTGAAAGCCAATTAGATATCGAGGGATAATTAGGTGGCAGAGTCCCCCTGTCTCTGCCCTGGGGCATTGGGGAGATTATTCACCAGAACAGAGTGTGAAGATCCCCACCTACTGGTCCTCCAACACCACTTCCAGCACCAGTCTGCCATCCAAGGACTGCCACAGCCAAACCTGCTAAGCCAGCAGGCCAGCAATGCAACGCAGGAACCACGGTGCTGCTTGGATTTGGAAATTGGAATGTTTGTATACCGTTCAGCCACCTAATGGGATCAGTCATCCAAATCACCTACTGTAATACAACTTCAATGGAAATTACCCTGAGCAATCAATATATTACAACATTGTCGTTAAACAACAGTACAATAATTGCTTCTTCTAATTTTCTGGACTCTATTAAAGTCACCGATTGTTCTCAACCCTAATGAGTGTACACATAGGGTACACTAGACCTCTGAGAAGAACACCATCAACTCTCTAGTGACTATAGACTAGAGGATTGATTGTGTTCTTCTGCAGAGATCTTTCAGATTATTTCGCCCAAAAACTTTGCGGGGGCCGTCTTGATGTCAGTGGTTGGGTTGAGTCCAATAAAGTATCTAGAAGAAACGGTGTGCATAGCTGCATGAGTGATGTTATTCAACACATAATATAATATAATATAATATAATATAATATAATATAATATAATATAATATAATATAATATAATATAATATAGCAAATAGCAACAGACATGTAATTCAAATTCTACATTCATGTTTAATATGTGCTCTCTATCCGATACCTTAATCCGAACTAGCTAAGCATGCGCAGATAGCTCGCCAACGGTGTCCAATTTCACACCGCGACTGAAACAAATTACAAAACCGAGACAGAAGATTATTTCTCCACATCATCATCATAATCATACAAATAGAATATACTCACCAAGTCGCTGCAAGCTCGTCTCGCACTCTATCAAATGATTGGCTGCAATAGCAATTACTGTGCTTTGATATTGAAACTGTTGAATCCTATGGAACATGATCAGGACAGTGAGGGGAGGAACACAGAGCTTTGCTCTTGACTGTCTTCTCATATTTCGGAGTCTGAAATTATTTCACTCATGTTTTAATCAGATTATTATTCTGTTTTTTGGGTGGTCTGAGTCAAATGTTCTATTATGGTCACTCGCGAATCGCGATTCAACTCATACCCGAATTCTGCGGAACATTGCAACCGTTCCACGTTCCGTGACAGCATGGTGTGTTTATATTTCACTAGAAATCGAGTGCGCTCTGCATGCTCAATGTCTAGGGTGGAGACCCTGGCTGATGGGATGAGATGTTGCTTTGAACAAAGCTGTTTGTTGTGATGTCACCAGCGATTTCACTTCATCAGTGATGTCACTCGAGCAATTGTGTTGTCATCAGTGATGTCAAGCAACTGTGATGTCATCAGTGATGTCACTTGAGCATGCGGAGTTGGGCAATTGTGTGCTGCGGCGCAGAACCCCCGGCCACCTTTAATATTGCATTTATATTACAATATGAATGTATTGACAAGGTCTCTAAACAGAAAAAGCTGGTATCTTTTGAGTAAGCTAAAGCTTCTGGGGGAATATATATGTATTTTATATATATATAAAATTAAAACAGCATGAATGAAGGGGAGTGTGTGATAATACAAAAATATGTAACTGCCTGCCTGGGGCTACAGTACAATTTTGGCTTTTTTGTTTGGCTAGTTTGTCTCCTGCCATTAGGAAAGAATCACAAAGCGCACTTCAAAACCAGCCAACAAAATGTTTCTCTTGCTACCACCCGTTCAATTTGCAAAACGGCTTTCATCTGTCAAACAGGCTCTCTCTCCTTCTTCCCTCCCGTCCCGTCCCTCCCCATCCGCATCTTCTCCTCCTCCTCCTCCTCCTCCTCCTCTCCCTCTCTCCCCCACACCTATAGCAACACTTGGAGCTCAGCATCACTGCAGCAGCACCCCCCCCCCCCCCCAGTACCACGACAGGGCTTCTTGTGCTACTGCTGCTGCTGCCATCCATTCCAAATGCTCTTCTTCACAGGGACTTCCAACCAAGTGCTGCCTGCATCATTAAGGGACCGAGTGGCTCGAGCTTCTGTCTGCGATCATTTCCAATTAGGTCTCCGTTTTGCACCGCACGTACCTGAGCGCCCGTGGGGGACAGTGGTCCATACTGCAAAATCACTGAGGTGGGGAGAGAGACATTAGGGTGAGCGCTCGTATGCTAACCCCCGCGTCGCCCGGGGAGAAAGTGGGACACGTTTCTGAGCTAATGAATTCAGATGGACTAATTAGAAACGCGCTTTCGGCATAACGACTTATGTATGTTGATATTCCGAGTGTGAGAAGCTGGAACATTGGAGTGTGTAGAGGGGCTAAATGACCCATCAAGTCATAATCACCTCTTCTCAGGTGAATCCATTTTCAAAATCTAATCAAATATTCCAAAGTGTACTGCAGAGGCGGTGTCCTTCCCAAAGAAATGATTCAGAAATCAATATGGCCCTGCTGCATTATGCGTAGTCGTCTGAATATTGTGATAGAAATAATATGTGCCAAAAGTTTAAATTAATTACGTGTTTTGTGTTGTTGTTGTTGTAGATGTTTTTGTTTGTTTGTCTTTTTCTCTCATTGTCATGTTTTTTTAATCCATAAAAAATTGATAAAAATAATAATAATTATGTCTCTTATAAGTCTGATTGTCAGGCTTGGTGTGGGAAATGTGGATCTATTCGCGGATAGTTGATGGCCAAGGCAAACTTGGTAACTGAAGTCTCGAGAAGTAGGGAAGTTGTGGAACTTGATAGCTGGGTCTGCAAGGTTCGAAGTTGGGAACGGTTGCAGAGTGTTGTCGCGAGATTCGTTTATGAACAACTACAGAGGACTTGCAGAGCAGGCCCTTATAGGTCCCAACTATGACATCATCACCTTCTGTGACATCATCAGTGAGTGAACTATGGCATCACAGTAGGAATGATGACATCACAGTAGGAATGATGACATCACTGATGATATTTAGAACAAGCAGTTTGGATAAGAAAAACATTTGCAGTTGCTTAAAATGTGGTTTACAGTATTAGGAGGGATCAGCCGAGCAGCATTTTGGTAAACAAACCGCGTCACTGGGTGGCAACGGCAATGAAACCCTATGGAGCCTGAGTTTGAGCGCCGGCTGACCCTGTTTACATTTTAAAAACTGCGACAGTTCACACAACTTTAACACGAGATGCATATAATATACATCAAACTCTTGAGCTACTTCTGCTCTCATTCAGAATGTCAAAATATATAAGCGATGGGATGTATAGTTTTTGAGCTATTAACGTTTGTTTGGCACAACTCATACTAGTTCACTGCCGCGGGGGTTTCGCATCTCTGCGGGGCAAGTGACGTCACGCTGATTCGTCCTATATGTGATTGTGAATATTTTATTTCTTATTCTGTTTGTATCCTGTGCACCCAAAGTAAGCCGTCACTGCACCTAGAAGAGATACGTCTTTGAAATGCAAATGTGTGCAGGGAAGTCTATACATTCTAGCTGTAAACGTTGATTGAATCCAGTTTTCCTCTCAGGACATCATGTTAAGCACTAAGGATATCTCTCTCTCACACACACACACACACACACACACACGCACACACACACGCGCGCACACACACACATGCGCGCGCACGCACACACACACACACACACACACACACACACACACACAAACGACCCTCGATCCTGCACGGCATGAAATCCCATTAGGGCTGTTATGCCAAATTCTAGTTCAATAACACTCTGGAAAGCAATAATTAAATATCAGAGATGTCTGGAAACAGTGGCGTAGGATATAAGTTTATTCAATAAATAATTAGAGAGGGAATACCATATGGACGCCTTGGCATGTTCAAACGCGACAACAATTTCTAAGCATTTCAAATCATCACTGAAGATACTCTGGTGGTGGGATGAAACATGCACGTCTCAAACGCAGCTGGTGGCATATCTTTCTACTACCATTTGCCAATATTTCATATTTTCTAGCTGTAAATCTTGTAGCATTATGCGAGTGGAAGGGGACAGCCCACTGTCTTAGCACTCAGTCATATTTGTCTTTTAAATGTGTAATATCTCTGCTTTACTGAAGCATGACTACAATGTCAGCAGAGGTTCCTGAATGCTAGTGAGTGAAACAAAGTGAACATGGCAGGAGAGGACAAAACAACACTGGAGCAGGCTGAGGCGGATGTGTTTGTTGTTTGTAGGCCCTCCTAGTCCTAACAAACCAAGGTCTGTTAAAAAAATCTTACAATTTGTTTTTGCCTTAATTATTGGCAAAATACACATGTAATATAGAATATCATTTGAGATTTTGTAACTCAGTAGGTTGTTGTGGTAAATTCGGCACGTAGATAATCCACCAAACAGCTCACATTTGAACAGACTGGCCAATTTCCTGGAAGAATTGTGGTCATGCCAGGATCCTATTGTCACGGCCGTGCTCGCGTGCGATTGGTGCTTTATGGCTGTCAATCAGAAGGAGACGGACGTGACCAGCGTGATCCTTAGTCTGTAATGTAATGTAACGTTGCATGTTTGTAGTAGGCGTCTTGTACTGTTATATGTTATATGTAAATAAACAAAACAGCATAGTGCTGATCACCGCCAACTAGCACTATACCGACCCACCAGCACGGCCACCAGCACGGGCTCACCGGAGACCGAGCTACTCAAGCCTGCTCACCAGGTGAGCTCCGCCTAACTTCTTGATGTGACCGCTCCTGACGTTCACGTTACTGTTAGAAGCACTGCCCCGTACGTGACACTATCACTGCAAGTGTCCATCGAACGAAGAAGAAGAAAAAAAACTCTGGAAAACATAAACATTCACTGTTGTTTCTTTAACGGTCCAGCCTGCCCGCCATGCTGATATAACCCCGCTTTACGAAGGGCAGAGTGTTGTCGTCATGACAAGGCTGGATGATGGAGGCCAGCTGCAGTGGACCGGCAATTTGCACACGGACCCCTTGAACTATTTTGACCAAATAGTAAATGACAGTCAGACAGAAGAGCTTAACATTCAAATGCAGTGTGCACACAAACAGTCCCCCCGGTGTGCTTTAATAGTCTGCCAAAAGAATGACAAGTGGAATGGAGCAGGCGTGCTGATGTGTACAGTTGGGACACTAGGAGGACTCAGGGGCCACATTGCTAAACTGTACCTGGCATTCACAAACATGGCCTCATTCCAGAAGAGTCTTGGCTGCTGGTTGTATCTCTTGGGTGAGCAGCAACCCCCAATGATTTCATTTCATCAACTGATGGATTCAAATGCACTTTGATTGCAACCGATGTCTGTGTACAATCAGGGGTGTCCACATCACTTTTTCCAACGGGGGGCCCAGATTTGATCATGTGAAAATACCTTGGGGGGCCAGCTGCTTCTCGCATCAGTATGGGTTATTACAAAAAAAATCACATACATACAATTGTACTCGTGCTGGTGGCTCACCTGGTAGCACGCGTACCACAGAGGCTCAGCCCTTCGCGCGGTCGACGCCGGTTCGAATCCGACCCGAGGTCCTTTGCAGCATGTCATCCCCTCTCTCTCCCCACCTTTCCTGTCTGCCTACTGCCCTATCTAATAAAGGCAAACATGCCCCAAAAAAATAATGTAAAAAAAACATACAATTGTACTCTAAGGATTTTGTTTGCTGTCTGAAACATTAGTTCCGCCTGCTCCTACTTGGTGCTTGTCTACAAACTGTATGATAGTGCTGTCATCGTCAGGTGACTGGAAAAACGCAAAGTTAACTTGCTTGAGTAACCAATACTGTGTGTGGGGGGCCACTGTATAGTATATTTTGAGAGACAAGCTGAGGGCCGCTTAAAATCGGTCCGCGGGCCGCAATTGGCCCCCGGGCCGAACTTTGGACATGCCTGGTGTACTACATCGATGTTGATGAGTCAGTGAGGTGCAGAACGTTTGCCCCGCCCCTTGATTGTTTTACCCAAACCAAACCCTTGCAACTGTGAAGTAGACACTAACAAAAGAGTCATGTTTGCCTCCTCTGGTCGGTCAGGACACCTGTTCGGAGTGGAAGGCAACTGTTGGGAATAGCGTGATCCTCCCACGTGCTACCTACAGTACGTCCCACCGGTGAAGCTCCGCCTGTCAGCTGAAAAGAAGCGGCTGGCAACTGCGCATGTGTCGGAGGAAGCATGGTGCTAGTCTCGGGTCTCTCCCAGATCGGCAGAGGGTGGAGCAGGGGCAGCCAAATAGGGCAGCATGGGGATAAATTGTCCAAGTGGGGAGAAAATGGGGGACATTTCTGAAGAAAATAAGAGTCATATTTCAGTCTCTGTGGTCTAAGTGTTGTTCTTTTCTCTGTCCAGCAGGGTCCAGTTTTAGACATCACAGAGAGCACAGATTGTGCTTTCCTTTTGGCTGCATGTCCGCTGAGCTGAGTGCTTGTTTTGTGTTTGGATTAGTTGGGTTATTTTGGTCTCCTTTGGATAGAATTGCTCCCGGGTTGCGGTTGGTTTCACTCGCCATTGTGCTGCTGTCCGTCTGCGTTCACTTCCTTCCTTTACAGGTTTAAAGTCGACAACTTAGAAGAGCCGGTAAATCCTCGCTGTGTTGTGAAGGACAATTTGACCTACACTGGACTTGTTGTTGTGCTTGTTTGTGAATGTTATCCCCCCGCCTCCTCGACTATAATTGTCTGTCGCCGTCTCTCCCTTCCATCATTACTGTGGCCAAGCTGTTGAAGTTGTTCAGCGATAGAAGACATGTCTGGGGACAAGCACTGATGATACACTGACCTTTGGACCTACGCACGGATGCACGGTGCTTTTATCGGAAGTTTTAATGTCGACGCCACTTTTATGCAGATGCTGGATTCTTGTTTTAATGAGTGTGTTTTCCACCTTCTCTTTTATTGTCTGGTTTGGGTCACTTACCCTGAACAACAGGGATTTGTTACAGAAGCAGGTACTGTTAAAACATGTAGTAAAATAGCTTGTATTCACCTAAATGACCTCAACCAACTGCACAAAGGCAGAGGCACAAAGAAGGCTCAGTCAATCCTTAATGACCGTATAGCCATCCCCTGTTCAGCGAGTTCAGGGTGCTTCCAACTGGTCACAGATTTATTATGCCAAGATGCAAAACACATTCAAAAATTAATTTGTCCCTGCTGCTATTGGCATTTTAAATAACATGTAATTCTGTGTTTTTCTTCTTGTGTGTAAACTGTGTCCATTGTTGACTATGAGGGTATTTACAGCTGGCACTAACATGTGTTTTCTGTGATCAGATTGGAATCGAATAGTGCTTGACCACATTGCCTGGTATTAATATGTCTCAAGGGTCCACATTGAGATCAGACTGTGATCTGTTCAGGCAAGCTCCATGGAGTGTGGCGGAAAAACAGTGGTGACTGTTGCTGTATGTGGTTTGAGAGGACACATTGCATTTACACTTGTGTTCAATGTGGTCACGATGCGTCTCTGACCACCTCCGGAGGTGGTTTGGCCGATCAGATCGCAATCCATCCACAATGTGTCTTGGGGGCGTTTACACCTGTACTTTCAACTGGTCATGCACTATCTGATTGTAATCTGATCACAGAAAATGCATATTAGTGTCAAGTGTAAATGGCCTCTATAGCTCAACTCATGCCCTCGAAGAAGGTTTTAAAGAGAAACCTTATCGAAAGCTCCCACATATTATCCCACCTAAGGTTTACCTTCCCTTGACTGAAACAACAGAATGAGCTTTTACAAATTGTTTTACATGTATTTAAATTCTTCACATTCACTTACAGTAAATGTAGGACATTTAGTTTCAGAAAATAAATGAAAAATATCACAAGGGATTAAAGTAGCAGGCTGGTAGCAGAAGAAAGGGAAGTTGACACTAGAAAATCAGCATAATGTTACGACTGCACCATGTCAAACAGGATGAGGACTGCTGAAGATGCATTTGCACTGCACAGGCTCTGCTCTAAACCAGGTCTGGTGATGAAGCACAAACTCACACTTCACTGACACATATTTACCCTCATCCCCCCGACACACAAAAGCAAGTTAGACAAACACAGCTAACTGCTTTCATCCTAAGCCTCTTGACACCCAGCACTTTCAGAGCTATTCCAGGACACAGGCCTATAAGCCCTTCATTTCAATTTTATGAATCATGCAGTCAAATCTGGATTTTGACAGAGCAATTAAATTGATTCGCTGAGGTAATCTCTTGCTCTGTGCGTCTCTGTGTGTGTGTGTGTGTGTGTGTGTGTGTGTGCGCGCGCGTGCGCATGCGCGCGTGTGTTTGTGTTATAGTCTGTCCATCACAGATTAGAGTGGATTATATTGGATTATGTCCCTTGACCTGATTTACTGAACTGACTGACTGCCTCTTGTTTTCCAAATCAGACTGCTAAATCTGACCTTCAGAGGTCGGATTTAGAGCTGCCGAGAAACTGTGACAACCAGGGAGACGCGGAGACCTGCGTGTCTTTTTCAACTCGGCGCATACAGAGAATGACATATTTCACCTGGGATTGTTTTAATGTATCATATTCATAAACTGATCTGAAACAAAAAGTGGTAAAGTGCTACTCATCATCATAATCGTTGTCACTAAATGCTGAATGTGATGCCATAGCTATAGCTGCCCTTCTCAAATAAATAAATAAATAAATAAATAAATAAATAAATAAATAAATAAATAAATCGCAACACAAAATAACTTCCGTTGATAAGAACTGCAGCTAATAGATTGTTCCATTGTTATATGGGAAGCACCACATTTCTTGGCAAGACCCGCCTCACTCTGTGGTTTAGCCTTCTGTCTGGCGCTGTTGCTCTACATTGCAGCATCTAAACCCAACTCTTTTTAAGCGCTTGGAGGCTCTATGATAATATTTAGAGGTTACAGTTAACAAGATGGCCCAATTAATCCAGAATACTAATTATGCCATAATGGGGTGTCACAGAGACAACAATGCCGGCCTGATCCACAAACAATGACGGGGCAGCAATGTTGACATCGACCCAAATTAGCTCACTGATTTAAATTGGTTGGAGGCGACTTTGTGGGAAATTATATATAGGGATCAGAATAGAAATGTCAAGGACGTTTTCTCCAGTCGACATCCAGTTCAACTCTGACATTTATTCGGCAGTTAATCCATTTTTCTCTGCTGGGAGTTGGTCCACTGAGATATTGCAACATTTATGATTACATGTTGGGTGAAACAGTTTTGAGCTTTGCAAACCTGAAATGAACAGGCTGACTTCATTGTCCATGAACAATCGAAACGGAAATGACTTATTTATCACTAGATTAGATCAATGTGAAGGAAAGAAAAGGTGCCCAGTGTCCCATAATAAAGAATGTGGGGAAAATAAATTGCCATTGATTGGTGATTTAAAACACAATAGCACGAGTGCGTATATTGTTTACAAAAACAGGCAGGAAACTATGAAGCTACATGCAGGTAAAAACCTATACCAAATTAATCTCTTTGGTGCCAATCTTTATAATAACTTAACGCCTGAATAGCAAAATGTAAAAAAAGATCACAGTTAAGCGCTCAGTCCAGCCTCTTCTCAGCCCTGTAACTGTCCCCGAATGCATCCTCAAAGCCGCTATAGATGGATGCACTGATACCTTGAAAACTAAAGCAGAATCAATACTGAATCCATACAAGTAAGCGTTTCTCCTGATAGTGTTTGACAGAGGCCATCAATACCTTTCTGCACAGCTACTGTAGGCTACAGCAAGTAGCCTTTACTAAAGAACACAATTATCAAATGACAACAACAAGAGAGTGGGTGGATTGTAAATACAAATGCAGGTCACATTTACACAAACAACTAGAATGACCGCACCGTGGATATATGCCTCCGCCAGCAAGTCAGCAGTCGACATCCATGAGCCAAATGTGAAGAAATTCCATCAAGGCGTTAATGAGATATTGTGTTAACGAGCTTGGAGATGGCGTTTGTGAGGTCACAGTGACCTTGACCTTTGACCACCAAAATGTAATCAGTTCATCCTTGAGTCCAAGGGGTTTGAGCCAAATTCTAAGAAATTCCATCAAGGCGTTGCTGAGATATCGCGTTAACGAGCGTGAAACGGGCGGTTGTGAGGTCACACACAGTGACCTTGAACTTTGACCACCAAAATCTAATCAGTTCAGCCGTTTCAGGCAAATTTGAAGAAATTTCATCAAGGCGTTACTGAGATGTCATGTTAACGACCTTGGAAATGGCATTCATGAGGTCACAGTGACCTTGACCTGTGACCACCAAAATCTAATCAGTTCATCCTTGAGTCCAAGTTGACGTTTGAGCCAAATTGGACACAATTCTGTCAAGGCATTCCTCAGATATCGCGTTAACGAGCTTGGAAATGGCGTTTGTGAGGTCACAGTGACCTTGAAATTTGACCACCAAAATGTAATCACTTCATCATTGAGTCCAAGTGGATGTTTGAGGCAAATTTGATGAAATTCTGTCAAGGCGTTCCTCAGATATTGCGTTAATGAATGACGGACGTACGTACGGACGGACGGACAACCCGAAACCATAATGCCTCCGGCCTGGCTATCACCGGCGGAGGCATAACAAAACAATGAGACCTCAGTACTTTCTACACAGGTAAACAATCAAACCAATCATAGCTTCGTCACTAGTCATACTGATTTACCAAGTCATATGATAAAGCAATCATATTCAAACAATACTACAAAATCTTACTTAGCAAAACAAAATCATAGAGAGAAAATACTGTAGCACGACATCACATCATAATTTGTCATTGTGTCAGTAAGAGTGTATAAATATCCCAAATGCTTCATGCTGTTACAGCTGGTATCACAGCAGGCAGTCAGGGTGAACTGATGCCAGCTTTCTGTTTACATTCATGTTTAAGTGTGTTATTTATGGACTATGTTTTTTTCCATGACATGTTCGTAAATATTAGTAGACACTGTACTGGATGTATTCCATATTTCTGAGCTCCTATGGATAGTTGAACCAACTGACGACTAACTGACAATGGCTGATGTTGAGTCTTTTCCACTAGCCCATATTTAACAGTTATTGCCCAACACGCGAGGGTAAAAAACAAAACATAGAGTAGACAATAGAAAGTAGTATTGGAGCACTTAACTCATTCTTCTTGGTCCCTTTTGGCTAATTATAAGTAGGCGAGTGTAGAACCTATAGACAGCATATAAGACAGACAGTAATATGCTAGCTTTAACAATGAGCTCGCTACTGTACATCCTCTGAAAGACAGTAATGTCAGCATGCCCTCCGTGGGGAGTGCGGCCCCCGTGGGAACCAATCTGGGCGGCCATATACGATTATAGCCAAAGTAGAAAATGCGAATCAAATTCTGTGGTTGTCTAGTTTGATCTGGAATTGGACCTGTAAAATGTGTGTACCCTCGCTATATACAATATGTAATGCCTCATGTTTTATTCACACATCATTAAAAATGGCAAGTCTTCTCAAAACCTGATCTGCTGACAGCTAATGGTTCACGACAACTCTTGAGCTGTCCTGTATTTCCACAGCGATATAAGCTCTTTAATAATTGAGCAATCTTGATTTTATTTTTGTTCACATGCATTTAAATAGGACCAAATCGGCGACTTCTAGGACAGTGACCAATATGACGACAGTCCCCAGCTGATATGTGTTTTCAACATGCTTTTGTCTGGATGCAGATCATAGCTGACACATGCAGCATATTAATCATTATAACATATTAGATGTAATTATGCAATAACAACAAAAACAATGCACAACTGTGCATGTTATCTTCTGAAAATTTTGGAGACTGCAATTTGAACCTTTTCAATATAATCATTCACAATGTGCAGGGCCTTCAATCCCCTCAACTTCTAACATTGTAGCCTATCATGTAGGATGAATTTAAAATGTTTTTTTTTGGTCAACAATCTACACGTAATGATTACATGAAACTTGTTTTTAGAAATTGTTGTACATGTATTGAAACTGAAATGCACATCTGATTCAGTAGTACAGATTTCGAACGGAATTCAGGTCTTTTTCACTCAAGGACTTCCACGTTCTTGTGCTGAAGCCGTTGTTGAAGTCAGTGTTGTTTTGTACCCTTAATGCAATTGTCCTGTCGGAAAACACACGGTCACCCCAATCTAAGATCTTTGGCCCCTCTGAAGCAGGTCCCCCTCCAAAGGTTCTGTTTTCATTTCGTCAGACCACACAATTGTTTGCCTCACACTCTTTTCAGGTGCCTTTCTCTGCAAACTCCTTCCTGCCAAGCGTCCTTCCTTTATGTTGTCAGGACCGACCGGCTTCCTCCTGGTTACTCTACTATACAGCCCGGGTTTGTGTTCGTCACAGACAGGATTTTGTTGTGAATCATGTCCAGTCAATTGAATTGGCCGCAGGTGGACATCTCAAGGGCACACAAAGGAGTATCACAGCAAAGGCTTTGAAGGATAATACAAACACATAACAGTTGAGTCTTTCATTCTTAATGCATTTGTAAATAAACATTGACACATAATGATCGGTTATTGTGTGATTAAAAGTCCTTTCAACCCATTTCCACTTCTAATTCAATCTTTTACACCACAAAATGTGGAAATGGGTCAGATACTTTCTGAACGGAACTTTATTACATTTGAAGATGAAATTACTTTTTGATCTAGCTCTTAATTAGTAGCTACAGTAATATTATATTGAGAGCAAAGTATAAAATCAGATGCGTGATTCAGTTTCTATCCGGTAAAGAGCAGGTTGGATATTAGAAGGTGTTCCGACATGATGAACACCGATTTCGGTATTTGTTAGAGATACAAAAATGAATGGGCGGCACCCATTCATTTTTAGAGAGAGAGAGTGAGAGAGAGAGAGAGAGAGAGAGAGAGAGAGAGAGAGAGAGGGAGATGCTCTATCAAAAGGTAAGTAAAGTCATTACTTTTTTGGGATCCGTTTCCTACTATTCGTACCTCTACGTCTGTTGTTGGAGCTCGAGTTTTCTCCTGCGTAGTATTTGCCGGGGAGAGAGAGAGAGACTAAGGGTGACAGAGAGAGAGAGAGAGAGAGAGAGAGAGACTAAGGGTGACAGAGAGAGAGAGAGAGAGAGAGACTAAGGGTGACAGAGAGAGAGAGAGAGAGAGAGAGAGAGAGACTAAGGGTGACAGAGAGAGAGAGAGAGAGAGAGAGAGAGAGAGACTAAGGGTGACAGAGAGAGAGAGAGAGAGAGAGACTAATGGTGACAGAGAGAGAGAGAGAGACTAAGGGTGACAGAGAGAGAGACAGAGAGAGAGAGAGAGAGAGAGAGAGAGAGACTAAGGGTGACAGAGAGAGAGAGAGAGAGAGAGAGACTAAGGGTGACAGAGAGAGAGAGAGAGAGAGAGAGAGAGAGACTAAGGGTGACAGAGAGAGAGAGAGAGAGACAGAGAGAGAGAGAGAGAGGGAGAGAGAGACTAAGGGTGACAGAGAGAGAGAGAGAGAGAGAGAGAGACTAAGGGTGACAGAGAGAGAGAGAGAGAGAGAGAGAGAGAGAGACTAAGGGTGACAGAGAGAGAGAGAGAGAGAGAGGCTATGGGTGACAGAGAGAGAGAGAGAGAGAGAGAGAGAGAGAGAGACTAAGGGTGACAGAGAGAGAGAGAGAGAGAGAGAGACTAAGGGTGACAGAGAGAGAGACAGACAGACAGGCGGAGGCAGGAAAGACACATGATTCATACAAATGAGATGCTGCAGCCTTCATGTAAACCAGCATCCTGCCATAGGAAATGCAGAAGGACAGGAGATGGGAGGCTCAATGTCCACTGACTCCTCCCATCACCAAGCAGCAGCAGCATCAGCATCTGTCCCTGACCAGCCCCACTGTCAGCTCCCCCAAACACCAAGCATGTGTGAGGCCCTATCTCTCTGCCTCTGATGGGCTGCCAAAATCAGGAGGCAAGGGGGAGAAGAGGAGACAGCCATGCTTCCCCTCCCTCCTCGCCCAGACCTCCTCTTCACCAAAGCAGACTGGCCGTGCACGGCCACACTGCACATGGGCTAACGTTATGTGCACAGGAAGACACATGCTCGCTCGCACGCACGCACGCCCCGACGCACGCGCACACAAACACAGACACACCCCCCACCAGTGTTGGGGGGTAACTCATTACAAAAGTAACATAACATGTAATATATTACTTTTAGCAGTAACTCAGTAATAACTTATTACCAATAGGATTCCAGTAATATAATACCAGTTACTTTGTCAACTAACACAAGTTACAAATTGAGTCACTTTTTTGGGGGGAATCAAAGCACATATTTAAATAAAGATACAATCATTTCCTAATCAAATTGTGTGTTTTTATGCAAATAACCACTATAGATGACAATAACAAAGGAGAAGGGTAACATTTAGAATCTTGGACTGTTTACACTGACTTCAAGACGGTTTAAATAATTTTTCGGGATGGTTCCGGGGCGGCGATGTCATTCTGCTACTGGCTGTTATTACGGTGAAAGTAATGCAAAAGTAGTGTAATAAGTAACAAGTTACTCTACAACAGTACAGTAATATTGTAAAGTAACTTATTACTTTCAAATGAAAGTAACTAGTAATATGTAGCATATTACATCTTGAAAGTAACTTGCCCCACACTGCCGCCTCCCCCCCCCCCCCCCCCACACACACACACATACACATTATTCTTTCTTATCTAGGCCTTCTTGGTTTTGCTTGCCTTAGCCCGGGGCATTCCCTCACAGCAGAGAGCAGAGATTTTTAGAAGCTGAGCCACTTTCTATCAGCTCTACTGAATCACCATGCTAACACATGTGCGTGCTATCTTTTCCATTTCCAACATGCCCTTACCAGTAACATCTACTCTCTTAACCCCCCCCCACCACCACCACCACCCCTTCATTCCCTTCTCCCCTCTCCCAGCACGGTCACTATCATTCCACGGGCAATTTCCAACATGCCACTAGGGGTTCAGGAGAAGATGGCTGTGATTGGAGGGGGTGTTGCGCTCCCCAGGCGAGGGAATGTGCAGATTGGCTGGTTGTGACGGCCGAGATGGCCCGCTGTAGGCTGGGAAGAAGTACGGGTCTGGTCTGAACCTGCCGCTGGCTCTTTAGGCAGACAGGCTTTGCAGAGAGGCTGCTGCATTACTTCTGTTCTGTGTGGCTTCCACAGTCCAGGAAGTCACGGGCAATATATAGGAGTCGCGTTGTTACTGCGGCCTGTGACAAAGTGAATCTGGCACAGTATTTGGTAGTGGTTCCTATCAGACTTTGGGTCTGGATTGCCACAGGCCGTTCCACTCGGAGGTTTTGGGCATGTTATGAATATAAAGCACTCATGTCAAAAATGCAGTGGTGACTCCAGAGATCTTTTCTTGATGGTGCTAAGGTCCCCATTCTGAAGTTAAGTACTTAAGTTAAGTTATCCTTTATTTATCCCCTTGGGGAAATTCATCCTCTGCATTTGACTCATCCTCTACTAGGAACCTTCCTAGTAGAGGAAGCAGCACAGGAGCAGTAGGCAGCCACAGTGCAGCGCCCAACTCCAGTTCTTTTTGCCAGTGCCTTGGTCAGGAGCACTGACAGGAGTCTTAACCCTAACATACATGTCTTTGATGGTGGGAGGAAACCGGAGCACCCGGAGGAAACCCACACGAACACGGGCAGAACATGCAACCTCCACACAGAAAGGACCTGGGACAGACCGGGGTTCGAACCCGGGACCTTCTTGCTGTGAGGCAACAGTGCTATAACCACTGAGCCACTGTGCCGTCCACGTTCATTGATGGGGCTGAGGGATGTTCTGTATTTCCAAGGACAGACGCGCGGTGTTCAAAAATCAGTCTCAAGCATTATAATGGCTAAGTGACTTGGGCAGGGTCAACAGGGACCACACATCTCTTCTTGTTAAAACCCGCCCTACTCTGCCTCTGATTGGCTTAGCCTATTTTCAACCAATCCTCATGCCTCATGCTTGTCTCATAAAGGACGCTGGATTCAGGTCATATCTGAATATACCAGCGCCCCTGGGCAGGATTGACCTATTGTGCAAGTCTGAAATCTCAGTGTTGTGCAGATAACGGTGCAAATTTGGCTTGAGAAATCATAAATTGTGAGGTAAAACAATGACATAATAATGGGACGTAGCATAGACCGTAAAAATACCATGACAGGATGCCTGTCAATCACGCCCCAAAACGAGCACAAATGTTTCATGAAACTTTGTAATTGATATTGTAATAATCCGCTCCCGGGATCATTAAGTGAGGAGGAGAAGAGGCAATACTTGGTACAATCTTTATTCCTGGTTCACACTCATAGCTTCTAGCTACACACACAGCTCCTAGCTACACACACGTCCTGTCCGCTTCCTCGTATTCCCAGACTCCCCCCCCCCACCCGAGACCGGAAGTCCCCTATACTCTGGCTGGTCCGCTGCCTTCACGTAACGTCGTAATCGCCACCGACATGTCAAACTCTGGGTCGCCACATTACCCCCTCCCTTCTTAGGCCAGCTCCCACGCTGGCACCCACAACCCACACATATCCCCCTGTACCAAAACACACCAACACATCAACACTTTTTCCCAATAACCCCCACAGACATTAAATTTCCCCCCAAACAGTCTTGTCTTATTTCCCCACTTAATTTTCGTTACTTCACATTACCCATATTTTCAATTAACATTCCCACACAATAGCCCTTTTCTTTTTTTACACACATTTCACTCTAATTTAACCACCACCATTTCCATCCCCCCTTTCAAAGCTTCTGTCCCATCTGAAGCACTCTAGTCCCTCCCAACCCCCAGTGGGGTTAGTCCTTCGCAGGGTGACTCTCTTCGGTCCCCCCCTGTGCCCTACAGTCATCACACGCACTGCAGTAGCTCCGCACGTCCCCCCTGTGTTCGCCCCAGTAGCCAAATGTCCGAACACGGCGGAGTGTCTCTTCAGCTCCGAAATGACCGGATCCGGGGGGACTGGATCTGGGGGTCCTATGTGCCCACCGTAGCACCAATCCCCGCAGGTAGCTGGGTACAATCGCCTGGAACCCCCTTTTTCCTCCCCCCCCTTTCCTCTCCAAAATCCCATCTACATCCAGACGCAGGTCGGTAAACATCTCCCACAGTCCCCTCGTGGCCCCGGAACACATGCAAATCTCCTCCACAGGGGGCCGGCGTCCGGCCGCCACCCACGCGAGCACCGGACCGATGTCAGCGTCCTCCTCCTGCCTGTAGTTCCACTCATCCACGTCGACATCCATGATAGTCACGTCGTTGTCCGTCAGGTCCACGTCTACACAGTACTCCTCTTCCTCCGCCTCTTGCACACGCTCGTCCCCCCGTCCCCCTCCCCCAGGGGGCAGCGTGTTCAGGTCAGTGGGGGGAACACAACCGTCAGCGATCTCCACCTCGGCTTCCTGCACCGCAATTGTGGGGGGTGTGGAGCAGTCAGGTTGGGCTGGTTCCTCCGGCGTTGACCCCTCTCGCTCACCCGGAGACAGGAGCGTTGCTCTCCCGACTGTAACAGCGTTCTCTTCCCCCCGGCTGCACACATTCTCCTCTGGAGACACAATCGTCAGTCCTCTGACTCTAATAACGTCCTCTTCAGCCCGTGTCCCTCCTTCGTCCTCGACAGACTCAGTGCAGTTCCTGGCCAAATGTCCAGGCTTCTTACACGACCAACAGAGTCTCACCTGCCAGCCGCCTGCGCATCTCTCCTCTCTCGCTGTCCTCTGTCCTCTGACAGCCTCCGGACACTCCCTGGCCAGATGTCCAGACGTCCCGCACGACCAACAGACACCCGGGCGCCCCCAGTACCGTTGCTCCACGTACCTGGTTTGCCCCGAATGAATGCTGTGACACCACCTCGCCAGATGACCCTGTGCTCCACAAGTCCAACACAGTCTCTGCGGCTCCTCCGTCCGCTTTTCTCCGTGCTGCGTGACCTCCTGCAGCCGTTTCATAAGCTCCTCTGCCCAGACAGGCGTCGCTTCCAACAGCCGTCTGATC
This sequence comes from Poromitra crassiceps, assembly GCF_964638095.1. NCBI lineage: Eukaryota > Metazoa > Chordata > Actinopteri > Beryciformes > Melamphaidae > Poromitra > Poromitra crassiceps. The sequence continues at coordinate 8,083,156 of NC_139645.1, read as the reverse complement.
TCCCGCATCAAGCGGTCCTCCACGCCGGCAAACACCGCGCTGAACTCCTGCTTCAGGCGTGTCTCCATGCCAGCCAGTACCGCGCTGAACTCCGGAGTCGGTAGCTCCTCCCTCCCCCCGTCCAACGACGAGGGTCCACCAACGTGTGCCATTCCACGTGGTGTTTGTAGCAGTTAGCACACCAGCTAACCCCCAGCTAGCACACCAGCTAGCCTCCAGCTAGCACGCACAGCTAGCCTTGCAGCAGTTTAGCAGACACAGCTAACCTTTCAGCAGCTAGCAGACACAGCTAGCCGCCCACGCCTGGCCGATCCTCCAAGGCGTTAATTTTCACTTCTCCTCCGCTCCTCCTTGCCCCTTCTCACACGCCAACTGTAGCACTCAAGCCGGCCTACTTGAGGGAAATCCAGCCCGATTAGCTTGCAGCTGGCTGGAACCTCCGCGACGAGCAGCGACAGTCCGTCTCTCCGTTCCTCTTTTTTTGATGTTACCGCACGAGGCGAGCGGCAAAGTTCGTAGTTAACACTTCTGTACACCAATGTAATAATCCGCTCCCGGGATCATTAAGTGAGGAGGAGAAGAGGCAATACTTGGTACAATCTTTATTCCTGGTTCACACTCATAGCTTCTAGCTACACACACAGCTCCTAGCTACACACACGTCCTGTCCGCTTCCTCGTATTCCCAGACTCCCCCCCCCACCCGAGACCGGAAGTCCCCTATACTCTGGCTGGTCCGCTGCCTTCACGTAACGTCGTAATCGCCACCGACATGTCAAACTCTGGGTCGCCACAATATGAATAATTACATCTAATTAAATAATCTTCCACAAAACATTTGAAGAGTTCATTTGCAAAAACAGGTAAACGCCATTCTTAAAATGAACAAACGCCATCTGTTTGATACTCCCTGGAGTGCACATAGAAAACATTATTGAGGTGATTTATGTGAAAATTATCAGATGAATATGTTTTAGTTATGATTGATAACAAAAATGTCCCAAAAATCAATTAATTACAGTATAAATACATCAATATATAAAATAAAATGATAAAAAAATCCAAAAGGAGATACCTGTTTTTGCAAATGAACTCTTCATTTGGTTCTTGAATGGCAGCTGAACCATGTGGTTGCTAAGCAACACATATGAGTGGTACGGTATGAGTGGTGATTTTCGGTTACCGCATTCCCATTGAATTGAACTGCGATGCTGTCACAGGTAAGTAGCGTTATCTGCTATTTTAGCAACGGCTTCGGGTGTGACTCAGCCAATCAGATCTGAGGAGTTGGAACGATCAGCTGTGTAAATGTGGATTTAATAGCAAATAGCTTGAGAAGAGTCGCAATATACCCCAGGCAATCTGTTATCCCAATCTGGACCAGTTAGAGCACTGCAGTCAGAGTAATAACTCTATCACAAGAAAGAGATGTACTGTGACTGTGTGTGCCTATTGTGTGTCTAAACGCACTGACACACCTACACATTCACTGGCACGTATTGCAAATAAATACGGTCTATGTGCAAGCGTGCACGTGCGCACACACACACACACACACACACACACACACACACACACACACACACACACACACACACACACACACTGAAAAACTATTGTGTGGAAACCGCATCAAGCCCACGCCGACGCATATACACAGATTTAACAAGCTGTTCCTGGCTGTTGTAGGTGTCACAGCTCGTGAGTTCCCAGCATGCACTGCAGAGTTCGGTGTGTATCTGGCACTATGCGTCCACATGTCTATATTTCATTAGCTGCTAACTCTGCAGTGAGTGAGCCAGTCAGCCCTCTGGCTGCAGCGAGGCTATAAGACTGCAGTTGCTTTATAGATCTCTCCTGGGAGAGAGAGACCTCCGATCGCACTGTGCAGAGCAGATGGAGTGGAGGAGGCTCTCTGCGTTTTAAAACCTCATTGCTTTGCATCACGCTCCTCAGCTCCACTGCCATAAAGTGAGGTGGCAACTTGCCTGTAGAGTTGACTTTACCACTAAGCAAACTTATCACTTTTCTTTGAGAAGCATTTAGATAGCCCATTTATAGCAGACGCATGCTTCATGTTTAATGAAGCATAGGTGGGTAATCACCGCTGACAACATCTTAATTATAGTCCATCTTTACGACATAGTTATGTCCTATAAAAGGGAAATACAATTTAAGAATGTACAGTATATTGTCCTTTTTCACAGCAGCCGTTTTGTGTCTAAAATGCAGGGTAAGCACAGGTGCAACCAAAACACGAATGAGGGTTTGCAACTTCTAATCCATTTAGATGCTCCAGTACTGGGGCCCTCATTAATGTTCTGGTTGCACCTGTGTTTACCCTGCCTTTTAGACACAAAATGGCTGCTGTGAAAACGGCCTATATTGCCATGCGGTCAGGTGTAGTCTAACCATGTGGTGGCCGAGAGAGGCCAACGCACTGCCACTTGAGAAAACACATGCAAGTATCGGCAAAAACACAAGCAAATGAAGAAATCATCTTCATCAAATATACACAACACAACCAAATAGACAAACATGCTGCAAATACATACGACAACCAAATGAACACACTGCAAATACATGCAAGCGCAGTCCAATACAACACACACACACACACACACACACACACACACACACACACACACACACACACACACACACACACACACACACACACACACACACACACACACACACACACACACACACACACACACACACACACACACAAACATACACACACACACACACACACACACACACACACACACACACACACACACACACACACACACACACCCACACACACACTCTCAGAAGGACCTGAGTGGCAAACCCACGGTCCAAAAAGGTGCACAACGTCAAAGAGAATATATAAAGTGACAAATGTAATTTATACTTGAATTATAATTATATAATTATAATAATAGTAACAATAGTAACAACAATAATAATAATAATAATAATAATAAGTAATTAATTAGTCATTTATATGTGCAAACAAATTAGATTTGACAAATGTCTGTAGATTGGAAGGCACATTACTGTTGTTCACTTGAACTGAACATGAAGCTCATCTTAACGTTAAAACGATCCCAGCATGTCAGGACTAAGAAACAAACACCCGGCGGCACAGAGAAGTCTTGCACGCTCAGCTGATTATCCAGCTGTAAACCTTCTATTCTGACCTTTTGTTGCTCTTTTCAACAGGCTACGGGTGCTTTCACACTGGGGACCCGGGAGCAGAACCGGGGGGCACACCTGTCCCCAAATCCACCCCATGTGCGGTTTGTATCATGAGGGTGAACGGTGCGTTCCGGGCGCGGAACAGCGAACAGTGACAGACAGGATCCACTTGAGAAGGTGGTCTGGGGGAACGCTTGGGCGTATGGGCGCACTTGCGAATGGTAACGCCAACCGTACCGAACCACGTAGACAACACACGGGCGAGGATATACACTCCAGGCGTAGTTGATGACGCAAGTGTACTCTGCAGGTGTTTCGTTCCGTTCCCGAGTGAGCACGGAATAAATGTTGTAATGTGAAAGCTGACCAGCGGGGGAGAGGGAAGGTGGGGCAATCGTACTTGGGCAGGGAACGGAACGGAACGGAACGAAAGCCATCATTCCCAGTGAGAAAGCACTCTAAGTCAAATATCTGACATTTTAATCTAGAAAATCTTCTCAGTAACTGCAAAACTGTTGACATTAGGCTACATACTGTAACGTCACAAATTTGATGTTTCATCAGGATAAATGTTAAAACTCAACATTTTTCATTGGCCTACAATCACTAGGGACTATACTTCTCTAAATTGATGGTGAGGCTTTATTCGACAATTTGTCATCATTCACTTATTATTCACTTTATTCGCTTGTATCAACCTAAGGTGCAGCCTGAAGTGAAGACTAGAGAAATTCTTACCCATATCTCAGCCAAACATAACTATATTTAGCCCATTAAAAAACGTTGAAAAATCATCACTGAACAAATTAAATTATGTCATTGAATACAAATCTTCCAGGCACTTTGGAAACATTGGGTCTGCATTTTATTTTGTCGCCAGCTTGTCATGGCATAATGTTGTTAATGACAGAATGCTAATTTGGTTTCTTTTATTGTGCTCCTCATCTCTCTAATGTTACATTATGTATGAGTTATGAGCAGAATATGAGCAGAAGGTTGACATTTTCATGACAGCTTTTTGCTCCAAGCTATAATTTCCAGCAGGCATCTGAAGCATCACCTGTCATTTGACTTAGCAAAGGTCTCAGCAGCATCCAAGGCAATAAGCTGTCCGTCAACATCATGACCACTCAGATGGGAATCAAAACATCAGTCTTTACAGTGAGAAAACAAGACTTTTCTCTTTAAAAAATACTTTATCTGCTGATTATTCTACCATTAAATAACTAATTATCATAGGTTTCATTCAAACTGGGACACTGGGGACATGTCCCCACCTCCTTTTCAAATGGCAGATTCGCCATCACTTTTTAAAAGCGGTAGGAGGTAGCAGGTAGGAGGTAGAGCGGGTCGTCCACTAATCAGAAGGTCGGTGGTTCGATCCCCGGCTCCTCCAGTCCGCATGTCGAAGTGTCCTTGGGCGGGGTCATCCCTATGTTCCCCGGGTCCTATGTTCCCCGGGTCCTATGTTCCCCGTTTTTAACACTCTCCGTAACATTTGGGGTGTCTATCCGCTATGCCGACCACCCGCAATGCCGACCTTAGGTTTAGGCGTGAGGGGTGGGAGAGGTTAGGTTTTGGGTTAGGGTCTGGGGGAGGTTAGGAAGGGTTCTATGTTCCCCGGTCCCACAAAAACGGGGAACATAGGACCCTGGGGAATATAGGACCCGGGGAACATAGGTACGCTCCCCCTTGGGCAAGACACTGAACCCAGAATTTCTCCCGACGGCTGTGCCAGCACCCTGCGTGGCAGCTTGCCGCCTTCGGTGTGTGAATGGATGAATGTAGGCACATTGTAAAGTGCTTTGGATAAAAGCGCTATATAAATGCAGTCCATTTACCGTTTACCCATTTACCATAATTTGTTAAAAATGCACCAATAAATGTTCACTAACGAATGAGAATGCATTGAGAAAGGTTTATTTGCACAATAAGAAAACTTACAATGCAATGTAAATATAGAACAAACGTAAAAAATAAATAAAAAAAAGTAATGTTATTCCTTCAGTTGTTTCTACTTTGTCATATTAGCAGTGATATTGGATATTGTTATTATCACTGGGCTGACTGACATGCATTGCTGCTTTCAGTAGATGTGATATTAACATTGTTCGATTTACATGGTTTTGCAGCTGTGGATGTGATGCATATGGATGACTGTGCTTGTCTGGTGGACCTGCGTTTTATGCTGAGTATTTTCGTATTGTCGACTCTCTAGTGTAGTATAGCCTAGGCTAGGCCCTTTTGAAGTACGGCTATGCATTTTTTTGTTCTTGTAATTATCTACTTATTCTACTCTATACCGATCCCCCATTACATTCGCATAGGAAGGGAGGTGTTTATATATCCCATCCGGAATAAATTAAGTCTGCGATTGTATTTTGCTTCCGCTGCACAGGCGTGGTTGCAGAGGTGTGAGTTGCATGTCACACTGTGCACACATGTTAAACATCGTAATCTATCGTATCTCACCTGACTGGTGACCTCACACCTGTGACCTCACACCTGACAGGTGACCTCACACCTGTGACCTCACACACCTGACTGGTGATCTTTATATCTTGAAGACCGTTGCAATGTTTGTTTGTCTTCATCTGAGCCCTTATGTCGCCATCACTTTTCAAAGCAAAGTGACGCCCTTGCCAATTATCCTGAGTGAAGAAAATGACTCTACTAAATGATCCCTTACTACAGTATGTAGTAGTATAGGCCTACTATGAATTTAAAATACTGAGCAGTTCTTATCTGGTAACCATTTCTTACTGAAAATAATTCAACGGTACAACTACTGTACTATTGGCACAGCTTTTTGTGACACACACACACACACACACACACACACACACACACACACACACACACACACACACACACACACACACACACACACACACACAAGCATAAATACCAGAATGCACTGGGGCACATGCCGGGCTCATTGGCTCAGCTGATGGTCACAGTATGGGTGTACTGTTAGCTGTCAGAGGTGATAATAATGATTCTAACAGGATTACACCCTCCTCGCTTCCCCGTAGGGAGCTGACCCTGACCATGACGGCCATCTTTGACAAAACTCTGCCACAGCAGTTAATACTAATACTGTATGTGCCAGCACCCTGAGAGAAGACACCGCCCAAAAACATCCTGTTGTACTGCCATGCGCACACGCACGCGCATGCACGCACGCACGCACACACACACACACACACACACACACACACACACACACACACACACACACACACACACACACACACACACACACACACACACACACACACAGACGATAACAACAGAACATGGCAGGAATCTGTTTGATGGTGGGATGCAAATACCTATTCACCTTATGTTCCAACACACGAATCAGCCAGTTACTTCCTATGTTCCTGTGACAGTACAGTTACTAGTGAGCAGGTAAAACAGACGGTGTTTTGAACAGGAAGTCATAACACAACTGGGTCATGTGGGCGGGGCTACAGAAGGTGAATACGTTCTATATAATGTGGTAAACCCAGTCTGCTTCTGCCAGGGGGCTTATGTATGCCTCAGCCTGTTTGTGGTCACATTAAATTCTATCTCCAAGTGCAGATTTAAGAGTGCTGCCGACAGTCAATATAAACTGGCTAATAAGTATTCTATCACCTACACAGTGTAGGCAATACTTATAGCTATAATACATTTTATAATATACCTTCTATCATGTTTGGTCACTATAGCTACATTTTGAGAAATGATGAGCAACAATGTTGCAAAAACGTCTTGTGACGTCTCTCGTGTCTGAACATATTGTTTACCATCCCCATGTGTTGATTTTGACACTATGTGAGTGATATGGAGCAATACTACAGCGGTCGCACCAGCTGCTAGTTTTGGGTGAACTCAAGCTGTAGTTGATTTGATTCTGTGGCCCAACAGGTAAATGAGGTCTCCAAAATATAACGTTAGTGAAATTGTTGTTAATTAATGAGATGTGAAAACATCAAACGTGCGTTTTAGACGGAACCTTTTTCTCTTGATCGCAGTTGTTTCCCGCCATGTCAAGCAATAACTCATTCACTAGTGGGCAGTAGAGAGTCAAATGTGTGAGTGTGTGTGTGGTACTGCTCCGTTTCATCCGTATCCGTGAGCTGTCAGAAAACGTGCAGAATTAGGCAAAAAAATGAATGCAGAGTACGGACAGAAAGCTCTGTCCGTATGCGTATTCGGATTTAACGTTAAGCATTTGGGCCTTAACTTTAGAGAAACTAAAACTAATTTCTATACTGTTTATATTACATAGGTTGAATTGGTTTAAGTTATGCTTATGTTAAGTTTATTAAGTTAAGTTTCTCTTTGATTATTGTTCAGTCTGCCGAGGATCTTGGCCGGCAGCCGAATGGCCCAGGCGCCAATTGAAGATGGCTGCATCTGTAAGTGTCTGACCTGAAAAGCGACACCGCATGCAAAGAATGGACGAGAAATCCGGGCGAAAGAAAGTGAAAGTAGACTGGAAGCTCGTTTTACAGTGTCTCGAGGTCCGCCGTGCATCCTGCTGAATCCTATTATCATGCTAACGAAGTGGGACACAAAACACTTAAAGAACAGTAGAGAAAGAAAAGAGCAAATTACTAAGAAGTTGCCCTTCTGACATAACGCTTGTGCGCGCCCCCCAACTTTTGAAGGCCCCCGTTGTTCCTCAAGGACAAACTTCCAAACTGTCCTCAGCCCAAGCAGCGCCGGCTTTAATGAGATCAACTGCTTACCTCAGCAGTCGCCATGGCGATACAATAAAAAGAAAAGGTTATGTGAGAGCGCTGATGATGTGCGCCTCAGTTAAACCGCTGAACCGGACGCGCGGAATGTCACATTCAAAAGGCTAGCCTCTTCCTCTCCTCCTCTCCGAAAACCCACCTTTTCCCTCTCCTATGCTAATCAAGAGAGATAAATCACAGCCGCCCTCTCTTCTCTCGGGCCACAAAGACGTAGAGGACGGCTCGTTTTGATTTGCGACGGGCCGCAAAACAAAGACGTGCGGGGACGCGGGATAATCTGAACGACAAGAGTTGTCGTCGGCGGAAAGATAAATATGTCAAAGTGAGTTTTCGTGGTCCACGATACGTTAGCGTGTCGGACCCATCCATTCTCTGGCTGTGGGGGATGCTCGGAGGTGGAGGATCAGGAGAAGGGGCCAGGCCATTAATCAATTTGTGCGGGGGTGGAGGGAGAGAGGGGAGTGAGTGAGAGAAATAAGACACAAGATTTCATATGATCTCGAGACAGAATCTCGCTAAATATCGTAAATGCTAAATCTTACCAAAATCCGTAACAAACTGGGTACCCCCTTCTCATAATTTTTCGATGCCACCGGACACGAATTACAAGACTGCAATGGTATGTTTAGGCAACTAAAACAACTTGGTAGCGTTATGGTTTTGGGTTAGGGCTAAATAAAATAAGAAAAACTTTAAAGGTGCATTCAGCGATGCGTTTCTGTTAAAATACAGTAAGTGTTAAATGGCTCTATAGAGATAGAGGACAGCAGGGGGTTTCAACTCACTGACCAAACACTCTATTTCAGTGATGGCTGTCAGAATATAGAGCCATTTAACACTTATTTTAACACAAAAACATCGCTGAATGTACCTTTAAATGTGACTTAGGGTAGAAAATGTAGACTCTCTTAACTGGGACGTGAAGCCATGTCTCCGGCGTGAAAGGCGGGTGTTTCCGCCCCTCCTTCCACCCCGACCACAACGCCCCCTACAGGCCAATGTTTTATTTCTCCTCTATCATCCACCTCAGAAGGGACGACAGTCGGCAGGGCAGGAGCAGTTGCTCCGAGCGCAATAACGACGCCGATGTGTTTTACGTTGTTGGAGTTAGCGGAAAGCTCTCTGCGTCTCGTACAGATGCCAAAGGACACCTTGTACGTCAGAGTCAGACGCTGGGAAGACAAAGCCCAGGGAAGGAAGACGGGCCTGCATGGCCAACAGGGAGGAGAGGAAACAGAGGAAGCTGCCCAGGAGAGAGCAGCTGCAGCTCCCCGCGTGCTTACCATGCACTGCAAAACTATCTCTTATTGTGAGTCTATAATTCATGTGTCAGAACTGCAGAACAATTTCAATTACCTGCGACACGGTGAGAAACAAGAGGGCGTGGAGAAAGCAACAGATCATTCGCCCGCACGATGAATCGATTGCCCAAACTAGGAGAACGTCTGAGGGGGAAGCAAATATTCCGTCCCTTCAAAGGGATTTCTAAGCAGATGCTCGCGCGTGCTTTGTCTCTATTAAGGTAGCGGGAGATTTACGAGAGGAATATTGAGTTTGTGTGCAGACCAGCAGCTCCACTGCCATTTTATGTGTCCCACCTGAGAGCCGAGGAGGAAGTGGAGTGCTTTGTCTTGGATGTCTTCTCGCTGCAGCTTTGGGTCTGTGGAGAGCTTCAGAGGATTCGTAAGAATAATAATACACGCACGCGCGCGTGCAGGCGCGCGCGCACGCACACACACACACACACACACACACGCGCGCGCGCGTGCGACGCACACGCACACACACACACACACACACACACACACACGCATGCTCAGGCCAAAAAAAGTGGTGCTTATAACTATTTAATTCAATCAGTTCAATGTGCTTTATAGAGACGCAAAGTGATCGACCGCCTACTTCCTGTTCAGCACTGTACCAGATTGTGTAGATTTTCATCCGCCATTTATTCATTTATTTTCCCATAGACATTTTCGTAAAATGCTTATAAAAATAGTATTACTTTGTCAAACCAAACGGTTCAGATATATTTTAAAACAGGAGAGACCACATAACATTTAAGTCGGACCAAAATGTAAAAAAAAATGTGGATTTAAAGAAAATAAAATCTATACTGTTTTTTAAGTTTTGGTCCAAGTGAAATGTTCTATGGTCTCAAGTTCAAGGTGTTCAAAGTGGATACAAATGATAAAACAATGTTGCCAAAGAATCAACATAGAGATCACTCTTTCTATCAGTCTGTGTGTCTATGTGTGTTATTATTACTTACATCTTTATTAATTATTATTAATAAATAATTGATAGTATTTATATCGCGCTTTTCTAAGTACGGGGGGGTTCATGTGGGGAACTCAATTCATCCACCATCGATGTGTAGCACCCACCTGCGGTGATGCACGGCGGCCAGTTTGTGCCAGAACGCTCACCACACATCAGCTATCAGCCTATCACGGTGGAGAGTTGTGGACTGAATGAGCCAATTAAGTATCGATGGTTGATTAGGTGGCCATGATTGAAGGAAGGCCTGTTTTGGAATTTGGCCAGGGCACCGGGGTTACACCCCCCAGGGCACCGGGGTTACACCCCTACTCTTGCGAAGAGTGCCGATGGGATCTTTAATGACCACAGAGAGTCAGGACCTCGGTTTAACGTGAAGGACAGGGCTCACTCACAGGACAGAGTCCCTGCCTCTGCCCTGGGGGATTGGGTATAGTAAATAAAAGTGTAGTGTCAAATAAAAACACCTAAACTGGAGCCTTTGCAGTGTGTGAGCTTTATTTATTTTTTCTACTATTCCTGCTTCGAGCTCTGCACCTGCCCTATACAGGTTTTGGATTGTGCGTGTCTCGCCTTTTTTCACATTGGGTATAGTAGCCTATACTGATGCCAGCAGAGGGAAGAGCACCTCCTACTGGACCTCCAACACCACTTCCAGCACCGTGGTCTCCCATCCAAAGACTAACCAGAGTCAGCCCTGCTTAGCTCTCCCCCAACAAGTCGGCGATGTGATGCGGGAGCCACCGTGCTGTGCTGTCTCCCCCCCCCCCCCTCCCCTTATGGAGCCTTTAACAATATTAATATACTATAATAATATAATAATATTTACAAGGGCCACACTCATTATTCGGGCTTTTACGAGTGCAAGGAGGTCACGATTAAAAGACTGTGAAATTTAAAAAAACGAGCCATTAAAAAGGAGCCATTATGAGAAGACATTACTGTCATGGGCTAGGTGCCCTCTTATCAGAGGGGATAGTGTGATTAAGCTACCTGCAAAAGACCCATTTAAAGTCCCTCCAGCCCGTTTATGCGCCGCAGAGGGTTGAGCGAAAATCTCATCAGGGAAAAAGGGTTTAATCAGAGCCACAGGTGTCTTTGTTACTTTGTCTGTTATTCCTGATGCAATTTGACAAGTCGGAACAGAAGGGAACAGCAGAGTTTGAAGTAAGTCTGATGTTAAGGAGAAATTATTTTTGACACAGAACAAAAGCTATGAGTGACTAGGTTACAATCATGAGTGCACTTGCAAATCAGAGAGTTATTTATTTTTTATTTTACTTAATTTTTTAATATTTTTTCACAATTTTTTATCCCAGTTTTATCCCCCATTAGTGCTAATTTTAATTTATTTTTCCTGGTTGCTGCTCCACCCTCTGACGATCTGGGGAGAGCCGAAACTGGCTCCATGCTTCCTCCGAGACATGGGCAGTAGCCAGCCGCTTCTTTTCACCTGACAGGGGAAGCTTCACCGGTAGGACATAGCACGTGTGATGGGAGGATCACGCTATTCCAACGAGTTCACCCCCCTCCGAACAGGGGCCCCGAACGACCAGAGGAGGTACCACTTCAGCGACCAGGATATTGCATGTTTTGGTGTGGGGTTCCTATATGAAGGAAACCCCACGGGGGCACGGGGAGAACATGCAAACTCCACACAGAAAGGCCCTTTTGACGACCCCACCCGGGCGGCGGGCACTCGAGGACATGCGGACGGGCACGCACTCCTTCAGCGCTCGCAGCGTCCCAGGTGGGAATCGAACCCAGGACCCTCTAGCTGTGAGGCGACAGCACTTACCACTGCGCCACCGTGCCCACCGAGAGTTCTAAAAACAACAAGAAGAATCCCTATGTTAGAATGGAGCAGTTTAAAACTGAATCAGCAGCCTTTTGGAGAACTTCTATCTACAGTAGTGATCTTGCGTCTGTGCGTGTAATCAGATTACAGTAGTGATCTTGCGTCTGTGCGTGTAATCAGATTACAGTAGTGATCTTGCATCTGTGCGTGTAATCAGATTACAGTAGTGATCTTGCGTCTGTGCGTGTAATCAGATTACAGTAGTGATCTTGCGTCTGTGCATGTAATCAGATTACAGTAGTGATCTTGCGTCTATAGGCATATAATCACATTACAGATCATTTAAGACAAAAGGGGGCATGTTGATTGGGAGATTATTGGAAGCCGACAGCCATTTGCAAAATTGGAAATGATGGTTAATCACAGATGCTGCTGATGATGATTATATGCGTCTTCAACCTACAGTCCATAAATTTAACTTTAGACTCTATTAAGCCGGGAAGGAAAAACAATCCCAAAGTAATTATACTGTCATCAGATGGCGGAGTCGGAGTAATCCAAATGATTAACATACTCATTACCGTTTTAAACAGATGACCAGTGATGTGCGCTGGATTGCATTTGGAGAATAACCTTCCTCACACCCATGCATGGAGGCACACACAGACACACACACACACACACACGCGCATGCACACACACACACACACACACACACACACGCAAACACACACACACACACACACACACACACACACACACACACACACACACACCTGCACGCACACACACACACACACACACACACACGCACAGTGTCCCTACGCCCCATGTGTTCACAAAAGGACTGCGAAGAGAGCATCCCAGCAAAGACTGCGTGGAATGTAAGAAATGCCAGAGCTGCAGAATATCGCCCGCTCAGGTCCCCATCTCCTGTATATGAATACTGATCTGGAAGAAGAGGAGAGAAGGATGTGAGATATGTTTGAGTTATTGTGAGTTTCCTCTATTCAACATTGCTGTTTCTCTCTTTAAAAAAAAGCTTTCACAATGAAAGAATGAATGGAATCCACTGTCTCAGGAGGCTTGTTTGACGATAGAAAAAGGGAGTATTTGAGTATTAAAGGTCCCATATTGTAGGAATTAAAATATTTCCTTCTATTTATATGAGCAAAGATGTTTAGTGAGGACATTGCTAAAATTTGGATATTTTCTTTAAATGTTTAACATTGCACACATGCTCCCTTTTATAATAGATCCGTCAAACTCGCGCAAAACCCTACTCTAATAGTCTGTGTGTACTCAGGTCTACTCTAACAGTGTGTGTGTAGGTCTACTCTAACAGTCTGTGTGTACTCAGGTCTACTCTAACAGTCTGTGTGTACTCAGGTCTACTCTAACAGTCTGTGTGTACACAGGTCTACTCTAACAGTCTGTGTGTACTCAGGTCTACTCTAACAGTCTGTGTGTACACAGGTCTACTCTAACAGTGTACTCAGGTCTACTCTAACAGTCTGTGTGTACTCGGGTCTACTCAAACAGTCTGTGTGTACTCATGTCTACCGTACTAACAGTCTGTGTGTACTCATGTCTACTAACAGTCTGTGTGTACTCAGAACTACTCTAACAGTCTGTGCATGTTTACTTTACTCTAACAGTCTAGTCTGTGTGTACTCAAGTCTTTGGATATCGGCCAAGTAAAATTGGCAACTCTGCCACTTTGGGATGATCATGAAACCTGATATCGGATCACGGTGGTATTCGATTCATCGGTTCTTAATCGGGATTGTTTTTTGGGAGACAATTCACTTCGGTGGCTCAATCGCAAAACCCCTCACCCCGGCCCCGCCTCACCGGCCCGCTGTTCTTTTCTCTCCCGCTCGGTACACGAGCAGAATCCACACTGGCTCGCATTGTGCCTCTCTTTATATCGGATAACAGTGCAAGGTAATGTGGGCAGATTGAACAAGAGTTAGATTTCTCCTTCAGAAGAGGAGGCTTTTTGTCTGCCGTCTTAATCTCCTTCCACGAGTCGTGCCCCAGCCTTCTTGGCTTACTTCATTAGCCATGCAGACGTACGGTTGGAGGAGAATGGTGGAGTCTTTGGCTGCGTTTCCCCCCCCCCTCACGCAGGGCCGATTTTACCAACGGGCTTACCGGGGCTGAAGCCCCGGGGCCCGGGACATCAAGGGGCCCAAAAAAAAAAAAAAAAAAAAAAAAAAAAAAAAAATGTAATAATAACAGCAATAATAAATACTAAATAATAATAATAAAAGTGCTTGTTGTGACATCTCAGTGGCAAGTTTTTCTTTCCAATCAGGCTGTTTATGAAAGAACATGATGGCTAAACCTACAGTTTGTGTTTGTAAGTTAGAATGCTGACAGGAGAGCAGGTGGTGACATGAAAGTTAGTGAGAAAAGGAGAAGATACTGAATAATGACATCACAACAGTATAATCCTAATGTTGATTTAAAATGAGATATTCCTTTAAATACGGCAAAAAAAGGTTAAAAAAAAACACTAAAAAAATTTCCGCCGACACCCAGCGGGCGCCGCCGACACTCCCTTCCGCTTGAGGGGGGGGCCCTGCAGAGATGAATAGCCCCAGGGCCCATGAAGTGTAAAATCGGCCCTGCCCGCGCGCAGTCAAACGCACCACAGGTCGTATACGGGCATATGGCGGAGAGGGGGGGGGAAGCAACGATCTCGCAATACTAACGCGTACCTGTGTGTGTGTTCTGCCCGAGATGATATTCTAGTGTCGTTGGGAAGGAAACCTGCTCCACGGCGGCACACTCTACAAGATACTCCGCAGGGGAATATCCTCTGCTTCAAAATGTGTACGTGTTCAATTTCCATCGGCACTTTTAGAGATTAAATCAACTTCCCCGCTTTCGTTACTTCCTGTGCCAGGAAAGTTGAGGTTACCTAAGGAGGGGGGGGGGGGGGGGGGGGAGAGAAAAATCTCCCACGCCCACCTCTCTCCTATACTCGCCGACACCAAAACTGCCTTTCATTCCGTCGCAAACCGCTGCCCCCCCCCCCCTTCCTATTGAGCGCCAGCTTTCATTTGACCTGCGTGCAGCACAGGGAGCGCGTTTGGGACTGTCCACGCTGTAACACAAATCTGGACCCCTTTGGTCACAGACACCATGCTTATCTTTCTACCCTGGCAGCGACTGAGTCGACTGCATTTGATTTGAGACAGAGTCACCGAGTCTTGAATATCCTTTGATTTCACTGAAAAGATGGAGCCTGGAATATTAATACACACACACACCCCCCCCCCCCCCCTCCCCTGATTTCTCAATGTAATTGCTTTGGGCATTGACATTTCCTTTCCTTCGATGCAGTGAGCAGCGATCGTTTCTGAACCCCTATAGCAAAGCGGTTGTGTGGATAGACCGCTGGTTACATACGGCGGTTTCCTGCTTCTGTTTCTGACACCTGTGTTCAATTCAGCGAACAAGCAACTCTGAGTGAGCACAGCTCAGTGACAGGAGCAACTCTGAGTGAGCAGAGAGCTGAGTGACAGGACTGACATTTTAGGCCCCTGTCTGTCTCAACCTGTCGCTTCCGCTTATAGGTGAAGAGGGCACAAAAGGCCAAACCGCCAGCGCCATTATAGAGTCCGCGTAGCCTACAACCAAGGAGGACAAAACACATCGAATATGATGACTTATTTGTAGTTCTTTTCCTATTGATAGTCTTCTGTTACATCACCACACGGCCATTTTGGTAGGAAAACAACAGGTAATTGTGATCAATCAACAGGTGATTACAATCAAGTGACACTTACAGCCAATGAGCCGTGTGTATTGTAGCGCCATATTGGTAGGAAAAAGGCTTGTGACATCATCGGAATACTATGAATAGAGACACTGCATGAAATAGGCCACGCCCATCACGCGGGGGAAAGCTCTCCATTCACTTCCACACACCAGCGGTCATTTTCCTTGAATGAAACATAGCTAAAAGCTGTTGTGTGGTGGGGCTGCGCAGACAACACATGTAAAAAATCGCCAATTAACGTTTTTTTGGTACTCCCGAGCAAAACAAGGAAGCCATTGAGAATTGGACGAGAAGAAAAATGTGGATCTAGCTGTCAAGGAAGTAAGTTGGAGTGTTCATCTTCCGTATATATGATCTCTGTGTGCAACAAATGACATAGGAGAACGCCAGGATTGGAGGGGAGTTTTTGTTCCCCCGTCCCCCCCGTTTTGGGCGTGGTTTCTGAATGATGACGGCGCTCCGCAGTGTCTCTTTGGGGAATAGTACCTCGGTGAGCCAGACGACCTCACAAGCTATCCTGTGTCCTGGATGAGCCGAAGTCTGGACTCGGATTGGATGTAGAAAAGACAGCGAAGTCGGTCCTCCTGTCAGCTTCTCCTATCGGCATGAATGTTTCAGGAATGTTTCACTTGATGGAAGTAGGAGAGCGACAGGCCGGGAGCACCCATGGAGGACAAAGGGGGCGCGCCCAAGACCTCATGTTTCTCAAGCAACGACCTTCAGCGGCGCTAAACAGGGCTATCCCGTTTGGTCGGGTAGCCAACGGGCCTTCCAGGGTCGCTACACCACCAGGGGAACAGGAACAGCGATATCCCTGTTGGCACGGCGACGTGTCGTTGCTTGGGGAATATGAGTTCCATGGGGTTTGTACCTGCTCCCTGCCAAACACTACGATGTTGTCAGAAGGTGAGATGGTGTGCTGCTAAAAGGCCATTGGAGAGGTGTGTCAACGCGGGGGGAACTGGTTCTGAAGGACAGCAGAGCCGAGCGTGGGACCCGCTCTCTCCCTTTCAGGGTAGCGACCCGGGAAAGGCCTGTTTCCTCCTCCACCTGGAACACCGTTGCCGAGGGGAACAGGACGTTCTGGGTTTCTGCAGTGCACTGCTGACCAACGTGCTACAGGAAATACAAGCTAAACAGTGGATCAGTGGTTCTGCAAGCAAGCTCATTATACAAAGAAAAAAATATAATAATAATAATGATAAATGATAAAATGCGTAGGAGGAGCGGGTCAAATGGCAGAATCCTGCAGCAGAAAATGAGAACAACAAGGTGCAACAAATCATTATTTTGTGCCTGCGGCAATTCGAACACTAAAGAGGAGATAAGCGGTTGGGGAATTCTGATCTCGACTGCATATTGTATCGAGATTGTATTTAGCATTTCTGACTAACTTGCGTATATTTTATATTGTTGGCACTGTTTGTGGTGTGTGTGTGTGTGTGTGTGTGTGTGTGTGTGTGTGTGTGTGTGTGTGTGTGTGTGTGTGTGTGTGTGTGTGTGTACACTATGCACCTACAGGTACTGTAACAGACGTGTATGATGACCACATGAATTTCCCCTGGCGGGATAATAAAGTTAACCTTTGACCTTTGACATGGAGTGATTTCCATGACAGGTATCTGCAATGGACATTACAGTAGGTTCCCAATGTGGATTGAGAGGAAGTCAGGAATTCATATCCTGGAGCTTCATGATAATACACAGAAAGAAACAATTGATAAATATGAAAAAGGTGACTGTGACTGCACCCTGGATGATTTAGGTCATGTTCCGTAGTTCAAAATTGATGTTCAAATGGTGTAAAACAGAGGAGGTTTTTCCAGTGAGGCATAGGAGGATGGTCCTCCTCTATTAGATTGGGGATTTTATATAAAAAAAATATATATTAACACGTTCACTGCCAATGACGAGTTGACTCATCAAACACAATCCAACCGTTCACTGCCAATGACGAGTTGACTCGTCAAAATTTTTTTTTTTTTTTTTTGACGGTGCTACGTGGATCAATGTCCCCCACGTCTCCTATAAAAATATTGGAAGTATTGAATGTGTATAATCTATTTTACCGACCAACTAAGTGGCGACAGTGCTCTCCCGACAGAGAGAAAGCCAACCAAAAACAGCCGCGGGAGTAGGGTGACCAGATGTCCCGCATTGTGCGGGACTGCACAGCATTTTCAAGATTTTTCAAGCGTCCCGCAAATTGAGACGTTGTCCCGCATTTTGATCGTCTGGCTCCAGTTTTCAAATGCGCGTTTCTAAAGTCTGGTTTATGAAGGCTGTGTGTGGTCTGTGGAGAAAGCAGGGAGAGAAAGCTGTCATGACGGGGCGGGCTATGTCTGATGTCACATGTCAATCAAACTGGAGCGGGTACACGAGGTCCTGGGATCAAATCAAATGCAGGCAACCGGTTAGGGTACGCCCACACACCACCACAACACGGAAAAGAACAGCGAGTCGATTTGACATTTGACGCTGCGCGCGGAATATGAAACATGGAAGAAAGAGAAAGGGAAGAAACTGCGACTATAGCCAAGAAAAGGAGATGCAGCTACAATAAGGACTGGACCACTATTTACCCATGGGTGAAACCAGTGCAAGGCGATTCTCAGAGAGTGTTTTGCGACGTTTTTCAGTTGCACACGGAGGTGAATACGATGTGAAACGACACAAACAATGCGAGACTCACAAGAAACGTGTGGCTCAAAAGGATGCTTCCCAGTCTATGGATACGTTCATACTGAAACCCAAACAGGATTCCAACACAGATAAGGTAACAGCAGCTGAAATAACTACCATTTACCACACTGTGCAACACTGCCACTCATACAGGTCAGAAGACTGTGGCAGTAAGCTAACAGCTGTCTGTTGTTTGAGAAAGTACAGGCAGGACAAACCCTTTTGAAAGCACTTTAAGTACTACTTGAAAGAACAGTTCTAAGCCTTGACTGTTCTGTTTTATTGTAGGCTACACAGTTTAGTCAGGTCAGGTGTGTAGAAGCACTGTGAAACTTAAGCTTCATGCTTACTGTGTTTATGGAACGTAAAGTTGCATTTATAAAATACATTTAAGTTGTTATTTGCATAGTCTATATTATGTGCTACTTAATCAACCTGAGGGCAAAGTATAGAGATGTTATGAGCTAAGGGCAGAATAGAAACGTTTATTTTTTTTAAGTTAGAGACATTTATATCAACATTTTAGACTACATTGATGCATTGGTAACGTGTCCCACATTGTCCCACACAAACATACTCTTTGTCCCACATTTGGCTAGTTGGGATCTGGTCACCCTACGCGGGAGCAAGCCATTCTCAAGGAAATGGCTTGGCGATTTTACAGTCATCAGTCACCAGACTCGCCCGAGAGCGGCCGCGCCAGCAGCAGCACACTGAGAGCGGAGAGCGGTGCTGGCGTGGGGGATTGCAAATTTGCATAATAGATTATGGGTGAAACACACTTTGAAACACCCGCAGAAAGGCCAGAATCGCACGCATTCCGAAAACACAGAAACGAACGAGCCTCATTCTCATACTGTAGGCGAAAACGCTTTCACGCTGCTGCACACCGGCGCACAACGGTGGGGGGTTCCAAAAATAGACTGGGTCGGCAGCATAAAGCCTAGAATCGCACAAAGCTTCATCAAAGCTCTCAACCGAAAATCCAAGAAACGATTGAGTCCCATCCACAGTCCACACTCGCCACACTCGCCGACGAGGGGCCGCCAGAGAGGGAGGCTGCTCACTGCTCAGACAGGCAGGAGAAACTGGCTTGTGACAAACGCCACCAGACACGCCCACGGAGGGAGGAGTTTAAAGGAGAGGGTGTTCAGAACTATATTGTTCAGATGTCTGATCTCTCACTGATGCCAAAAATAAATGGTTAAAGTGACTGTTCTGCCTGTTTGATTGAATTTCACAAAACTGCGATTATCTCAGCTTTCACTCTCAGACAGCTGAAACCATGCTGTACTCAACGGCTAATATCTACATAACTACTAACTCTACAAACTAACTCTTTTAGACAGAGAAAGCACACATTCTATTAGTACTTTTGTGAACTTTGTGTTCACAAACTCCAAGCAGAAAATAATCCTCGGCTCTTGTAAAATGAGCCAGAATCCTCAAAAAAACCCTCTGGCAGAACCTACCTACAGTAAAAAAAAAAAAAAAAGGCTGGCAGTGAATGTGTTAAAAAAATATATTTTTTATTTTTATTTTTATATTTTTCATTTTTCATATTTTTTTTTATAATAAAATATCAATCAAATGTGTTTTTTCTTATGTGCAGACGCTCATTTTTTCATTCATTATATAGCTCCATGCAGACGAGTCACTCTGGCCCTGGTCCCAGCATGGGGGAGGGGATCAAAAAAACACCCGCCCTGTGGGCTTGATTTATTTGGTAATTTATCTAATGAAAAAATAAGATTGGTTGAAAAAGACTTGCAATTCACAGAAAACAGTGAGAGTGATGTGTTTTCCAACAAATCAGATTGAGGAGGAGGGGAGCTCTCCCTTAGCCCGTGAAACCAGGTGAAACCCTAATTGGTTGTTGTTTGATAGATAGATTGCTTGACATTGATTGACATTCTGTATTGTCCAATGCTGATGAATAGGTCTGAAAATCGGCAACGTTGTTCCACTGCCTGGTCTGTGGTCTCTCACGCTGAATCAAGGAGGTGAAATCCACTGCTTGACCTGACAGGAAGGATTTACTGAGACAGTAGCAGCATATCATATTTCCCTCTTATTTTTATTTACTTTTTTATCAATCAGTAAGTGTTCACAAGCCAGACAGTCGTTGATATTGGATTACCACCAAAACGAGTTTCGAGTTGCGGGGAGACGAGCTGCGTGATACGGGCTTTTTGCAATGTCAGAAAACTGGAATATTTGCAACGTCTCGACTGCAGCGTTTCCCCTACAGACAGCACGGATATTCAAGTAAGTCAATTGATTTCAAGTTATCCGAACCTTCTATTAAATTCGGCGTGGAAATGGTTCACCGAGCAGCGCTATTTTGTAATGTAATTTCTTATACTAAAACCCGCGAACTTTAAATTCACACATTTTTTAACTGAATTTGGCCTGTAAATCGATAGCTGACAGCGGGCTCAATTTTAAAGCTTGAGTGGTTATCTTTATATCATATGAAAGTAGAAGAAATAAGGAATCGATTGGGATGAAGCATGTCAACCTAGGATGTCGGGAAGGGGGGGTAAATAACGCTCCAAAGTTGATAACTAAATGAGTAGTGCAGCACTGTTCACAGGAAGACACACTCTCGTTCCAGATGCAATTAAGTGTAATTTAACGCTATTTGACAACAGTTTCGGCCATAGACTTTGTCAAGTATCATACAAACAGTGCAAGACAGCCATTATAAAGACAGGTTAGCTGATTGAATGCACAACACCTGTCTTGTGAAAGCACACCTGAGTGTGAGACATCATAGGATGAATCAAAACATTGATGTCACAGGTAGGCTGTATACCATAATATATCATGAATCTATGTGAATAAATAGATTTATATAAATAGTAATCACAGCCTAATGCATAGAGATAAATCCTGAAACCTTCTCGCAACAGTTCTAGCCTAAGCCAGTGGTTTTCAAAGTGGGGTCCCCAGCAAAAAGGGGGGATAATCTATTTTCACTATAATTCCATGCCATCCATAAGTAACACAATCTAAGATAGTGTAGAAGTGAGTAACTAGGCTAATTATAACCATAACAGCACAAATAATTGACAAAAATCTCGAAATAAATATACAGTATTTACTCTGAGAAATGAAATAATGAGAAAAGGAACAATTATTGATGGTTAAAACTGAATAATGACATCACAACAGTCTAATCCTAATGCTAATTTAAAATGAGATTTGGGCGTTTTGGGCAAAAACTGCTTGTGGGTGAGAGTATCAGCAGCAGAGCACACGTCATATTTTCTCTGGGACCGCCTCAGGTGCCAGGTGCTGTTCCGTCCTGTAGTCCTCTCACTGGGTGCTAATGCAATGCTCCTCACTGGGTGGAAAGCTAAGAGGCTTGACAGCATGGGAAACATGGCAAATACACACACACACATGCGCGCGCGCGCGCACACGTGAAAAAAAAAAGCCCAAAACCTTCGGTCGCCGCACTAGCTTCCTCCCCTGTTTCCAAGCTCACCAGCCACCACTGGTGTAAAAGCTCAAATTCCATCTTTTAGGCGGCACAGGCAGGTGTTGATGACATTCGGAATCTTGTTTCTCGGGATTCCATGTCTGGAAGACACATTTTTCATGATTAAAATGTAGACTGGGCCCATAGGAATAACACTGTAAGTGAGTTATGAAATGGAGCGCTAATGCTGTTTAGGTTAAATATCAAATTCAGAAGATACAGATTTCTACAGGCTTTTGAATAATGAAAAACAAAAATCGGATCAATTGGATACATCAATCATTTAAAACCAAACGCATAGTGCAGTCTGTTCGACTGGCGGGATGAGGTGAAGTTCATGGGGTGGGAGAAAATGGTTTCCTTTCAGTTCAGATCAAGTATTCAGGCTGTTGTGTTTTTTGTTTGCGTCAGCATGGGGGAAATCCTCCCCCTCTCCCCATTCAGCACAGTTAGCATTTAGCTGCTAGCCCAGCCCAGGCAGACAGGATCGGGGATTCAACCGCTGCAGTAAACCCACATCTGAACAGACGTCCTCTACCTGCTCTTGAATCCCCAATCCTGTAGTGTAGAGCTGCGCAGCACCTTCCGAGGGTGAGTCAACCCATTGAGATATATGTGGGGTTTTCCCCCCACCACATCGATACTGGAAGTAACGTTTTGTGGGCGTCCCCACACAGACTGACTGTATCTATCGTTGGATGCTGTTGTTGTAATACAGAACGATAACACAACATTACAACTTATATCTTTGTATCTTTTTATATTTGTTACAGGTTTTGTTTTCTGTTTTTTTGTTTGTTTGCGAGTGTGTATACCCAATTGTAGATTTCACTGAATATCTGCAAAGGAAACAATACAAGTCATAATTGGAATAAGTGTAGGGTAAATACCCTGACTGTCATTGTTCCATATACTGTCCTGGCAATATATGTGTCCTATTATATTATTATATTGTTGAATGAATAAACCTTTATATTGTCAGCTGTCTTGACATCAGCCTCAATTAATATCGTCTGTCACATTGGCTTCCACTGTTACTATTGTCATGTTTGCTCCTGTCTCTGAGTCAGCTGTAGTCTATGCTTACACTCTGTCATGTAGGCACACACACACACACACACACACACGCATGCACGCACGCACGCACACACACACACATCCACACACACACACACACACACACACACACACACACACACACACACACACACACACACACACACACACACACACACACACACACACACACACACACACACACACACACACACAATCATACCATTATGATCCTATCTATATACCACCTTGTCATGAGTGCCGCAATTAAATTTCAGGCAACCTGCGTGGACGCCTCATTAGCTCGTTGTACCTGGTCCCTCTTCCCAGGCGACATCGCATGGTCGCCCGTTTCACACGGCCAATGATCAAGAGGCAGGTGTTTTTCATCACTGCCTTATTCTAACCCACGTGCAACAAGGACAATGGCCTCTTAGAGACACAATGCTCGTCCTTGATGCACTAGAGAGAATGGCAATTCTTGTCTTACGAATAATATGCAGAAAAAATATATATATATGCAAAACACGCCTTTGAAAGTAATTAACCTTGCTTTGCCACACGTCCTTCTCAGTTTCTCTTTGTAGAGGACGAGGTTCTTTATAGACGACCACCTGCCCGCGTGATGTTTGATCTTCTGTCTGTGCCTTTCATGTGAAGCCTGCTCAGACTGGAGTGCCAGCAATGATTGTGTGACTCTCCATGAAGTGCCCTTGCCTGCATATTGTTGACACACAAAGATCATTAGTTTGGTTCGTGCCGGCCGGCTGATTTCTTCAACTGAGGTTATTTAGTTTTCACGGATGGGTCAACAAATGACATTGTTTTTGTTTTTTTGAAATGTCAGGTTTCCGCGCAATTATATTTTCATTTCAGATTTGAGAGGAAATAATAGATTGCACTGCCTCACCTGAAAAACTCTCTCTCGCTCTCTCTCTCTACTATGTCTCTCTCACTCTCTCTGTCTACTCTCTCTCTCTCTTCTCTCTCCTCTCTCTTTTTCACTCTCTACTCTCTCTCTCTCACACACTCTCTCCTCTCTCTCTCTCTCTACTCTGTCTCTCTCACTCTCTCTGTCTACTCTCTCTCCCTCTCCCTCTCTCGCTCTCTCTTCTCTCTCCTCTCTTTTTCACTCTCTACTCTCTCTCTCTCTACTCTCTCTCCCTCTCTCTCTCTTCTCTCTCTCTCTACTCTGTCTCTCTCACCCTCTCTGTCTACTCTCTCTCTCTCTTCTCTCTCTCCTCTCTCTTTTTCACTCTCTACTCTGTCTCTCTCACTCTCTCTCTCTCTCTCTCTCTCTCCTGCTCCGGCATACTCAAACAGCTCAGCCTTCAGTTTTGACAAAATGCACAAGCACAAGTCAGTCAATCTGTCTGTCTTGTTTTCAATCTTTGAAACATTTGTTGTTATGCCTTCCTCTCTTTTGAAGCTGTGGAGGCAACACTTGATTTGAATAACGCACTGTCGGCATTCAACATCAATAATGTGAAACAATATTGCTTTGCTATGTCTACATTTTTGAGGGATGCATTTTCCAAGGATAGAGGAATGTTTTTTTTCTTCTTATTCTACTGCAATTGTAACTTTCTCAAGATATGAGTGTTTGCGAAATTATTTTAAACACATTAAAGTGTCAGCTGATAAGGCGATGTAAATGTCACCAGCATGCTGGCAGCCCTGACGCAAAGATAACAGTTAATCTCTAAAATCAACATATGTATAACAGAATTATGTTGCTCCTGTTTACTCCTATTAGGAGTCTATCCAGATATGTTGGTGTGTTTGTTGTCATTTGGTTCATATTGTGGACGCCATTATGTAATAATGTTACAGACAGAAAATGAAATGGTTTCCAGAGGGCAGTTCACTGGCTAATACCATGGCCCCCTTATGCATGGGCAATTTATTTTTAGTTTTTGCTCCAACTGAAATGTGTTGTGGTCACTCACGATTCACTAGGTCACGCGTTAGCTTGGTTCCAGCCTTAAAACTTGTTGTCACGGAAAAATAGGAATCTTCACTGAACTGAATAAAAGTCAGAAAGGCAAAAATGCCTTTGCTGGGTTTTTAATCATCTGATCAAACAGAGTAGGCCTACAAAACCTTAGCCCCCGTTCACACTATACGCCGAAGCAACGCTCAACCTAAGCTCAACCTACGCTGAACCCACAAGTTTCATTGTTACAGTAACAGGCGAGGCTGTTCACACCTGAAGCCGCGCTGAAGCCACGCTCACGCCTTGCTCAAGCGATCGTTCAGCAGGATTCAGTCCTATTTTCCAAGCGTGACGCGTGAAGCTTGAAGCTGCCAGGCATGAAGTCAATGGGAGTTGTGGGCGGGTTCAAGGCACGCCGAGGAGGCGCTGAGAGGAAAAGAGAAGGCTTCTTGTGTGAACGGTGAGGCGTCAGTTCAGCTTGTGCCTGCCTCAAGCTTCAGCTCTGCTTATGTTCGGCGTCCTATGTGAACAAGGGCTTACAGTACAGCAATGCACATGAGATAATACAATGAAACGACAGCACAGCAATATCCACCAGTCAGCAGTCACCAGGGCAGAGCACATGATCTCAATAAAGAGTATACAATGACCAAATATGGGCATGCAGTACATCCGATACAGAACCTGGGGAAGTCCAGCCACCAACAATACTTACAATACACTTACAGTCACTTACAATACAGTGACTTACACAATGAGTCAATGAGGATATACAGACCTATACAACATGACATTGTATCTGGCTGTGCATATGATTCTAATAAGATCTCAATCAGTCCACTGAATCAGACATCAAGATACAGAGTGAGGAGAAGGACCTTCAGGTCCAAGCAACATGTGACCATAGTTAGAAGGATGGTTTGACCTTGATTGGCTGTTTTATTGTCACTTATATGGAAAACCCCAAGTGGAGAGTTTATGATACGGGATCATGCACACAACACACTGAATATGAGAATAAACATAAACATTTATTACATTAAATGAGTATAAAACATATGAAAAAAAAAAAATTAGATTTTGTTATATAAGGATTTTTTGAAATGCCTATGGAGAAATGAATGGGGAACTCTCTTCCGGGGCAAGAAATGTCACGTGACTGTTCAGCTCCAGGCTGCCCATGGCCAACTCACACAGGCGGAGTGACAGGCAGGCAGGAGAGTCAAGAATCAGCTAAAACAACAGGATATTATCTCATGTTTGGGAACAGTTTTGTAATCTTCCTCCGGCGATATCGACACCTGAAACTACAGTCAGAATGTGAAAGAAGAAGAAGAAGAAGAAGAAGAAGAAGAAGAAGAAGAAGAAGAAGAAGAAGAAGAAGAAGAAGAAGAAGAAGAAGAAGAAGAAGAAGAAGACTCACTCATTCAGTCAATCAGTCAGTCAGTCAGTCAGTCAGTCAGTCAGTCATGGACGTTTAGTGAGTTTATTCATACTGTAGTATGAGTATATTTTTGTAAGAGGGGCGGTAATAGGGAGCACATTTGGTTAACTATTGCATGTTGTGCATGTTGTTGTGTTCTGATGACGTCTGATAAAATCTGTACAGTGCGGCGCTGTTAGACCTCCACCCTTCCCCCATCGCTCCCAGGGTGGGACGAGGGGCTGGCCGCATAGCCCTTTGAAATGAATAGCCTAATACACTAATAAATAAAACAGCGCTCCGCTGCCCACAGCCAGCTGCCGCTCCAGGCTAACTGCCTATATACTGCTTAATGCCACTGCCGCGGTCTATCCGCTTCCCATCTCGGCTTCATAAAAACACATAGGAAGGGCGCTTTGCTGGTGTGGCCCTGCTATAAATCAAGCTATTTGAGTGACTGAACCCGTACATGGACAGAGAATAATGTACCATGATGAATAAAGGCCTTAGCGTTTGTGACAAATGTCAAACAGCGATGATAAATAGGATCCAAAAATAGATCGGCATAGTCAAGCAGTCGAGAACACAGAAACTGAACACAGAAACTGTCTGTTTTGATGCTCAATAAAAAATAAATAAAAGGGGAAAAAATCACTGTGAGTCTATTGCACAATTACTGTATTTCTCCAGCATGATGAGACATTCATGAACAGCAGTCCTCCGTTGTTTAGTCCAGTGGTTCTCAAATGGGGGTCCGGGGGGACCCCCAGGGGTCCAGGGGCTCCCCAGCCAAAAGGGGAGTGATTTATTTTCGCTATAATTCCATTCATAAGTAACACAATGACTATTTTGGTCATGGTGGGTTTTATACACTTTCTGTAATAAAACATCTAAAAGCATCAATCTTATTATCATATGGGGGACCGTGGGACAACATCCTATCAAATTGGGGGGGCCGTGGTCTAATATTTGTCAGTTTAGGGGTCCTTCATGTGAAAAGATTTGAGAACCACTGGTTTAGTCAGTGTATAGATTATGCTTGCCATAATACAGAAAGCTGAATATGAGATTTATAGAATATGTTTGCGATAATACAGAAAGCTGAATATGGCATCTCCTGGATACATGACTTTGTTGTTGTCACCTCTGACAGTGATAATAAATCTTGTAGTTCATGATGTTGTGTCAGTCAGGTATTGTGCTCTGTCATTTAATTGGGCCGTGGCATCATTTAGGAATTCTTCCAAAGTCGACGGTGCAGTTAATCATGATCGATGGACTGACGAAAACTGCTTTATCAAACAAGTTACGATATTTAATAGTGTTTCGAAACAGAGTCTGGTCCTGTGGCCAGTTATTGGTTCATGCTAATTCAAACTGCATAGACCAAAATCCCATATTGCTGTTGTCGGATGATAACCTCGTCTCTCCAAAATGTCAAACTTTTCAGGAACTAAGAAATACTGCCTGGCTTGTTGCTGAAGCCTGACCATCATAGATACAGTCGGTCATGTTACTTCCAGTAATGTCTAATAGTTTCATAAGCCCAAAGGTGTGTAGGATTTTCTCAACCAGAGCCAGCTCCACACGGTATGGAAGAGATTAGGGCCACATGTAAAAAACTATATATATATATATATATATATATATATACAGAATTCTGACTCAAATTTTATATACAGTGTAGGATTTATATGCAGCATACAGTATATACATACATGTATATATACAGTGTGTGTGTGTGTGCACGTGTGTGTGTGTGTGTGTGTGTGTGTGTGTGTGTGTGTGTGTATATATACTGTATGTATATATATATATACTGTATGTAAATATATATATATATATATATACCAAATTTGAGTCATAATTCTGAGTTCTGACTTATTTTTATTTTATTTTTTTCCCATATGGCCCTACTTCCATGGCACAGAAGTTATTGAGCTGACGGGGGACATCTGTACTACAGTATCACATCATTAGCGGTAGCTCCCCACTTGCCAACTGCCTATAGTGTTATTGAACAATCCCGGCTGCATCTGATTGTGGGCATGGCCACCAGGGACTCTGGGGAGCTGACACAAGTCAAAGTGCCCTGTCAGCAATCTGGGGAGTGTCACGTCCCGCCCAGCCACAGCCAGTGCATTCACTGCTGCCGGCTCTGCTTGTCGTTGGCATTTGCATAGATAGGTGTGCCAGCAGTCAGGGTGCAGCTTCCATATTCAGTGCTGGAAAGATGATTCCCCCACAGGCTCTGCACCATACAAGAGTTGGGTTGGACCAGCGCTTTCATCTCAGACCCCCGCGGGGGAACCTCTCCACAATCGGAGGGAATCCTTTTGTCCCCGTGTCTAAAGCTTGGCCTAAAATATACAAACTCAATCCAGTAGGGGGAGTGACTCGGGGAGGGGTCAGGACTAGGCTTAGCGGATTCGGTTTACCTGCTGACAGAAAAAAAAGGGCTGTTTCCAAATCACATGCGCCAACTATATTAACCCATTGATACCTGATGCAGCATTTGTGTGTATATCCCTCATTTGTGTGCGTATCCCTTTAAGACCGCGAACCGCGTTAACGCGGTTCGCGGTCTTAAAGGGATACACACACAAATGCTGCATCAGGTATCAATGGGTCAAGTGTGTTTTATTCACTGAAGTGGTATCCTTTGCTTGGATCGTGTGTGTTGTCCTGTCTCAAAAGCTTGCTTCAGGGTTTTGTGAGTGAGGCTACTAGCCTGAGGCACCTGTCTGCCCTGTCTGTGTCATGTCTGGCCTTGTGTCTTACTGTACAGTATGTGACTGGTGCAACTCAGCACATTGTACCAGGAGGCCAAATACACCTTCCACTCTGTGCTGGAAAGAAAGAACCAAAAATATCTTCACCTTTATTTCACCAGGCAAGTCATTATTCTTATTTACAACGGGGGTCCGGCAAGCGATAAGAGCCATTGGGAGATGGGCGAGAAGATACAAAAAAAATGCACAAAATACAATAATAACAAGAAAACATGCACAAGAAAACAAGCAGACAACAAGTCAACACACGAGACATGGAGGAAAAAACCCTTAAGGTGTTATGGGGACAAGCGCCGATAACTCTTGTCATGATTTGGCGCTGAAGAGTTCATTTGCAAAAACAGGTAAACGCCATTCTTAAAATGAACAAACAACATCTGTTTGATACTCCCTGGAGTGCACATAGAAAACATTATTGAGGTGATTTAGGCCTATGTGAAAATTATCAGATGAATATGTTTTAGTTATGATTGACAATAAAAATGTCCAAAAAATAAATAAATTACAGTATAAATACATCAATATATAAAATAAAATGATAAAAAATCCAAACGGAGATACCTGTTTTTGCAAATGAACTCTTCAATATACAATTGATGGGGTTGGTTGGTTGGTTGGTTGATTGATTGATTGATTGTTTGTTTGATTGGTAGGTAGAAAAACAGCAGGAATCAGTGAGAATGTCTGAGAAGGCAGACGTGGGAATGAATCCAGTTTGAGGGTTTTATGCAGAGCTTTCCAGTCACAGGCAGCAGCAGATTGAAATGATGCAAGACTGAGGGTGAGGGTGTTGGTTTGGGGACTCTTTTAGGATGGAGTGAGGAACCAGGAAGTGTTGTGTGTGACAGACATCTATTTCATAGTATGCACGTCAATCACATGACGCACGAGGTACGGGACAAAGCGACGCAGCGGGAGTGAGAACGTGTTGCTGGAACCACACCGAGCTAATTGGCAAATCCCTATTGGTGAACGTGCCCTGTGGCTGACACGAAGCCTGGCATGGCATGGCCTGGCCTGGCATGGCATGGCCTGGCATGGCATGGCCTGGCCTGGCATGGCCTGGCCTGGCCTGACATGACATGGCATGGGATGGCATGGCCTGGCCTGGCCTGGCATGGCATGGCCTGGCATGGCATGGCCTGGCATGTCCTGGCATGGCATGACATGGCCTGGCCTGGCCTGGCCTGGCCTGGCATGGCCTGGCCTGGCCTGGCATGGCATGACATGGCCTGGCCTGGCATGGCATGGCATGGCACGGCATGTCATGGCTTTAGGTGGCATTTTTAACTGGGTTTCAAGTACTGGGCAGCAGCCAACAAGCTAAGCTCCATGCACCAGAAGCAACAACATGCCCTAAGGAGCAGATGCTGGCAGTGTGGATTGCTGGTCAGATCAGATGTGAAGCTAAAGGAAACCAATCTGCTCACCCTGCCGCCACTCCTCTGACACACTGTAAGCACTTACAGCTTTTTCCACGTCTCGTCAGCTCCTGTGAGAGAAACAATGAAACGCATTACGGTAGTACTGTAGTCACTAGCCATTACGTTTTCTTTCACAGATCATTTAAAGCAGGTGATTACTCAAGTAACCATGGTGGATCGCACTATATGCATATAAACGTTATTACTGTGGGTTAGAATAACCTGGGTAAACTCATCAGTTAAAATACCCTACTTGAAGATAGATGGTCTGAGTGGTCAAATCACTATCAAGTGTTGAAATAATCTCTCGGTACAACCAGGTAAAGTAATAATAATACTGAACTAAGCTACTGAATTGTGGTTTTCTATATTAGGGCTGACAGTCACTTAGGCGAGCACTACCTTTTAGTAAGGCTCTATATATATTGTAGCGTATCGGGTAATTACGTGTATTGGGGTGTTTCCGTGCTTGGCTAGGAACTGATATGTGTGGGTGTGTTCCTAGGGGGAAGGGGATATATGTGACCAGCGGCCGGGGCGGAGGCCAGTCAGGCTATGTGAGGGAGCTGACCGGGTGGTTGCAGAGCTAGCAGCGAAGCTAGCTGCTAGGAGCTACATTGTGAAGACAAGAATAAAAAGCCTGTACCAACTTCAAGTCTCCAGTTCCTTGGACGAATACCCACTTCGTTACATTGGTGTCAGACAGTAAAGCGGTAACGCCTCTGATTCGGCCGAGAGGGGAGAGGGTGAGAAGGAACGGCAAAAGAGACGGGTGGTGCGGCTTTTTGGCTCTAGATCTAGCGCTAGTAAGTTAGCTACCAGGGGTGCTAACTGCTAACTGCTAGCTGCTAAAACCACGTGCGATGGTACGCGGAGAATGGCCATCGGTGAACGGGAGGAAAGGAGAGCTGATGGCGGGGATCAGCTCGATGCTGACGGGCATGGAGGCCCGTGTGTTGAGAGAGGTCGGACGGCTGGTAGAAGAGACTCCTGCCTGGGCAGTAGAGGTGATGCGGGCGCTGCGAGAAGTCATGCAGCGGGTGGACTTGATGAGCGCGGAGGTAATGCAGCAGGGAGAGCGGCTGGAGGAGCCACGGAAGAGACTGTGTTGGACCTGCAGAGAGCCGGGCCACGTGGCGAGGTGGTGCCGATGCGGTCCCGGGAGACGGACCGGGTATGCGGGACAACGACATGGACAGCAGGGAGCCTGCTGGGCATGCGGCGAGATTGGACACCTGGCTAGAGAGTGTCAAAAGGCTGTCGGAGATCGGGGGACAGCGGGAGAAGAGAGACGTGCAGGCGGCGGACAGGTGAGACTCTGCTGGACTTGCCAGTCACCGGAGCACTTGGCCAGGGACTGCACTGAGAGTGTGGAGGCCCGAGGTGAGACGCAGGCTGGGAAGAGCGTGAGCAGCCGGGGAGAAGAGAACGTGGTGACGGATAGGAGAACGGTGCTGCAGGGGAACAGCCAGAGGGAAGAGAGGGACATCGTCTGCAGCGTTGTTACAGTCGGGAGAGCGACGCTCGTGTCTCCGAGTGAGCGAGAGGGGTTACCGCCGGGGGAACCGGCCCAGCCTAACCGCTATACACCCCCTAACGTTGCACTGCGGAGAGCCGAGGGGAAGATCGACGCCGGTGGTGTTCGCTCTGCTGTCCTCAACCCTGGAGGAGGGGGACAGAAAAACGAGCGGAGAGCCGAGGGGAAGATCGACGCCGGTGGTGTTCGCTCTGCTGTCCTCAACCCTGGAGGAGGGGGACGGAAAAACGAGCGAGTGCGAGGCCGGGAGGACGACGCCAGGGTCAGCTGGAGAGTCGACGGGCGCGAGTGGAGACCGGAGGACGAGGATGTCGATCCGGTGCTCGTTCGTGCATTTGGCTACTGGAACAAACAAAAGGGGGGACCGAAAAGAGTGCTTCAGGTGGGACAGAAGCTGGGAAAAGGGGGGGATGGAAATGGGGTTTAAAAGAAAAGTTAAGGAAAATGTGGGGGCTTGTGTTTAATTGAGATGTGGGGGTTATTGTTGAATGGGAAATGTGGGTTGAATTTAAATGTGTGAAAAAGAAAGGAAATAATGAAAAACTAGACATTATGGAGTGCCTAATGGGAAACTAGACATTATGGGGGTACCTAATGGAAAACTAGACATTACGGAGTACCTAATGAAAACTGGACATTATGACGGGGGTGCTGAAAAGAAAAGACTGTTTGTTGGGGAATTATAATTTGATGTGGTGATGGGAAAAATGTTGTGTTGGGTGTGTTTTGGTACAGGGGGATGTGGGTGGGTTGTGCATGTCGCGTGGAAGCGACATTAAATTTGTGTGGGGGAAATGTAGCGTATCGGGTAATTACGTGTATTGGGGTGTTTCCGTGCTTGGCTAGGAACTGATATGTGTGGGTGTGTTCCTAGGGGGAAGGGGATATATGTGACCAGCGGCCGGGGCGGAGGCCAGTCAGGCTATGTGAGGGAGCTGACCGGGTGTTTGTAGAGCTAGCAGCGAAGCTAGCTGCTAGGAGCTACATTGTGAAGACAAGAATAAAAAGCCTGTACCAACTTCAAGTCTCCAGTTCCTTGGAAGAATACCCACTTCGTTACAATATCTATATATCTATATATATAGATATGAAGAGTTCATTTACAAAGACAGGTATCTCCGTTTGGATTTTTTATCATTTTATTTTATATATTGATGTATTTATACTGTAATTCATTTATTTTTGGGAATTTTTTATTATCAATCATAAATAAAACATATTCATCTGATCATTTTCACATAAATCACGTCAATAATGTTTTCTATGTGCACTCCAGGGAGTATCATGTTGTTTCTTCATTTTAAGAATGGCGTTGACCTGTTTTTGCAAATGAACTCTTCATATATATATCTATATCTTATATTATATATTATCTATACTGTATCTTCAGGTCATGGTGGCATGCAGACCTCTTACTTAGTATTGCTATTGGGGTCATCCTTTCTTGATCCTATATTAAAAGTAACGTACTATCTCTGGGTCGAATATGGAGGGGGCAACTGCCCGGCCAAACATCCTCGTGATCTTTCGCAGGCAGACGCTTCCATCTGTGCACAGGAAGATTCTGTTACAGTAATTGTTTTATTCATGGCAGCAGAGGGACTCTATCAGAGGCTATCAAAGGAACATGTTAACAGCTTAACCCAAATAAAAGCCAGCTTAGAATACGGCCAATATAGCCAGGTTACTCCATGCATGTAAACGCAGCCAGCGATGATGCCCTTCTAAGTGTTATTGCAGCTATCTGGCCTATATTATGTGCTTTTAAATATACATATACACACAGTCACTGCTCCCCTTCTCTCTCCCATTCTCTCTCTCGCTCCCTGAGGGCTCACGGACCACGCATTGCTCTCAGGGCAGAGCATAACGAAGTGGTGTTTAACAGAGAAAATCATTCTTCAATTAGACAGTAGCTCGACCGGCCTCGAGACCGGTGCACTGGGACCGGTGGGGGAGAGAGAGAGACACAGAGAGACAGAGAGAGAGAGAGAGATGGAGAGGGAGGGAGGGAGGGAGGTCATTAACGACTGAGAAGATTGGTATTGTAGCAGAGCTGGAAAAGCTAGTGGGAGAGAAAGAGAGAGCGTCGATGAGAAAAGAGAGAAGAGTGTTATATAGGGATGGGGGCTGAGAGGGAGAGAGAGAGAGGATAGATGGCCTAAGATTGGAGCCATGATTCTTCTTCCTCGGAAGCCATTGAGGCAGGTCCATTAGAAATTAAAGGGGGGGGGGGGGGGGGTGGAGGGTGGAGGAGGGAGAGGGGGGGCAAGGAGAGTGAATATTATGGGATGGAAGAGGAGTGGAAGACAGAGAGAGGTAGCCTTGCATAGCCGCACCGATGCTGCCTTCATTGCTCCAGTCCAGTCCAGTCCTTTCATGCAACAAAGTGCTTTTTGGTCCCTGGAACTCGGAAAACAATGGCCACTGACTAAACGATTACGTTAACAAAAGTCCTGCTCCTGCATCTACTGTATGTCTCCTTCTTCTTCTTGGTTCTTAGCGGCCGGGCCAGCGA
Source organism: Poromitra crassiceps (assembly GCF_964638095.1). Taxonomy (NCBI): domain Eukaryota; kingdom Metazoa; phylum Chordata; class Actinopteri; order Beryciformes; family Melamphaidae; genus Poromitra; species Poromitra crassiceps. Next base: position 8,048,491 of record NC_139645.1, on the reverse strand, counting down.
AGCGGCAGGACTACTTATTGTATTTGCCTGTATTATTATTATTATTATTCTCCCGGGAAGTTGGACTTCCCATGTATGAAAATAAACCAAACTTTGCACAAAGGTCCAGCCCCATGCCAAACTTAGGGCGGGTTCACACCAGAAAGTCCGGGCCCTTGGTTCGGGCCAGAGAAGAGGATGATACATTGTTTCGTTTTTCAGCTGGTTCCACTAGTCCTGCCCGCACGAACCAAAGTCACGTGGGCAGAAATCTCGTTCTGTTTATCCACCTTATTTTTGTGAGGCCCCGCTGTAAAATAATTCTGGGAGCAATATCCGGAATAGAACGTGAGCAGCTGTGTGTTTACGCTGGCATGACGCTGCCTGGATACTACTCTGCACTGTATGAGTGAGAAGCGCCCGGCTAGCGGGGTACTCTGCACTGCAGCCCTTGACTGCAGCGCGGGCCTCGCATCGCATTTCCTTGTTGAACTCCGACGTTAAAAGTTTGCTCGTTACAAAATAACACTCGTTTTGGGAATGTGGCCTAATAATGTTTTCTATCACATCCGCTAACCTGTTGCTCGTTGAACAAGTCGGCATTTATCAGCTCAGCTGCAACGTTTACAGACGGGTACATTAGACGGGCTGTGTTGTGTCAAGCTAGACGTAACGGGGGAAGAGGACAGCAGAAGGAAGCAGCACCCATGGTGCATCATGGCCGCCAAAAATAAGGTGGATTGGCCTTACCCCGCTAGCCGGGCACTTCTCGCTCATACTGAGCACGGGGTAAGATTGGCCATACAATTTGTCGGGGCAAAACTAACAAACCCTGCCACTAGTCATTTTTGTCTGTTTGTGATGTCGCTGGTAACGAGACGAGATAAGCTAGCTAACTGCTACAGCTAGCAAGCAGCTTCTTTTTCCAAAACAGGAAATAACCCAAAAAAATCAACAAAAAAAACCACGTGCTTCCTCTGACTATCCGGGTGGGGTTCACACCAGAAATGGGCTGCTCCAGAGTTCGCTTGAGAGCGGACCGAGACCACCTCTCACAGGCGAACCAGAGCGTGGATTTTAGTCCGCACCAGAGTTCGAGTACGAGCGTTCACACCGACCCTATGGACCGTACTAAAGGGGAAAGGTCCGATAGACCAGACTAAACAAGGCTGGTGTGAACCCGCCCTTAGTTGACACAAATTTGGTGCCAATAGTCCTGGTGGACTATGGTCGACGATGGACGATGGTGGCTCTACAGCGACCGTCTAAATTTCCAAACTTTGAAAATTCATCAAAAATCAGGCATACGTGCTACGGCTTTGCAACTTTCACCGAAATGTGGGCCCAAATTATGAAGTCCAAAGACTGCAAAACTGCAAAAACTGTAAAACAAATTAAACCCTACTCCTCCCACATTTTCTTTTCAAACGACACCAAACTTGCTCATCCATAAGAGACTTGAGACTTGACTTGGACTTGTGACTAAAGACTTGAGACGTGACTTGGACTATAGCTAAAAAACTTGAGACTTGCCCGGCCACAACCCATTGCTGCGCAGCATAATTATTATTATTCTTTTGGTGTGTTAGTCATGTCATCAGTGATTTCTGACATCAATCTTGCCATCAGTCATCAATCAATGATGTCATCAATGATGTCATCAGTCCTCAATCAATGTATGACATCAATCTTGCCAATCTTGCCTACCCAGAATGCAGAGGAGCAGAGAGAAGATGGCCAGGGGAATGATGGAAGAGCAACAGCAGCTGGCACAGTCTAAGAGGAGGCTGAGGGTGTGTGTGGCGACCTGCAACAGAGCAGACTACTCCAAACTGGCCCCCATCATGTTCGGCATTAAAGCCCACCCTGACGAGTTTGAGCTGAAGGTGGTGGTGCTCGGCTCGCATCTCAGCGACGACTACGGGGACACCTTTGGTATGATCGAGCGGGATGACTTTGACATCGACTTCAAGCTGCACATCGTATTGCGAGGAGGGGAGGACGAGGCGGCCATGGTGGAGAGTGTGGGGCTGACGCTGGTCAAACTGCCCGACGTCCTGCAGAGGCTCCGCCCCCACGTCCTGGTTGTCCACGGCGACCGCTTTGACGCATTGGCCCTAGCGACCGCCGCCGCCCTGATGAACATCAGGATCCTACACGTGGAGGGAGGAGAGGTGAGTGGAACTATCGATGACTCCATCCGCCACGCCATCAGTAAACTGGCCCACTACCACGCCTGTTGCACACGCAGGGCCAAACAGAACCTCATCGCCATGTGCGAGGACCACTCTCGCATCCTCCTGGCTGGCTGCCCCTCCTACGATAAGCTGCTGTCCGCGCACCACAGAGAGGACTACATGGACACAATCAACTCCTGGATAGGTGACAAGGTGCAGGAGCATAGCTACATCGTGGCTCTGCAGCACCCGGTCACCACCGACATCCAGAACTCCATTAAGATCTATGGGCTGATGTTGGATGCCCTTCTCTCCTTTAACAAGAAAACTCTCATCCTCTTCCCGAATATTGACGCCGGAAGTAAGGAGATGGAGCGCGTGATGCATACGAAGGGCATCGAGCGACACCATAACTTCCGGGCGATGAAGCACGTCCCCTTCGAGCAGTTCATCCAGCTGGTGTGCCACGCCGGCTGCATGATCGGAAACAGCAGCTGTGGAGTGCGAGAGGCCGGGGCCTTCGGCATGCCCGTCGTCAACCTGGGGACCAGACAGACGGGCAGAGAGACAGGTGAGAACGTTCTCCATGTGAGAGATGCTGACACTCAGAATGAGATCCACGATGCTCTGAAGCTGCAGTTTGGAAAGAGATACCCCTGCTCTAAGATCTACGGTGATGGCGGTGCGGTGCCTCGCATCCTCAAGTTTTTGCGGACCATCAGCCTGGACAAGCCCCTCCAGAAGACCTTCTGCTTCCCCCCGGTGAAGGACCACATCTCCCAGGACATCGACCACATCCTGGAGACACCGAGCGCTCTGGCCGTCGACTTGGGAGGGACCAACCTTAAAGTGGCTATCGTCTGCATGATGGGTAATATAGTGAAGAAGTACACACAGCCAAATCCAAAGACCTACCAGGCCAGGATGCAGCTCATACTACATTTGTGTAAAGAAGCCATGGTGGACGCTGTCCGCCTCAACTGTAGGATATCGGGAGTCGGCGTGTCCACAGGCGGGCGCGTCAACCCCCAGGAAGGCGTGGTGCTCCACTCCACCAAGCTGATCCCGGAGTGGTCCTCGGTGGACCTGAGGACGCCCATCTCCGACGCCCTGCACCTGCCCGTCTGGGTGGAGAACGACGGCAACTGCGCCGCGCTCGCAGAGAGGAAGTTCGGACACGGCAAGGGAGTGGAGAACTTCGTCACCATCCTCACCGGGACAGGTATCGGAGGAGGGATCATCCAGCACAACGAGCTGGTCCATGGCAGCACCTTCTGCGCGGCCGAGCTGGGTCACATCGTGGTTTCATTCGACGGCCCGGAGTGTACGTGCGGCAGCCGAGGATGTATAGAGGCCTTCGCATCTGGCATGGCCTTACAGAGAGAGGCCAAAAGACTACATGACGAGGACATGCTGAAGGTGGAGGGGATGGACATGAAGCTGGTGGAGCAGGTCACCGCTGTCCATCTCATCAATGCTGCCAAACTGGGCAACCCCAAAGCTGAAGCTGTTCTCAAGACAGCCTCCACGGCGCTGGGTGTGGGCATCGTCAACATCCTCCACATGGTCAACCCGTCCCTGGTGATCCTGTCGGGTGTGCTGGCCAGCCACTACCTGGCCCCCGTGCAGGACGTCATCTCCCAGAGAGCGCTGGTCTCCACGCAGGGCATCCGGGTCATGACCTCCGACCTGGATGAGCCCGCTTTACTGGGAGCAGCCAGCATGGTGTTAGATCAGACCTGGGAAACTGGCGGCCCGCGGGCCACATGCGGCCACCTGTGTGGCCCGCGTTGGAATTGCAAAAATTGTTTTTTACACTGCACCTGAACGCAACATGCAAGATAGCCGCTGAATAAGTGTCCAAATGTTCCTATCATTCTGGCCAATACTCCACTTCTGTTATAACATTTCTATATGGAATATCTTTCAATAATCTTTATGACTAAAAGACTAAAGGTAATCTCATGTGTAAGAAATGACTGTTCTACATTGAAGTAAAAATGTAAATAATTAACTTGTTTGGTTTTGGATTTTTTAGCTTCAAGAGTGCATTTTTGTTCGTATGACCCTCAACACAGGCTTTGAGAATCCCGGGCCACTTAGTGATACTTATGCTTAAATTAACCCACTCATATTCTGGTTTATTTCAAGAAAAACATTTTGGCTAGTGGAAAATCTAACTGGCTGGTAACTTTAAAATCTAGCAGCCATATTGACAGGTGGTCAAAATAGTTAATTTCAAGCCCTGCAGGGAGAGCAGGTAGGAGTGAGTGAGAAAAGGATCACATATTGGTGTTTAAGACTGAATAATGACATCACAACTGTTCATTTAAAATTAGTTATTCCTCTAAACTGGACTTCAAATACCCCAATTTTTTTCGCGCGGCCGCCGTTCGGCCCCAACCATCAGCAAAATCTGGCCCTCTGGTAGCGAGGACATTTTTTTGTGGTCCTCTCTATCATCAAAGTTCCTGGGTTACGGCATGACAATATTTGATGAAAAATAATTGCCCACCACTGTGTTAGATGATACTACCAGGAGGATACACTAGAGGGCATCAAAGTCCCCGCCACCTGCTTTGCTAAAGGCCGCCGCAGACAAGACGACCGCAAAAGTCCTATGTGTACTGCCCCGATGGACTCGCACAACACAAGCATAATCTCTCACGGGTGAGAATCAACCCCGATGGACAACAGCATCAACACAGGTAAGGTGTAGCTTTAGCATAAGGTGACCAGACATCTCCGATTTTCAGGGACAGTCCCCGTTTTTGGTCACCTGTCCCCGTCTGGAGCTGTCCCCCGAAAATGTCCCCGATTTTCTACTCCTCATCTACAGCCGACATTACTGTCTTTCAGATGCTTATCGTATCAGCCAAAACTTTCACATTGAGAGGAAACAATGTGGTGAATCTATGATTTATGGGCTTTTCCAAATGTTTTTGAAATAAAGAAATGCATTACTTTTCCAAATTCACAGTTTACATGTGTTTTTCAGTATGTACAAAATGTGTTGATCATAGAAACTTGTTTTTATACAGATCATATCGACATCGGCAAATATCAGTTATCGGCCATAACAGCAATGTTAATATCGGTTATCGGCATCGGCCAAAATTGTCACATCGGTGCATCCCTACTATAGAGACCTATAGGGCATTCAGGGGATGTATGGTCTTCCAAGGTATATAGACAATAAGGGGGTTTCTGAGCAATTTGCAGAACAGAAGTGCTGGCCACTCAATCACCAAAACATTCAAATCTTACAGCAAATCACATGCATTTTTCTAATGTTCCTCAAGGTCTTGGTATCAGTCGGCTTGCACCATAGTTTATTACAGTAGCTACATCAGTTTCATGGTCAAAAGTACATGAAACCGGAATTGTCAGACTTTTTTTATTTCATATAATGATATTGGATATTTTAATGATATAGGCCTATATTGACTGCCGAACTGGAAATGCCCCCGATTTTCATTTTAGAAATCTGGTCACCTTACTTTAGCAGGTAAGTATCAACACTATTATATATATTTATATATATATATATACATGTATATATATATTGGATACCACAAGAACGGTAACACGGGGCATGGGGGGATTGAAGCTAAGGTGACGAATGACAGACAGCCTTTCAGAATGGGTAAAGGGCCAGCGCGTGATTAAGGGGAAAATGTAGAAGAAGATGGAGTGAAATTGGAGAGAGGAGAGTGATCTTCCAGGCAGAAGCAAACTAGCGACGAGTCAAATCAGCCGTCAATTTCAGACGGTGGTCTAATTTCACCGCCGTTGTACTTCATAAGTAAACACCTTTCATATCTCACATTGCTTTGGTCCGTGTAGGAGATTAGTTTCTCCTTTGCCATGAATCACATTTCTGCGTGCACCCATTAAGCCTCATAAATTGTGTGTCCTCTAAAAAGTCTGCCCGGACACCTCTGCTGCTTGACGTCATCACGGTCACAAGTCACTAGGCAAGTCTGCCTGGACACCTCTGCTGCTTTACGTCATTACCCTCACAAGTCACAAGGCATTACAACATATAGATTTATGGGCATTACCGTCACAAGACATTACAACATATATTGAAGCCATTAGCAGCAGGGTGACATTTCATGAGCGTGTCGCATTAAGTTAAGTTAAGTTATCCTTTATTTATCCCCATGGGGAAATGTATCCTCTGCATTTGAGTAGTAGTGGTACTAGGAACCTTCCTAGAACTAGGAGCAGTGGGCAGCCGCAGTGCAGTGCCCGGGGACCAACTCCAGTTGTTTTGCCATTGCCTTGGGCAGGAGCACTGACAGGAGTATTAACCCTAACATACATGTCTTTGATGGTGGGAGGAAACCGGAGCAGCCGGAGAAAACCCACACGAACACGGGGAGAACATGCAAACTCCACACAGAAAGGAGCTGGGACGGACCGGGGTTCGAACCCGGGACCTTCTTGCTGTGAGGCAACAGAGCTATTATGTTGATATGTTGTAGATTTGTTCAGCCGGTCTCTCTCTGTCTGCTGATCTTAGGGAGCATGTCAAGCGCTCTGCCTTTAGATGTGGCTGCTCATTTATCCTAATAACACAGAATAGTTTTGAACCAAGACCTGCAATCTGGATGGACATGAAAACACCTATAGTACATTAAGTCCTGGACATGATATTACCCTGTTCATTTGCCCATATGATGTCACAATGGGTAAGTAGAGAAATAGCTATGACATCACTGATTATGTCACTCATGTCTACTTGATTTATGACATCATTGATGATGTCACAATGAAAACATGACCAAAATCGTGACTAACAGATAGGCAATTTTGATGATGATAATGATCTCATGGCCAGGAAGCCACAAGGTACTATTAAAGTTCAAGATCACTCCCATGAAAACTGAGAAAATGTCACTGAGGCATGTCAAGATGATGTCACAATGGGTAAGTAGAGAAATAGCTATGACATCACTGATTATGTCACTCATGTCTACTTGATTTATGACATCATTGATGATGTCACAATGAAAACATGACCAAAATCATGACTAACAGATAGGCAATTTTGATGATGATGATGATGATCTCATGGCCAGGAAGCCACAAGGTACTATTAAAGTTCAAGATCACTCCCATAAAAACTGAGAAAATGTCACTGAGGCATGTCAAGATGAACAAAAATTGTGAGAAAAAAAAGAAAAAAAAGATCAAAATACACATGTGCTCTGTGTATACACTACACTTGGAGCTGTGTATATTGCTGGTGGAGATGAGTTACTGGTTGTAGTTCCCAGGCAATGGGCTAATTGCCGTGCTGTGACTTTGGCACAGCTAATCTGCCCGGTAATTTGAGCAGAGCAGAATGAATCGCACACACTCCCCCATGTCATCAGTTCACTGGGTTAATGGTGCCAATGAAAGTAACCTTGTGAGGAGAGCAGAGCGAGAAGCAAGCAAGAACTCAAGCACCTCTGTTCAACTGCCGTGAAAAGAGCGCATATAACACTTTGTATTATATATTATTCATAATATATCATCTATTATGGTATCGTTCTGTTTGAGGGGTAAATAATAAACATCTTATTTACATGTGTTTTTACTGGACCCCTTGAAAAATAGCTGACACTTTGGTGCTCTAAAACATAGTCTGAATAAAATTAAACTTTAAATTTGCATACATATTTATTTTATGGAAAAACACACTTCTCAGGTCAAATCAAGTGGAGCTGCAACAGAAAAGTGTCCACTAACCCTAAGGGCTAATGTACACCGCCTCCGGAACAGATGTGGTACGGCCCCGGTACGGCTGCGAACAGACCCACACTCATCTGTCAGACGAATGCGGGATCTGACAAAAATAGAACAGGTGCATACTTTTTCCGTACCGCATGTATCGCCCATCTATTAACATGGGCGAGAGTCGATCCGGCCGTTTTACCGGGCCCGCAACGCAGCCGTAACGCATCTGCTGTACATTGCCTATAACCCTAATTGAGATGCCTATCGAGTTGCCCTATATGTACCCAAATTAAATATCACGGTATTGGGTGTCAGAAAGTGACACATTTGAAACTTAAGAGCAAAATACACACTTGACCTGTACAGCAGAGTGCTCCATCGAAACAAAGCTGAGAATTGAAGTCTTTGAAATTCAAACAGTTAACTCACACTGCCATTCAGGGGCACTAATATCGGAAAACGTATAGAGATGTGGTGATATGATATAGATATAGGCATTATGAAGGGACTGAATGTGGGTTGGACATTATGACATCATAACATTATGACATCATGCCATTATGACATCATAACATTATGACATCATGCCATTGCATAGTACTATGTACTATTCAAACCCTTCTTGATGGACTTGCATTTCAGATCCTGGGTGGCTGATGAGTGAGGCTATACAGTCCATGTACGGTAACGTGCCTAAAACATTGAAAAGGACTGGAATGGAAGCTTTTGGAGGCTGAAACGCAGTTGTCACAGTATCTGGTTCTGTGGGGAGCTGGTGGAGTGTTTGCATCAGTTGAGCAAAGTTGCAGCGGACATCAATAATTGATAAACTGTGACTATGCTTATTGGAAACTGAAAAGATTAGTGTTTTATTATATAAAACACATTCTCATGAGAAATCATATGCCAGTATAGCCACTCATCCAGTGTGTAATTTCATTGCAGAATGTAAGTAGAAAATGCTAACAAAAGAAAAGAAAAATCGACTACAGTATTGTATAAGCTTGAACAACTCCCAAGATAAAAATTTGTAGACATAACATAATAAAAAAAAAGGTCTCATTTGAATGAGCCAAAAGACTTCCAGTAAGGGCGTGTATTCAAATTAAAATCTGCTGGTGCGCGAGATTGGGGCACAATGCATATTCACATGCTAATGCTAGGCATTTGTCTGAGGAGCGCTGGCCCATATAATTTGACTTTGTGCGGGACAGTCCTGAGTGCCAGCTCAGGCTGGAGACGGAAATTAAATGTTTATGAGACGATGCGAGAACAATGCGATCCAGAATGTAGCAAGAAAACCCAAGAACTCAGCGTTTCTTTTCAACCTGCCGTTCACTTGCAATCACACCAACACTTCGGACTTTAAGGTCATTGATATGGCTAAGAACAAGGCAGTTAAAAGTCATCCCTGGCATCTGTCTTTGGTGTACATGTTAGCTAAATGAGTAATACATCCACCATTGCTTGCCTTCAGTGCATCAGACTGCCCCTCCCTATCTACAATCTACTGTCTGGTCAGGTTCCAAGATGAAACAAAGTTTTGTTTTTTTGTTTTTACTTTCCTGATTTTTTTATCCCATTTTTTATCCCCCATTAGTGCTAATTTTAATTTATTTATCCTGGTTGCTGCTCCACCCTCTGCCGATCTGGGGAGAGCCAAAACTGGCTCCATGCTTCCTCCGAGACATGGGCAGTTAGCCAGCCGCTTCTTTTCACCTGACAGGGGAAGCTTCACCGGTAGGATATAGCACGTGGGAAGATCACGCTATTCCAACGAGTTCCCCTCCCTCTGAACAGGTGCCCCTTAACGACCAGGGGAGGCACCACTTCAGCAACCAGGATATTGGATGTTTTGGTGAGGGGTTCCTATATGAAGGAAACCCCCAGGGGGCACGGGGAGAACATGCAGGCTCCACACAGAACACACCCGGGCGGTGGACACTCGAGGACATGCGGACGGGCACGCACTCGTTCAGCGCTCACAGCGTCCCAGGTGGGAATCGAACCCAGGATCTTCTAGCTGTGAGGCGACAGCGCTTACCACTGCACCACCGTGCCCCCTATGAGATAAAACTAAGTTAATGTAAAAAAAAGAATCAATGAAAGCTACTTATTCCTATTTCTTATGATGAAGACTGTTGCTGTTGTTACTACTGTTGACAAAATGTTGTTATTGTGAGTCGCTTTGGACAAAAATGGCTGCTAAATGACGTAATACTATGTCATAATGTTTCAAAATCAGCCTTGTTGCTTTCCTGCATGCTGTGGTAATGGAGCTCTCCATGGTGCTGAAGACTGATTCAGTGGAAACTAGGCCTGGGGAGGGGAAACAAGAGGAGCCAGTTGGCTCTGATGCAAGTCCACACATAAAGCTGATTACAATGTGAATCTTTCGCTTTTACTTTGTTATTATATTGTCAACAAAGCTCTTTTCAGCTCTGCAACTCGCTCTTGATGAGGAAAAACAGGTTGTTTATCCGACATTAAGGGGTTGCCTTTTCAACTTTAAGCTTAGATGAGCATAAACAAAACCAAAGGCACCTGTGTGTGTGTGTGTGTGTGTGTGTGTGTGTGTGTGTGTGTGTGTGTGTGTGTGTGTGTGTGTGTGTGTGTGCGTGCGTGCGTGCGTGCGTGCGTGCGTGCGTGCGTGCGTGCGTGCGTGCGTGCGTGCGTGCCTGCGTGCGTGCCTGCGTGCGTGCGTGTGTCCCGTGCATTGATCTTGTAAAGCACAAGTCAACTATTTAAGGTTCGGGGTGAATTCATTTGTGATTCACTTTTAAACACATGAAACAAACATGCTCTTCTCCCATTGCAGAACAGGATATAATACCTGAGAGGCTGAGAGGGAGATCCACCAGACACTTCAAGCACTTTTGAAATGGAAAAGATACGGCAGTAATCAAGAGGTCAGATCATTTTTGAATCTTTAATTAACACCTGTTGGTGTTTTTCTGTGGAGATACAGCCAACATGGAAGAGAGGAGGAGGACCCTCTTCCTTTGGTGTTGTAGGGGGATGAGAGCCGGAGAAGGAAACACAGACTCTTGTTATTGTAAGACTGTGTGTGAGTGTGGAGAAGACTGAAGTCTTCTGACACCATGCGATCACTCTGAGTGGAACATACTTTTTTATCCATGATTTAATCCAAATGGAGTCTTCCTCCATGTTCTCAGCTTCTGCGCTCCCTAACCTTGCAGATGATGTGAGTGAGAGCTTACGCGAGCACAGTGGTCAGGTCAGAAGGTTTTGGAACCCGCGTCCGATTTTGTACTGTGCTGGCATGAGCATTAGTAGATAATGACAAAGGGTATTTTTTGATTTGATTTGATATGAAAATGTATTTCGAACAGTTAAAAAAACAATAATATTAAAACAATACATCAAAAAAACAAGAGTAAAAAAAGACAAGCATCTCAATAAAACAAACAAGAATACACAAACTCTGTCTGTCTGTTTTTTGGGGTGAACTATTCATTGAAAGAGTTGTGTGGTCCCACCCCAGGCTAGTGGAGTTATTACTTGTAGAGATAATGTAATATTGAAGTTTAATGAGCCAGCTCCGCTCCAAATGTATTGCACGCATCAGTTGTGTGTTCTTTATACAAGTCTTTTCTTATTTGTAAGTTCTTTCAAAATGCACTCCCTTTGGCAGAATGGGTGAGCTGAATTTCATGCCTCGATCTGCGTCAGGGGTGGGGTAACTTCAAAAAAAGTGTACATTCATTTATTTATACAGAAAGGGTGTGTGTGTGTGTGTGTGTGATGACCCATCCTGTTTGTGTCTGATGTTAATTCTGTTCTCTGTTCATGTGCAGGAGGAGGGGACCAGCCTGCAGGGGTGTGCCTAGATGAGGAGGCACACCTGACTCCAATTTGGCTCAGGAGTATTTAAGCAGGCTGGTCACGGCCATTCACTCTCTCTCCCCTGCCCAGGAAACATTGTTTGTTTTGTTCTCTTTTGAGTTAGTTTTGACTTAACTTATTGCACTTGCACATACACTACACTTTCACACATCCATACATGCACTACACTACTGATCTAACTGATGACTCACACCTCATTGGCACAGTTAAGTATACTTTGGTTTAATTAGTTTCAAATAAATACATGTTTTTTGGCAATTACTCCTGTGTGTCGTCTCCCATATTTGTCATGATTGAGTCTGTTCATGACAAGATGGGGGCTCGTCACTCTAGTCTAGTTTATTGGTAGATTTGGTTGTTATTCCTAGGTTTTTTCTATCAATTGTTTCGATAAACTTAGGCGTTGTTTTTTCTTAAGTGGAAGAAATTGTTTGGGGGGGGGGGCACATAGGAGTTGGTATTTTGTTTGGGGGGGGGGGGGGAGAGCATTATAGGAACCTTTCTTTTCTTCTCTTCTCTCGGTGCAGGCTTTTTGTGTTTTTAAGTGCTTTGGTCCTTGGGGTCCAACTCCCGTATAGTTTTTAACAGTGGGTCTCCATATGGGGCTCACTGTTTTTTTTTTTCTGGGTTAGACTGTGTTCCACATAAGCTGGAATGCGGTGGTACCACTGAGAGGCCCTTGTTGGAGGGGGGGACTCGGGAGGGCCACTGAAGTCTAGGGTGGAGCCAGTCAGTCAGATTCTGGTAGGCAGGTTAGGTAGGGGAGTTGGGCTCTGGGGTCTTCTGCTACTTTTGGTTAAAGCCTTTGCACATATTTTTTTTTCTCTCGTTAAGAAAAAAAAAAAAAAAAATGAGTTCTTTAGTTGAAGATTTTATTCAGGCTCCATCTGTGGATGTGCTGGATAGATGCAAAAAAGAGCAGCTATTAAAGATAGCAGAACACTACAACATTGCTGTCCGTGCTACACAGCCAAAACTTAGGATAAAAATTGTTCTGATCGACAGTTTGGTGGCTAAGGAAGTATTATCAGAGGAGGCGGTCCCGTCGGAGGATGAGAACCCAAGTGAAACAAGGTCTGGTAAAACTTTTTCTTTTTCTTCAGGGCTATTAACTTTTGACCAACAAAAGGAATTGCTTCAAATTAAACTTGACCATAAGAAACAGATTGAAGAGATGAAGCAAAGAACTGAGTTGAAAAAGTTGGAACTGGAGCAAGACAAATTTCAATTGAGTGTTCATGAAGCAAAGCAGTTTAATGTTGGTGCTAACCTACAATTACTTCCCAAGTTTTCAGAAAAAGATCCGGATTTGTTCTTTTCCCTGTTTGAACGTGTGGCAGACGCCAGGGGTTGGTCAGATGGTGAGCGTACTCTACTCCTCCAATGTGTCCTCACAGGTAAGGCCCAGGAGGCCTATGCTTCTTTATCGGTGGTGGATAGTCAAAGATATGAGATTGTTAAAGGTACAGTGTTACGTGCATTTGAGTTAGTACCCGAAGCCTACAGACAACGTTTTAGGAATTGGAGGAAAGAGGAACACCAAACATATGTTGAATTTGGTAGAGATATGTTAGTCCAGTTTAACAGATGGTGCGTAGCATCGGAGGTTAAGACCTTTAAAGGGCTTGGCGAGTTGTTTACTCTGGAACAATTCAAAAACTGTGTGCCAGTAAATATTGCTACGTATATTACTGAGAGGAAAGTGAAGACCCCCCAAGAAGCAGCCATCTTGGCAGACGAATACTGTTTAACACACAAAGGTGTAGTTGGTGACTACACGCCTCAGTCTGGTGGTTCAGTTCGTACAGGAAAGTGGTTTAGGGGGCAGGGGGGTTCAAGTCTTTCCAAGTCTGAACAGGGTTTCAGGAAACAGGATGACCCTAATGTTTGTCATTTTTGCCATAAAAGTGGACATTGGAAAAAAGATTGTTTTGCTCTTAAAGCTAAAGAGAAGAATGGTGCACCAATCAAACCGTCCGCGTTGGCTGCACCTGCAGTTCCCTCACCGCAGCTAATGTTTAACATGGAAGGTGTTTCTGACATCATGTGTTCCACTGGGGGTGACCCTAAGGCTGAGTACACAGCATTCCTTTCAGAGGGTTTTGTATCACTGCCTGGTGGAAAGGCAGTTAAAGTTAACATCTTGAGAGATACAGGTGCATTACATACTTATGTCCGTCATGACTTAATTCCATTCTCCTCCATTTCAGACACAGGCGATTTCATTTTAATGCGAGGTATGGGTATGCAGGTAATTCCGGTACCCCTACATAGAATGAGTATTGTCTGTGGGTTGGTCAGTGGGGAGGTGGTGGTGGGAGTGCGTCCTGAGTTACCAGTGGAAGGGGTGGATGTAATTCTTGGAAATGATTTGGCTGGGGATAAGGTGTGGGCTGACGCTAAATCTCCAAATGTGGTTACCCAGGTCCCATTACAGTGTTACACAAGTACCAAACAGGGGGTAACTGAGGTTTTTCCGGCATGTGCAGTAACTCGCGCTATGAGGAAGAAAGAGGAGTCTCCTGAGGAGGAAAAAGCGGTTGCAAAAGTGTTGTCAATACCTGTGCCTCTTCAGTCAATTTCTATTACGGAGTTGGTTCAAGAGCAAAGAGCAGATGCTTCTTTGAGTGTTCTGTTAGACTCTGTGTCCCCTGCAGAAGAGATCGATACTGCAGCACAGGGTTATTTTGTGATTAATGAAGTACTCTTGCGTAAATGGTGTGTTCAAGGAGAGACTGGCGTGGGGGAGCCCATTTTGCAAGTTGTGGTGCCCACAAAATTCAGAGAAATGGTGTTGAAAACCTCCCATGATGGGGTAGCTGGGCACATGGGGGTTAGGAAAACATACAGTCGCATCCTGCAACATTTCTTTTGGCCACGTTTGAAAAAGGATGTATCAGCCTTTATTAAAACCTGCCACACTTGTCAACTGACGGGTAAGCCCAACCAGTCCATAAGTCCAGCACCGTTGCGTCCTATTCCAGCGTTAGCTCAACCATTTGAGTATTTGATTATGGACTGTGTAGGGCCTCTACCTCCTTCGAAGTCTGGTTGCCAGTACTTGTTGACACTAATGTGCCAGGCTACTCGGTATCCAGCAGCTTATGCGCTACGGTCTATTACAACAAAAAATGTGTTGAAGGCCTTGTCTCAATTCATTTCAGTTTTTGGCATTCCGAAGGTCATTCAGACTGATCGTGGGTCAAATTTTTGCTCTCATATGTTTGCACAGATCATGAAGCAGCTTCAGGTTAAACATATACTGGCATCAGCCTATCACCCTGAAAGTCAAGGGGCTCTGGAACGCTTTCATCAAACTCTTAAGTCGCTTATGCGGTCTTATTGTATAGAGCTTACTCGTGACTGGGAAGAGGGTCTGCCTTGGTTGTTGCTGGCTGCAAGAGAAGTGGTACAAGAGAGTACTGGATTCAGTCCTAATGACTTGGTTTTTGGGCATTCAGTGCGTGGACCTTTGGCAATTTTAAAAAGTGGTTGCAAACAGTCTGAACCTCCTAAGAATTTGATAGAGTATGTGAATGGGTTTAGGCACCGTCTGTATATGGCGGGGCAAATGGCAAAACGTACTCTAACTCAATCGCAAAAGAAAATGAAATCCCTGTTTGATCGTAAGGCAAAACACAGACAGTTCAGTCCTGGAGATCAGGTCATGGTTTTGATGCCGATGGTGGGTTCTCCATTTCAAGCGCGCTTTACTGGTCCACTAACGGTGAAAAAGCAAGTCTCTGATCTGGATTATTTGATTGTGATGCCTAGGGGAAATTCTAGGGTGTGTCATGTGAATCTGTTGAAGCCATACTGTGCTCGGGTGTCGCGTCTCAAAACTCCAGTGACGTCCCTTGCGTTGAGCCTTCATTGTGCGTAGGCACGGTTGGGTTTTCTTCAGGGGGGGAGGTTAAGGGAGGGGGAGATTGGCCGGCCGATGAGGCTGTGTTACAAGTACGCCTGAACAACTCGGAAGCATTAAAAGCTTTACCCAAAGTACTTGGACACTTGGATGAGCCAAAAAGGAATGAGTTGGTCTCTATGGTTAATAGCTATCCTTTGCTATTTGCAGATACACCCTCACAGACACATCTGATAGAGCACGATATTGATATTGGAGATGCAAAGCCAATCAAGCAGCGATTTTATCGTGTTTCTCCTGAAAAAAAAACCCATCTGGATAAGGAGGTAAAGTACATGCTAGATAACAATGTGGCAGAACCCTCAAATTCTAGTTGGGCCTCTCCATGTCTTTTGGTTAAAAAGCCTGATTCCACTTTTCGACCTTGCACAGATTTTAGAAAGGTCAACAGTGTTACCAAACCTGACTCGTTCCCATTACCACGCATGGAAGACTGTGTAGACCAGGTGGGGTCGGCCAAGTTTGTGAGTAAATTTGACTTGCTTAAGGGATACTGGCAGGTCCCACTGACCCCTAGGGCACAGGAGATAAGTGCTTTCATAACACCTACCGGTCTGTATTCCTATAAAGTCATGCCGTTTGGTTTACGTAATGCTCCAGCCACTTTTCAACGGCTGATGAACATTGTGGTGTCGGGTCTGTCGGGGTGTGCTGTGTACCTCGATGATGTTGTCATTTTCAGTGACACTTGGAAGGAACATGTACAGAGGATACGTGCACTGTTTGACAGGCTGGCGTGGGCACGGTTGACTGTAAATTTGGCTAAGTGTGAATTTGCCAGAGCTACTGTTACATACTTGGGCAAGGTTGTGGGTCAGGGACAAGTGCGCACTGTGGAGGCTAAAGTGGCAGCCATCAAGAAGTTCCCAATTCCATTAACAAAAAAGGATTTGATGCGTTTTTTGGGAATGATAGGCTACTACAGAAGTTTCTGTAGAAATTTCTCTTCAGTGGTGGCACCTCTTACTGATCTTCTGAAGTCCAAAGTAAAGTTCATTTGGTCAGATAAGGCTCAGGATGCTTTTGATAATGTAAAAGCTCTTCTGTGTTCTTCACCTGTTTTGGCAGCACCTCAATTTGACAAATGCTTTTTGTTGCAGGTAGATGCCAGTTATGTGGGCGCAGGAGCGGTCTTGTTACAAGCTGATGATAACGGGGTCGAGAAACCACTAGGTTTCTTTTCTAAAAAGTTCAATGCCTATCAGGTAAATTATTCGGTCATTGAAAAAGAGGCCTTGGCCTTAGTATGGGGATTACAGCATTTTGATGTGTATATTAGCACTGGGAGTCCTCTAGTGGTATACACAGATCATAATCCCCTTACCTTTCTACGTTCCTTGCAAAACCCAAATCAGCGTTTGATGAGGTGGGCGTTATTTTTGCAGCCATACCATTTGGACGTCCGACATATTAAAGGCCATGAAAATGTAATGGCTGATGCCCTCTCGCGTGCATTCTAGGGTAGTGCTCTGATCTATTTACAGTTGAACTGTATATTTGTTGGTTCCTATATGTGTCAATTTACTGTCACTCACCCCTCTTGAAAAGGTTACTGCAGGTATCAAGGTTGCAGAGGTGGTCATTGGAAGGATGGGTCAGGTATCAGTATGATTGATGGGTAACTGTAGAGTAAATTAAGTTACGGAGTACCTGCTTGGTCTCCGGTCTTATGGGGGGGGGTGTGATGACCCATCCTGTTTGTGTCTGATGTTAATTCTGTTCTCTGTTCATGTGCAGGAGGAGGGGACCAGCCTGCAGGGGTGTGCCTAGATGAGGAGGCACACCTGACTCCAATTTGGCTCAGGAGTATTTAAGCAGGCTGGTCACGGCCATTCACTCTCTCTCCCCTGCCCAGGAAACATTGTTTGTTTTGTTCTCTTTTGAGTTAGTTTTGACTTAACTTATTGCACTTGCACATACACTACACTTTCACACATCCATACATGCACTACACTACTGATCTAACTGATGACTCACACCTCATTGGCACAGTTAAGTATACTTTGGTTTAATTAGTTTCAAATAAATACATGTTTTTTGGCAATTACTCCTGTGTGTCGTCTCCCATATTTGTCATGACTGTGTGTGTGTGTGTGTGTGTGTGTGTGCGTGTGCGTGTGTGTTTCTTGTGCCTCGGTGTGCACATGCAGCAGCTACATGGACATGTATGTCTAGCATTTGTTTGTGTACAGGTGTGTGCACATTTGCCGTGTGTGTGTGTGTGTGTGCGTGTGCGTGCGTATGTGTGTGTGTGCGTGTGTGTGTCGTCAGACAGCAGAGGTGGCACTATAGCCTGGTAAATCTGCCTCCAGGTGTGTGTGTGTGTGTGTGTGTGTGTGTGTGTGTGTGTGAAGCCTCTCTCTGGCAGTGAGGAATAGCTGGCGTCCCCCCTGCACTCCATCAGGGGGGGGAGGCGTCTGTGACAGAACCTCTGACACGGAGAGCTCTCCTGAAGGGAAGTGACATCACGGGGGGAGGCGGCTATGACAGATACTCTGACACAGTAGAGCGCTCCTGGAGGGAAGTGCGGACAGCTTGGGCGTAATTAGAATTAATGCGGGGCTGTGGAATGGGGAAATGAGCCGTCACGACACAGATCAGCTCTTCGTTTCAATTTTATGCTTCACTCGTTGAATTTCATGGGCTATAATGGATCGCAAAGCCAGCCGACCACCACGGCTTGTAATGACAGATATGTACGCATTGTTTCTTTATGCTCCTGAAGGCACCACGAGGAGAGGGGAAAGAGACTAAGGCATACACCACACAAGAGAGAGAGAGAGAGTGCGTGTGCTGTGTGCGTGCGTAGGTGTGTGCGTGGGTGTGTGCGTGTGTTTGTGAGACACACACACACACACACACACACACACACACATAGGAGGCAGGGGATGTCGATTTGTATGTGTTGCACACCGTTACCTGTCATGTTTGTAGCCTAGCTTGCCAACAAAGTGTCTTTTGGACAATGAGTGATTTCGACTTAAAGGACTGAGACTCCTTCTAGGAAGCCGGGGGCGATTGCTCAACTGACGAAAGGATTTGCCACCAAAATCATCTCTACGTCCGGTCGATAAATCTGTCCACTGTCCTATCTTGTTTTTTTAACCAACTGTCAAGCAATTAACAGTGAAAAGCCTGCCCGCTACTAAGAAAGAACAGAAGGATATAGGAAGGAAGGAGAGAAGGAGAGTGTTTCTCAAAGTAGAAAAAGTGAAGATGAGGTGGAAAAAAAACATGTTAATGCATGTTTTTCAAAGCGTATACGGTTATCGTAACGAATTGTATCACGGTTATCATTAAAAAACGGTTATCGTTTCATCCCTATTCTCGAGTTGGTCTCACATTATTTCCCTGGTGCAACAGAAATCCCCCAACACCGCCATGATGAGTGCACAGAACCATACGTTTGTTCTATATTCTCAACAAAGATACAATTATTCTGCCGGATGAGAGAACAAGACAGTTGAGGCGACAGACAGTGCGGCACGGAGCCTGCATGCACTATTTTTAAATGGACCAAACGTACCAAAGATTAAATATAATTGAGAGGATATGGTCCCTGATGGGCGCGCTGACGATGACTGTGGGTTTTGACAACCACAGTTCATTAGTGGGTATTAGGATGAAGCGCGCACAAGAGACCGCCGTTGTCAAAGACGCGTAATATCGTCCTCGTTACCGTGGGTATCAAACGCGCTGACACACCACCCATAGGTCCCTTCATGCTATTACGCCCTGGTTGCTCTCTCTGGGGTGAGACTCTAAATGCATGCGTGTCTGTCGCCTGCGCTGACACACACGCGCAGCAGGAGGGGCTACACAGCATCTACTGCTGCGACAGGCAGGCAGGCAGAAACAAGAAGAAGAAAACAGATCGGCGCAAGCCAAGGGATTTACATTTATATCTTTATATATTAATAGTAGATTTGTCTGAACATTTGACCAAATCTAACCTAAATTATTCAAAACCCGCTATCGCCTTACCGTTTCCTGAAAAGAAAAGAGAGAAATCTGAACTGATGTAAAATGTCCAAATAAATATATTCTCATTCTAACCGTAATGTTTCTTTACACTGTATAACTGCCTATATATAACAAAGTATCCATTCATCACTGTCTCATTTAAGTTTCTTTATGAGTCAACAAATCAGTTCTCCCCAATAAATGAGCAAGTAATTTGCTATAATATCAATTGGGCTTTATTTAGTGTGGCCTGCATTGCTGTGTGCTTAACATGACAGCAATGTATTCTGGTACATTTCATGTTAGTGAGCCATAACAGCATTACATTAGTCATTAGTCAATTGATACATGATGTAATTCGTATACGTCTGCATCATTTTTCAGTAAGTACAGTGGTGTGAGCACCACAGTGTGACTCATTTCAAACATGGAGGCTACAGTAACTGGAAGTGCTGCCATGTACTGTACTGCCTCCATCTTAACAAGTCATTCAGTCTTCAAATCAGATTTTTCTTAAATGTCCTATACTGGATTTCCCTTGCCTCTGAAGCTGAGGTGACACTCCAAGACTTTACTTCGCCCCGTTAGAAAGGATTTCCAGTTGGGCACAGTCTGTCTTTGTCTGTTGTGGCCAGTTGGCACCAAATATTTTTGGTGTATGAGGGCTATTAGATGATAAAGGAGATGGATGTTCTATCTAAACATTATTTTGTTTGAAAAAGGTCGGTGACCGAAACGTCACAAAATAAATTCTTATTTGCCAGTTTGGACGGTGTGCGGGACTCCCTTTTTACATTTGATGGACGTTCTGTTCCTGTCCGACGCACCTGCCCGAAAAAGAGATGTGCGGAGCTCTCCTTCTACTATCTAAACATTAGGAAAGTATCATCGGCAAATAATCCACACAATCCATATTAGAAAAGCAAGCTTCTTTTACTGTAAACGAGCCGTTTGGACTCCCGAAACTTTGTGACCTCACAAAGGTTCGCTTATTATCATTCCTGTAAAAAAATAATAGGCTAACACAGTTTGTTTTGGGGTTTTTTGTTGTTGCAGTTGAGCCATAGTGCCAAGATCAACAGAAAACAGCCTATTCTTGGAAGGCACAAAGAGATGCTGGAAAATGTGTCGCCCCGTCGGTGATAGCCATGACCACAGGCACTGAGGGAATTTCTCCAAACAGCTTTGACTCAAGACATAAACAACTGGGAAGTCTAGAAAGGAGTGTGAATATCTTGAAACAAGGCGGAATAAGGCTTTGAGGCACTTGACTCTACAAATTGCTTGAAACAAGTTGGATTCTCATTGAAAAGGACTCGGTAATAAACTCGGAACGGAGCTAAAATTGTGCCTGAGTAGCTCCGTGCTTCGTAATAGTTTGTCCCACTTTATAGGGTGATTTATGCTCAACCTCATTTCGTGCCATATCTCAAAATTGTTAACCTGTTGTTGGACATGCATCTGGCTCCGGAAGGGAGAGAGCCATTTACCTATATAGGAGAGAGAGACTAAGAGAGAGAGAGTGAGTGAGAGAGAGACTGAGAGAGAGAGAGAGAGAGAGAGAGACTGAGAGAGAGAGAGACTAAGAGAGAGAGAGAGAGAGAGTGAGTGAGAGAGAGACTGAGAGAGAGAGAGAGAGAGAGAGAGAGAGAGAGACTGAGAGAGAGAGAGAGAGAGAGAGAGAGTGAGATGGAGAGAGAGAGAGAGAGAGAGGGAGATGGAGAGAGAACCGACTCCCCCAGATAACACGATAATTCAATTTTCTTTTCTCTGGCGCAGCACATTCAATATTATGATATTATATTATTCATCTAAATGGAGTGAGCAGCATCCATCCAGTGGATGGTTTTCAGAGTACAGCAATCTTTCTCAATAGCTTTGTCTCACAAAGGTGATGCACAGAAGACAAAGCACCGCTATAGGGTGGTGTAAGTGGTGCAACTGCCGAAGATCTATAAAAGCCCCCACGACATTGGATTGTATTTTGGGTTTCTAATATATTTTGTATGAGAGCAATGGTGGGAATAATACCAAAACATCCCAATCAAATAGAACTGCTATAGTGTTACGTATTTGAGTAGAAGAAAGATTATTGGTCTATCTCCTGAAGTAAAATGTTGCTTACTTAAAGAAGGACAGTTGGGAAGTCGTTTTGCTCTGATGACTGACTGTGCAATTCCTTTCGTTGTTTCCCTCACTGAGTAACTCCATCATTCCCATTCTACTTAGCCATTCACTTTACTGTAGCTCTCTCAACACAGCTCTTTACACTACCGAATACAGTGACCAACAGTTCAACATGGGTGTCTCTGTGTTGATAGAATGGTCTTTTACCAACCCCAAAATATGTTCTTGAAAAAGATCTTCTTTGAGCAATTGAAGACCAGTATTTGGCTTCAGATGTCATTTGCACTCTCTCCTCCCACACATTTCCATCCATTTCCATCTCTCTATCATATGATTATTCAATCATGTTGTCATTATTACTACTGTAACTGCTATTGTTGGGTCAGCTAGATTTAGCTAGACAGTATATTCTCTATGAAGTCCTCTGAGACATGCTTGTGAATTAAGGGCTATACAAATAAACTTGACTTGACTTGACTTATGGATTGGGGAAAGGAAACCATACGGTTACTAACGGTATTACAGTAGGTACAGTATTGTTCTATTTGAAAGACATGAGAGTTGCTTCATGACGTTTGAACGGTCACTCACCTGCGAGCAGCTTCCCCAGCCTGCTCCCTGGCTCCATGGGTCCCCCAGCGGTCGACAGGCCCTGCCAGAGCGCTCTCCCTCTCTGGCCGTGACCTGCTCACAAGCTCCCTAAATGGAGGCTATCCATCTGTTAATCCCTAGTTAAGCCTCTTGTCAAAACAGAGAGAGAGAGAGAGAGAGAGCGAGAGAGAGAGACACACACACACACACACACACACACACACAGACACACACACACACAGACAGACAGAGAGAGAGAGAGAGAGAGAGAGAGAGAGAGAGAGAGAGAGAGGGGTGGACTAAATCTGGAAGGAAGACTGGAGTAAGAGAAGATGCGCAGAAAATCTAAATATTGATTTGGACTTTTTCACAATTTAAATAAGATACATAATGTATCCTAAGCTGTTGAGTATGTTTTGTTTTTTAAATATAGATACATTGCATAGAGTTCAGGTTATGCCAATAAGATACAGTGGCTGGAAATGAAATTGAATAGGAGGAGAGCGTCATGCATGGATACACTGATTGTCAATATCAGCCCGCAAATTAATTTTACTGGGCTATATACGCTGCTATACGAGGGATCAGTGTTGGTAAACAAACGGCTTACCGGGGGCAACTGCCGTTGGTTTTAAACAGCAGTTCAATGTGAAACCATGCCCTCTTTGAACTCTAACTGCTCCTTCATACTTTAAGCTAGACACTCCATTTAAACTTTAAACGAGTCACCACTTTTAGGCCTCTATCACCTCAATTCAGCTTTATTTGATCTTTTGTACTGTTTGAGAAATCACAGTTTATGTTGTTGTTTTCCCCCCAGCCTTTATAATGGGACCCTATGGAGCCAGCCTTGAGTGTCTCACTCTAGCAGGCTGTAGTTTTTACTAAATTCACTTCATTTAAAAAAAACTGCGACAGTTCACACAACTTTAACACGACATTATTATACATCAGACCCTTGAGCTACTTCTGCTCTCACTCAGAATGTCAAAACATAAGCAGTATGATGTATAGTTTTTGAAATATTAAGTTTTGTTTTCCTTTATTATATATACATACCTCAGGGTGTGATGTGATGTCACGCTGATTGATTTGATGGAAGCTTAATAAACGTTAACCCGAATTACACATTTTCTTTGCATTGCCTTTAATGGATGTTTGATCAGCATGTTTTCCATTATAATATCCACATCTTTAAACTCTCCCCTCGCCCATACAGTGTACACACACACACACACGATTTCAGACGGACAACACGATTTCAGACGGACAAGCCCGTCTTTTATTGTCACACGAACACTTCAACAGAGCTTCTTTCCAAATGCGGTACGCAGTCTGAATGACCTTAATACCAAACGCTAGATCCTACACCCGCCAAGCTGTAGACCATGCCTTACTTTTTGTTGCTTTTCCTTTGTATAAGATGTCTTATACCTAACTGTACATGCAATGTTGCCTCTATGCATAGGCACTTTATCTTAATTCATGTGCACTTTAATTATCTTGCACTTTAAAACTTGAGCTGGTGAACTCGGTTCTATCCAATATGCACTTGTCTCCTTTTATCTTTTTAAAATTTTAACCTTTTTATTCCTTTTATTCTTTTTACATGGTATCTAAATGTTTTTATATGCTGTCCTGTGATTTGTTATGTATGTTTTTAAGCTCCTAGCACCCCAATTCCAATGCAGTTCCTACTGTAAATGGCAAATAAAGTGACTTGACTTGACTTGACTTGACACATGCATGCGGCCACAAACACACACTCATGCTGACGGTGGCCGGTGAAATTTGTCCTCTGCATTTGACCCATCCAGGCTTGTCCTTTCCTCCAGGGGGCAGGCCAGGAGCAGTGGACGCTTTTTCTTTCCAGCGCCCTGGGACCAACTTCGGATGTTGTCGTCACTGGTCGGATGACGATCTTCTGCATGTTTTTAGTGGGGGGTTATGTACGGAGGAACCCCCTGGGGAGCACGGGGAGAACATGCAAACTCCACACAGAAAGGCCCTTTCGACGAGATAGCCCACCTGGGCAGTGGGCACTGAAGATATGGGGGAGTCACAACTCCAGCGCCCACAGCGTCCCAGGCGAGAATCGAACTCAGGACCTTCTAGCTGTGAGGCGACAGCGCTACCGACTGCGCCACCATACCCCCACACACACACACGCACACACGCACACACGCACACACGCACACACGCACACACACCATGAATTATCGAGTGGGTTAGAGTTGTGTGCACATGGACAGATGGGCAGGAGTGCCATCAAACGTTCAGATCTGCCATGTAAAATGAGAGCCGCCAAGAAGAGAGAGACATTTCTCTCTGTACAGTTATCAGGAAGGGATAAAAAGCTGTAATATAACTTGTCCATTATTAATAAAATGATGAATAATTGAAGCACTACTTACAGCATCTATACTTTGTGTTGCATTAACATTTCAGATTATATGGACTTGCAAATTAGCAGTGCACAAAGGTCACTGCTTTAATGTCTAAATATTGTACACTTGACGCGATTATTTCTGGCGTGCCTCTCGCCTGCTCAACTGCTGAGCAACTGTGTGCCACGCGAGCGGACGCCTTATTATACACTCTCAGAAAATAAGGTTCAGGGTTCTATATCAAACTTAAGGTTCTATATAATCTACCATAGAACCCCATGTCTAAAAATGTTCTATACAATTTCTGTAAGACAAGAAAGAACCCTTAAAAGAACCCTTCTTCTTCTTAAGGTGTCGACTGATTGGTGGACCCCAAAGGATTCTATATAGAACCCCAAAGGGTTCTATTTAAAAAAAGTGGTTCTATATAGAATCCCAAAAGGTTCTATAATGTTTAAAAAGTAGTTATATATAGAACCCCAAAATGGTTATATATAGAACCCCAGGGGTTCTTTTAAATGAACCAGCTGAAATGGTTCTACATAGAACCATTTGAGGGTTCCAAATATGTACCAGGCTATAGAACCATTAAAGGTTCCATATAGAACGACTTCTTCTAAGAGTGTAGTGAGATTCCACTTGAGGGAATTATTGCTGTTGAAATGCAAACAAAATGTAAATTATTCAGTGAACACTTTCAGATTGTGCAGTGCGGTATCGGCTCAAGAAGAAACAGTTCAATGTAGGGAAATTGAATTGACAATTATCTATGAAGTAAATGATTTCATTGTAGAGAATGTGAAGCAGTATCTTTCTGATGGCGGGGTGGGGGGGGGGGGGGGGGGTGGCACTCAAAGAACAAATAAAACCATATCAAATTATGAATCAATAATTATTTTGTGTCAAAGCCTTGTATGATCATAGACAGCCAGCAAACGACACAAGCCTCTGGACAGGGTCTTAATTGTATTTAAAAGCAAAACTATCTCCTGACATTGAATAATAGATAGAACAGAATGATTGTTATTACATTTTTGAAGGATCTGAGTGCATCTGACCTCCTTCTGCTTCTGCGTTCTTCTCCTGGTTGTTGAAAACCAGTCACACAGGATTTGGTTCTGATTGTACGCTGATAATAACTTAGCAGTGTGATTACTGTCAAGATCAGAGACTGCTCAAATCTGAATGGAAATGGATTTTCTATTTAAAGACACTGCATCCAGACGGTCTCAACGAGGAGCTGTCCCTCTCATGCTTTTTTGTAAACTCTCTCTCTCTCTCTCTCCCTCTCTCTCTCTCTCTCTCTCTCTCTCTCTCCCTCTCTCTCCCTCTCTCTCTCTTCTCAATCCCCAGGGCCTTATAGATGGGCCATCCATCCTTGGGGGTTTGCCTTAGATATGTGCAGCTGCCTTCCATAAAAAATGTTTTTGGATTAGATGTCCTGTATATACAGTATGTGTGCTGTAACTTGCTCAATCCTTCTTCTTCGTGGTATACTGGTCGATTGTCTTGTGTTATGATTCACCACGTATGTTTGTATTGGCTCTTGCATATTTTCCTTGTAGGCCTCACGGCATAACTTGGCTGTTTGATCATCAAATTGTTTCCTCCTGGTAGCCATACGCCAGATTGATTACTGGCTGCTGAGTGAAGACTGGTTGCCTATTTAAACCCAACAGTCATACTATTAACACTATGGCCGTGCTGTGCTGAGGGTGGTCTGAGGACCGAAACGTTCACCTTTATCACTTTTTATTTTCATTATGTAAATACATTTTAATTGTATTTATTTATTTTATTTATTTTATTTATTTTATTTATTTTATTTATTTTATTTATTTTATTTATTTTATTTATTTTATTTATTTTATTTATTTTATTTATTTTATTGATTGATTGATTGATTGATTGATTGATTGATTGATTCGTTGATTTATTTATTTATTTATTTATCTATTTATTTATTTATTTATTTATTTATTTATTTATTTATTTATATATTTATTTATTTATGTATTTATTTTGAATCATTTCAATATCCAGTCTTTCGTCTAACCAAAAGTTATCCCAAACTTCATATTGTGCAGATATGGTCAGCAAAGTAGAAGCATCTTGGTGCAGCTGCCCCTTTTCAGAATCAATTATCTCAGACATAATTATACAGGATGGACACTTATAAGACACCTCTCCAGCTCCCCCCCTACGCCGATGCACAGTAGTCTGCATAAGTAGAAGAACTGTCTTGTATTCACCCACCCACCCCCCATCTGCTGTGTGGGTCCACAACTCCCTCGTTCATCTCGCTGCTGTGAAGCAACAGAAGGAGAAAGTCAGACATACGGAACTGTGAGTTTTGGAAACACTTTGCAGTTTCGCTCGCAAACGTGTGACTGTGACTACATGTCACGGTCTGTGATGTGTAAACTTGGCAACGGGCACTAGTGCGTAAACAGAACGGAGCTCATTCTGATCTGCAGCAGACTTCACTATACATGCAGAGAGGCACACACATTGCTATAATGATCAGCTATTAGAATTCGGCAGCTGCCAAACGGTACCATGGTGAATGGATGTATTTATGTCTGCGTTCCTCCAGGATTGTCGTTACGATTTCCTACTTCAAGTAGAGAAGATCTCATTAAGTCCCTCGTAACAACGAACAAACAAACAATGTGGTGTCTTACAGGGAGAAACACCAGCTCAGCTTCATCAGAGATGGAGCAGGTGCTGTGGAGGATCATTAGTGTGGTGTGCTGTCAAGGCCTGCAAGGTCTTCACTGCAGTCCTAATAGTGATTCAGAGAAAATGTGTTGAAGTCATTTCAAATTACTAGATTATCAGGTGGCTACGCGGCCTTCAAATCGAGTTTGCTGGGACTCCGGGCCCGGTTGTGTTGCGTGTGTAAGGTCTGTGTGTATGTGTTCTGGGCAATTCCCAGCAGCGCACTCCCCCAGTTTGTTGATCGGACGAATGGTTCTCGAGATAAACAGCTTTTTGTGATTGCCTGTAGGTGGCACTATGCCGAGTTGCGTGAAATCCGGCACTGCACTCCATCGGGTCCACCTAAGCGCACTCCCCAAGTTTGAAGTCGATCGGACGAATGGTTCTCGCGATAAATCGCTTTTTGTGTTGCCAGTAGGTGGCACTATGCCGGGAAAGGCTTTTTACGCCAATTCCAGTTAGCCAACTAACAGTGTTACCCGCAGCTAACTCGCTTGGTGTATAGAAGAACACATTGTCTTCTGTTTTCAGCAGACCTGTATGCTGTGTGGAATCACGTCTGATTTGGAATTTGAGATGTGTGCAAGCAGAGGCAGTGACTCCAGATCAGAGCACAGCAGGACACCTCTAAGCTGAAAATCGTTGGGGCAAAGGGTTGACTTGCGGTTGGATGAACAGAGAAGAAACTAAAATGCACAACGAAATGGTGAAGAAAAATGGGGAAATCCTGAAAACGATGATCAACTGTGTGATAACGGATGGAAATTAGCCGCCCTCGTGCTAAATCCGGCAATTTTCACACTTTTACTATGTTCCAGGTTTTATTATCTGTTCTATGGTTTCTGTGTTCATTGATTTTGCACTGTCCCATCCAAATAAACAAATAAATAAAATATTCTTAGGGAAACAGAACTGCTCTTTTAGGGGTCATGACGAGGCTGATCGCATGCATGGCAACTATGTGGAGCTGCTCTCCTTTTTAACTGAATGACGAGGATCTAAATGATCACCCAGCTAGGGCCGCCGACAGGGGGGGGGGGCAACAGGGTCAGTTGTCCGGGGACCAGGGGGGCCCAGGAGGGCCCTCTGATTGTCTCATTTAATTGGATGGAGGAAGGTATGGGATCACTTTGTCCCGGGGCCGGGCAAGATACATAGCAGCCCTGTTATCACCTCTCCACCAAAAAAGTATTCAACAGAGAGAATACCAGACGATCTAATGACTGCCGTGGCTGATGTGATGTGGAGGGGGGGGAGGAGAGGGAGATCAAGAAAGCCACGTTAGTAGGAGTTAAGGCGGGGTGAGACCACAGACGTCAGCGATGCAGCCCGGCTGTCTCTTGTGCGCCGTGATGTGACAGACCACGGGGAAAAAGCACAGAGGTTTGTCAGGTTTGATGATGTCACCACAGGGAAACCACCAGCAGATATGGCCGCTTTGATTGTTGGATTCCTGGAGGAGTGCGAGTGCTTAGACAAGGTCGTGACCCCGTGTCATGCCGGTGGCGCTGTTGTGGTCTCAAGCTTAAACGGCGTGCAAGCCCAAGTGAAAGAGAGAGAGCTCCTTATTCATTCATCCACTGTTATGCACATACATTCAATCTGCTTCGCATGCAACGAACAATGTACAAGTTCAGAGAGTGCAAAATATTCTTCTCTGCTCTCAGCGGTGTATTTTGCATTTTTCTCCCGCGGTCACCCTAAGCGCCTGCTCCCGAGTGCGTGACTATTTGCTTGAAGATTTGTCAGAGGGCTACCTCGCGTGCCAGGCAGCACAAGTTGGCACTACACTTTCACGACTGGTTGGCACCGTGTCTGAGAGATGCCCTAAAGGAGGTGTTTATGAACATAGAGCATCATGGCGAATATGACAATATGATCATGTAAACAGCGCCGATGGATAGATATTACACGTCTGGGGAAAAGTTTAAATTCAAGTTATTGCTCTCCACTGGAACGTGACCACTCAGATGTTCTCGTTGGACTTTGGCTTCAGAATATCCATATCCATAAGGAGATCTCATGCCCAAGAGGACATTCAGGCAAAATACTAAACATTACCACAGTGACATGTTGCAAAGCATTCTCAGCCATCAACAGATGAAGACCATGAGGAACTTCACTTGCATTCCTGTCTCTCCTCGACACATTCCCAAACATTCGGCGTTAAACGTTCCCAATTGAGGCCTTCCAGAGCCACGGAACGCTTTTGGATTTAGCACGGCTAAGAAGCCAGCTCACATTGTGTATCCCATGCCCGGCCTCCAAGCCCTGTTCACCTTCTGTCTGTCCTTCAGCAAAAAGACCTAAGCAACAACAGCCTGCGTGAACTTTAGTGGTTGCTTTTGTAACAACTCCAATGTCCACTGTGTCTGTTGAGAGGACCGTCTTAACGTACAGTATAAAGACGTATTCAAGGGATCCATTGAAAAGGAACTGTTATTGGATATGAAAGCAAGAACGAATTTAAATTAATTAATTCATTAATTAATTGAATGGTCATTTGATAGCTCTCATTGAATTATGAAACAGCCCTACAGTATGTGAAATCCACAGCGGGCGGACCAATCAAGAACTGCATAATATAGCACTATTTTCTTCCCAGCAACACAGAGGCTTACAATTCTGAAAACTGAATAGGCAGGTTTATTTCCTCAGAAACATTTTGTTTAGATGTTGAATGTCAAATTATGAATTAATACAATAAAATTAGAACAGATTACTTTAAAAAAAAGGTCCCTGAGGGTTCCCCGCAAGTACTAGAACCAGAGCGCGCTCCTCTCTAGCCTACCGTGTGTCGTCCTCGTCCTCGTCCTCGTCCTCGTCCTCGTCCTCGTCCTCGTCCTCGTCCTCGTCCTCGTCCCCTCCTCCTCGGGTCCTCGTCGTTCATTTCTGCCGTACCTCGTTGGTTTCCCCTCAAGGGCTCACAGACGCAGTGCTCGCCCGCTGCGCGGCCTCGCCTGCGCGGCCTCGCCTGCTCAAGTTCAACTGGTTGAGCAATTGTGTGCCACGCGAACCCTCTCTCCGATTATGCGTGTGAGATGCCAGTGGTAACATTGTTCCTGCGTGCGTAATCGTCTAGTGCGGTGTTAGCGGTTTGTGCAGCATTAAGACTTTTTGGTGAAGCCACTGAAGGCCTCCGTTTCAAATGCAGGCTCCGCTACTAAGGACAAGTTAATCCATCGGATTAATTTGTCCTTAACTTGCCCTTAATGGATTAACGTCTAGCAATCAGTGATGGCTAGAGGTTAATCCATCAAGTCAGCTAACTGCAGCTATACTGCAGTGCACATGCAGCCTCACTGCATCCATTTCACTCATGCTAGGAGTTTCTCCAAATAGCAATGTAGCATTCATTAATGCTCAAATGAAAAGCAAGAGAAAAAGGTATGTAGGCCTATAGGCTACCTACCCTATGCTTTGACCTCCTTCCTGAAAAAGGCACAACGCATTTTCAATTTTCATTTCCATATGAAGACCGAGGTTCTTATGCATGTTTTACAAGTGATAGCTAATTATCTAGTTTTCCCACTTGCTCCCTTCCACGGTCGGTCAAGCAAGGTCGGGCTGTAGAACAGCTCCCCCGGAGGTTATACTGTAGATCAGTTACTGACACGGGGGCTCGAACCCTGCTACCGCAACCCTCCTGACCCCAATTATGCCTTGATGTTGCTCGCGCTCATCAAACCATCTGGCCCAAGTAATTCACAATCTCAAGAATGATGAGTCATTATAGTCCTGTGTAAAGGTACAGCATCGATCCCTCAAACGATCCTCTAAAATAACCATCTTTCTTAATCAAATCATAATAATAATAACAATCAAATATGATAATAAGAATAAGAATAATTCATAGTCATATGGTCTGTTGTGCTGAACATATTCAAGTTGTCCACATTTTATTTGCTCGCCTATTCTCTCTCGTTCTCTCTGACTCTCTCTCACGCACGCACGCACGCGCACGCACGCCCACACACACACACCCACCCACCCACACAAACACACACACACACACACACACACACGTCTCTCTCTCTCACTCACTCACTCACTCACTCACTCACTCACTCACACACACACGCACACACACCGCCCCCCCCCCCCCCCCCCCCCCCCCCCCCCCACACACACCCACCCACCCACACACACACACACACACACACACACAAGACACACGCACACAACCATCTGCAAGCAGCGAAAAGCAGGAGGGGAGATCTTTTAGTATTCCAGACGCACAGGTTGGTGACTGGTCTTATTAACAGTGAAGCCCACGGGGCGCAACGCTAGCAGGGTTCCTCCACAAGTTCTTTATCACCTGTTGAGAGGAGCGGGGCGTGGGTGCTCTGAAATAATATATATCTTCCCACCTGCTGCTTAAGCCCCAGTGGCCATCATCTCACTGACAAAGTGAAACATCTCCGCAGCCATCGCAGGTGTGTGTGTGTGTGTGTGTGTGTGCGTGTGTGTGTGTGTGTGCGTGCGTGCGTGCGTGCGTGTACGTGTGCGTGCGTGTGTGCGTGTCAGTTAAAAAAAACGGAGTTGAATCACATTTGAAGGTGAAAATGGAGGCTGCATGGGGATGATGGTACTGCAGTGTGTGCTGCCTGCCAGACAGACTAATGTACTTCTCGTATGGGATCATATAGGTAGAAGTGTTTGTGAGAGCCGATGAAAAGCAGATTGTGCTCGTCACATCAATCCTATCATTTAAAGTCGAGATAAGCTTTTACTGTATGTGCACAAGGAGGATCAAACAGAACAAACAAAAGGAAATAGAATAAGTCTTTGAGGGGCAAGTCTAAGTCAAGTCTCAAGTCTTTGGTCGCAAGTCCAAGTCAAATCTCAAGTCTCTTATGAATGAGCGTTCTATCATCTGCTGGATGCCATCTGGTCTGCTTAGAACACTGAATAGCTAAAACTGAGGAATTCAAAGCATGTAGGCTACTATATTATTCTCACTCCTTATCTATTAGAATACAGTATCAGCATTGATTAGATCAGTGGTTCTCAAATGGGAGTCCGGGGACCCCCAGGGGTCCGTGGCACTTTGCAAGGGGGTCCGCAAAAAGTTTTCAGGATTTTTTTTTTTTTTTTTTTTTTTAAAGCTTCATAGTTCAACGAAAATATGTTATGCTTTAAGTCTAAAATGGTTCATGGATTACATTCTAATCTAACAAAGCTATCAATTTAAAAGTCAAGCACGTTACCGTGGAAACAATTAAGCTTAGCCCAAAATCACAAATGAGAATGAGGGGGTCCCTGGTATATTTTCAATCGTGTAAGGGGTCTTGGCTGAAAAATATTTGAGAACCTCTGGATTAGATGACATTAGTAAACATCTCCTTAATGTTAATGCACCCAAAAAAAAAAAAAAAAAAAAAAATTGTTCACAAGTCCCAAACCTCAAGTCCAAGTCAAGTCGCAAGTCTTTGAGGTCAAGTCTCAAGTCAAGTCTCAAGTCACTGTGTGTGTGACTTAAGTGCGACTCAATTCCAAGTCTCAAGTCCAAGTCCCCTGCGTCTCTGCAGTGCGCGCGCACAGTGCAACAACGGTGGCAATAGTCAGTATAGTGCAATAATTGCTAGTAAAAGGGCCGCCATGAGCCTCCTTCTTCAGCAGACAGCTTCACTTTGCTGAGTGTGCAGAGTCAGTGTATAATGAAGGAGGAAGTGAACAGCTGCAAACTGTGTGGTAGCAGGATGCCAACGCCTGGTCAGCCATGTTCCACACAGCACTGAGTGGATAATTGGGCCTCACCCATGTTATACAGTAAGTCTGTCTGTTTGTTTGTCCGGAGTTTCAAGGTACACCGATATTTATATACACCGATTGTTACAAAGGTTCCCGCGCCGATGCCGATTCGAGGGCTCCCTGAAACTATCCCCCTGGATCTATCGCGAATGATGACATCATCAACGATTACATCTGGGGAGAGCCGTAGAATAGCACCATGCTTCCTCCGACACATATGCGCAGTTGCCACCTGCTTTTCACCTGACAGCGCGGGGAGCTTCACCAGCAGGACGTAGCACGTGGGAGGATCACGCTATAGGTTGTTTTCAGGTGACATCACGTCAACATGGCGACCGGGGCGAGACCATTGACCATTTGCTTGTTTGCAAACCACGTGATCATGCTGCAACCAGCAGCAGGATACATAGGAAAGCACTAACAAAATCAGACAAGTTGCTGGAAAAATGGCTTCTTTTCATTGTATCCTATTATGTTTTGCAATCTTCTGGCGATACCTGCAGCGTGGAGCGGCATCCAACCCTCTTGCATACTCGCTTTTCTCCATTCTCCAGTAGCTCTCTGGGAGAGCTGCCCCTCAGACGTCACGCAGACGTCATCCGAATCACGTGGTCGAAAACACGCTATTCCCACCAGTTCCCTTCCGCCCCGAACAGGCGCCTCGACCGACCGGAGGAGGCGCTAGTGCAGCGACCAGGACACATACCCTCAATCCGGCTTCCCACCCGCAGACACAGCCAATCGTGCCTGTATGGATGCCCGACCAA
This sequence comes from Poromitra crassiceps, assembly GCF_964638095.1. NCBI lineage: Eukaryota > Metazoa > Chordata > Actinopteri > Beryciformes > Melamphaidae > Poromitra > Poromitra crassiceps. The sequence goes on along the minus strand of NC_139645.1, from coordinate 8,014,503 downwards.
GCCGGAGGTAACATGTATTTAATTAGGAAATGTAAGGGGGGAATCAGCATGCAAGGGGGTTAACCTACAACTCTTGATGTTATACAGCTTTTAATTCAAAATAATGTTCAGCTAGTTTAGGGCTATGTGGCTGACTAAGAAAATAACCAATGGCTCGCTGTGGCCTTTGAAATCCCGTACGCATGCAATAGAGGAGGCACTTAATTCAATGGAGTTTTGGGGGATATACTCCTGCATGCAGCGCTGATGCTTTTCAGGGGTGAGTCATAACTCATTATGCCCTATAGGAGCAAAATATAACAATTACAACAAAGTCATTTTACCATGATGAAATTGTGGCAATAATAAAAGTGCATTGCAGCATGTGTGCGGGTAATGATGCACAATGACTGCTTTGGCACTGCAGGGCAGAAAACAGCTGACTTAACCGCAGACTGGAGATTTAGAGAGTTCATTAAGAGGTCGTGCACGGTGTCGCGGCAAATCAGCGCCTCCTGCTGGTCTGCAACTTTCCTTCATCGCGCCAAATCCACATTGAAATGAAAGAGGTCAGACACTGACACTCGGCTTCCTGTCAAGTGACTATGTCGCAAAAAGTCAGGTGACGGAGTGTGAGGTGACACAATAGTCAACAACAACAACAACAACAACAATAATAATAATAACACTGTTGTTAATAATAATAATAATAATAATAATAATAATAATACTCATACTAATAATAATAATAGTAATATTGATAATAATAATGTACTAGTAATAATAATAACAATAACAACAACAACAACAACAACAACAACAACAACAACAATAATACTTATAATAATAATAATAATAATAATAAAGGTAATAATAATAATAATAATAATAATAATAATAATAATAAACAAATGTTCAGTGTGGGGCTGGCAAGCATCCCCCCCCTCCCTTCCCTCCCAGTTTGGAAAGATTTGAACTTGACAGCAGCTTAGTAGTTGGGAGGCTGAGACTGAGAAGCATAATATAAGCTAGTGTGTATTTCACCCTCAGAGCTATTGATGAACTTGAATGACTTGATGACTTGAACTGAACATGTCTCGTCTTAACACTCCTTCTAAACACGTTTGACGAGTGGCCATGGTACAGTAGAAGCAGACGATCCAGTCCGCTTTGCATCGAGTGGTTCTCCACTCCTGCATCTACGATTCAAATGACTGTCATGTTTCGTCCCCACCATCACACATTAAAGGGAGTCTGCTCATGTTTTTCCTCAAACATATTTACATACCGGTAATAAAAATGGGTTGTTTTTCCTCTCATTGATGTATGTATGCGTATTGGATTAGCACAGCTGAAATTGTGAGACTGAAACGGTGATAATTTTGCAAATGTAAATATTTTTTAGGCCAGGTCTGATTGGCTAACCCCGACGCCGCCAAGTGGTTTGTTTTCCCGTGTGATTGTGATGTCATGATCTCACGTGAATCCCGCTGCCTTTCCAGATTGTCAGGGTCAACAGAGGTCGTGATCTGAAAATCGTGCGTGCCGCTGAGCACGTTCTCCATTAGATCATTAATCCTGTCCCAAATCTAATCCTGTTTTCTGCCGTTGCATTCAGCAGTCAGTCTGGCCGCCTGTCCTAAGAGATTGGATGGAAAAGCTCCAAGCACAACACACAGCCGCACTCATAGCCACGCCCACAGCCATACACACACAAACGGAGGATTAGTCTTCATTCTATTGGCTAACCCATCCAGTGTCGCCTCATGCAGAACCCTGGAGGCTGGGCAGCCATTACGCAGCATCGCAAGTTTGGCCGTTCTGTGCAGCCATCACACATTTGTTCATTAAAGGAACACTCCGCCCATTTTCAACCAGCTTTGTATAATTAGAACATCAGTAGTATATCAGAAAACTGTAAACTGTTTTGAAGTCTGTCATTTAATTTGACAGTTATTGAGTGTTAAAGTGTGGACCAGTGACATCACTGGTCCACACTAACTCAAATTAATAACTCATTAACTCAACTCTCAAATCAAATCAACTCTCAATACCTGTCAAACTATTCATCATTCATCTAGTTTGACAGTTATTGAGAGTTGATTTGAGTTAATGAGTTATTAATTTGAGTTAGTGTGGACCAGTGATGTCACTGGTCCACACTTTAACACTGAATAACTGTCAAATTAAATGACAGACTTCAAAACAGCTTACAGTTTTCTGATATACTACTGATGTTCTAATTATACAAAGCTGGTTGAAAATGGGCAGAGTGTTCCTTTAATAGACCTTTTTCATGGGGGCCATTTAAATTAAGATTAATTCAATTAAATTAAGATTGGAAGTTGGAAACCCTCATTGCTGTTTGCTTTCACCTGTGTTTACCCTGCCTTTTTGACACAAAATGCCCCCCGTGAAAAGGGTCTATTGTTGTCCCTAAGGTCATTACACGTAAAATGGCATAGCTGTGGCCATACTAAATTTTCTGATCACTCACATATACTTCACATTCTTATTATAGGAATACTGCTATTATAACAGACAACGTCATTAAGTTCATCCCTCCCTGAAATATGGTACGTTCCCAATTCCGACATTACACAGATAATTCATCTTAATAACACATCTCTTACAGTACACTATGAGCATGACATTTGGGTTTATTTTAACACTGACTCCTTCACAAACCTATCACTATAGACAAAGCCATCCCAACCAATTTTGCTTTAATTCAAGGCTATGTTCCATATGATTCGCTCTGCCTGCATTCAATTATGGCTGTTATATCTTGTCTAGGGTGATTAGATCGAGCTCAGTATCCTTTCAGTACTGTATGTGACACTTGTTTAGTCAGCAACTTCAGCTGATAATATTATAAACCAATATACCTACAAGATGTTTGTATCTTGTAGACTTTCTTGGAATTTCCAAAAGCATCCTCAAGTGAGGAAACAGATTACAGCCAGGAGGGGACTGTTTTGAAAATTACATGAAGTAACATTTGTCAAGATGGATTGATAAAAGTTATATTAAACAATAATCACATTCAATTGAAAACCGCTGCCATTCGGTTTCAAGTTGTGTCTTAGAAATTCACTTCCATACACCAGCGTCATTTTCCTTGAATTAAACATAGCTAAAAGCTGTTGTGCGGTGGGCTGCGCAGACAACAAATTCAAAAAAATCCCCAATTATTATTTGTTTTACTCCCGAGCAAAACAAGGAAGCCATTGAGTTGAATTGGCGAGAAGAAAAATGTGGATCTAGCTGTCAAGGAAGTAAGTTGGAGTGTTCATCTTCCGTATATATGATCTTTGTGTGCAACACGTGACATAGGAGAACGCCAGGATTAGGGGGAGTTTTTGTTTCCCCCCGTTTTGGGCGTGGTTTCTGAATGATGACGCACTCCGCAGTGTCTCTATAGGATCAACACGGCAGTGAGAGAAGGGAAAGGGCCGGATTCGAACACACGTGCCATTATTGCATGCAGGCTTGACAAATGATGCCATCAATGGTGAAAACTCAATCTAATGAAAAGTGAGAGAAATACATTTTCTCACCACATAAGTAGCAGGTGAAGGAGACACAGCTGACATTGAACTAGTGCAGTGGGAGGTACTGTAAGGTTCTCGTGGTCGTGATGAGGGGAATGGACCAACACATTTACATTTAACTTTGCCGACCAGGGTTACATTTTCAACTAATGCCAAGTTCTCTACTGGGAGAAAATATATCTTAATATTTCAGGAGGATCACCGCACTCACGACTAGAAGATGCCACGGTGCCAGAAGGCCAAAGAGCATTATCAAAATCAAAAGAAAGGTGCTGCACACTCGGATCCATGCACAAATCTTTACTAATGTACCAAGCTTTCGGTCTATAATAGGAAGTGTGCAGAAAAGATAAAATTTATTTTCTCATTTAGCCATTACCAAATCCTTACCCAAACCTTAACTACATTTTAACTGCCTAAACCTGACCGTTAGCAACCCTTTCCACATGACAGATGAGATAGCAGATCATAGCACAGATGAAAATGGCTTGTCCACCACACTTCCATCTGCGTTAACGAGTTTGTGTTGGTTTAAAATCATAGAAGACGTTTAGAAGATGTTTAGTACTTTATTTCCCTGCTATACTCTGGGCTTTTGAATGGCATTGACTGGTTTTGGCTCCCTCCGTTATTTCCCTAGAGCGTATTGATTTGAGTTGCCAAGCTCCGTAATGAGCTCGCGTAAAATGAGCAAGCGCCGTAATCAGTGTCTCCATAAATAGCCCTTAATTCTAGTTGTGTATCTTGGATATCGCAGCAGAACAACAACTGTTTCCTCAACATTAAAGGATAACGCTGGTGTTTTTTTAATGCATTTATCAACACTGTTTTGTTAACAAGTCGCGTCCAACGACCAATAAAGCCATGTCCCAGGAGCCACATAACTCCTTTGTGCATAATATAATATATAATAATAATGAAAATAATCCCCATTTGAATGTGATCTGGTCATAACTATAATAGCCTGACTTTTTTGAAGGCTAAAAAGAGATCATGGCTAAGTAATGGGATTAGTGAATGGGTCAATGTAGGCATGTGTTGGAACGTGCTTTGAGTGCTCAGTAGACTAGAAAAGCGCGATATATAACTGCAGTCCAGTCCGCAATGGTGTTTGTCCCTCTAGCTGCCATGCTAGATTACCATAGTCAATACAAACAGCGTTTGGCTTTTGTGTCGACTGCTAGTGAAGCATGAGAACGGCTCAGTCAAAACATGGAAGCTAATTCAGTAAGGAATCCAACAACATGGATCCTGTCTGATTATGAGTTTATTTATTTGACTGTTTACCAATTCCCTCGCAGTGAGTGATCACTGGAGCATTGCAGAAGACAGATAAGGTTGCACACATCTCCCACAAACTCCTCGGCAAGGTCCCAAGAGAAATGTGTGTGTGTGTGTGTGTGTGTGTGCGTGGTGCGTGCGTGCGCGCGTGCAGTGCGTGTGCATTTGTGTGTGTGTGTGTGTGTGCGTGTAAGCCTTTGTTTATGATCATGTGTGGGTTATTTACTATACACACTGTTTCAATCATGAGAGACCAGTGGGTAAAATTTGACAAGCAAGCTTTATCCACAAATGGCATGGCAACTCATTTTGGCGTAATGACTCTGTGGTCAGATGACCCTCTTCTTGTGGTGAGAGAGGAGGGCATCTGTATGTACACATACAAATTCCTTGTATGTGTCCACACTTAATAAGCTGATTCTGTATTGGTGCTTGAAGAACAATAGTTTTGGTATAGTTACTCTTACAGTACATGCATTACATGTGATCTAATCTTATGTGATTGTACTTCTATAGACATCATTGATGTTTTTCCTACTGACTTTTCCAGTGACCTCATCATGCACTGCTATGTCATCACAGGTGTAACTTGGTTCACATGATCGCATCGTGTGACTGCATCATGTGACTGTTTCATGTGTATAGATGGCGTCTACCGTCTCACTTTAGTCTGATGAAGAGCTTGTCGCTCGAAACGCCACTCCAGAGCAATTTAGAGAGAGAGTGGCGTCAGGGCAGGACCAAAATGCGCGACTCATTAGCCAATGAGCAGCCAGGAAGGGGTCTCGCGCTACTTTTGAATGCTAAACTAAAACTGATAATGTACAATTTAAAAAAAATATATATATATCAAAGTACAACACAAACTGTCCATTTTGCTGCAACTCGACAGTGCTGCTTAATCCAGGACCTTACTTCCTGGAACTCTTGAGAGTAAAAAAACGGGTCGATTGGAGTGAATGGAGATGTCGCGACTCTTCTATATACACGGCTCTTCTATATACACGGCTCTTCTATATACATGGCTCTTCTATATACACGGCTCTTCTATATACACGCCTCTTCTATATATACACGGCTCTGCGCCACTCTCATTTTGTGCGGTACAACGAAACACTGAAACTGGAGCGCCTCAGTGTGTGAGCTGTAATTATCAATCTGTGCCTCGCCTCCACTGATTCCTGGTGTACAGCAGCTATAGCCACAACATCATAACCAGGCAATATTTTAGCATTTATGGAAATTCAATTACAAACATTTTTAAACTTTTAGCAAAAGAGCGCTACTCTTTAAACAGCTTTTCAGGAGCTCTATCAGCAGGAGCCACATGCACGCGCTGATTCCCCTGAAGTAAAACAGACGTGCCCTGTGGGGACGATGGCAGCCATTCACCTGGTGTAAACAGCTGATGGCAGCCATTCACCTGGTGTAAACAGCTGCCTGCCAGTTTGTACAGTAATGGGTCTGACTCTGCGTTGTTGTGTTTAAATAAAAGAATGGACACAGTTCCCCGGGGGTGTTTGAGCAATATTTCTGTATTGTGAGAAAAGCACATTCAAGAGGTTCACAATATTGGTATACTCTCACAGCGTGATCTTTCCAAGGAAAGTCCAGGAACAAAGAGGACAACAGCATGAAAGCAGCAAAAAACTAAAATAAATATTACTAATACATAAAGTGCAACTGTATAAATAATTAATTCTAAAACTGTATTTTCCATCAAAATAATAATAAACTGCACAAACCCACATACCTCTAACGCACTTCTCCTCTACTTAGTGGATTTATGAATGAAACAAAATAAAATTGCAAACCTAAAACATAACCGTGTAGATGCAGTGACTTTACAAGTGTTTCTAACTAAGTTAACGTTATATTTACAATGAAAAACAATGACAATACAGAGAGCAGAGCAACGCGTACCTTTCCAAGGAAAGTCCAGGAACAAAGAGGAAGTAGGAAGTTGGCAACGAGAACAGCCGTTCACAAAATAAAATACTCGTAAAATTCCCTATTTGAAAAGAGTTGTCCACCCTCTTAACATAGAAAGAAAATGTACAGTACTTAGTTAATACATTTCGTAACATACATGTAGTGAGGTTTCCATACCAAATTTCAAGCTGAGAAAGAGGCCGGCATATCTGTATTACCTGATCAGCCCGTGACGTCAGTCAAGCCCAAGCGTGACGTCAGGCATGACATCAGTTGTCCTCAGTTCATGACGTCACATCAGGCATGACGTCAGTCCTCCCTAGTATATATAGCAAGGGTTCTACGTCACCCCCCACTCTGGCGGATCACAGCAGCAGCCGGCATCGCGGCTGTTCATTCCCCCTGAAACCATCCTCTGAAGCCATCATTTCACCCCACCCACCTCCCCAGTCCACCACCAACGAGTCTTGCCACCTGGAGAATCCCGGGGGGGGATTCTCTCTAGCCCAAATAGATGCCGCCCTCTCGCCTAAAGAGGAGCACCATCTTACAATGGAGTCATACACCAAGGTACTTGCCATGTACGCCACTTGCTAAATAAAGTCTCTTGTTAAACCCTTACTGACCGGTCTCTCACGTTTGAAATATAAACAGTTAGTGAACACAGATACCGTGAACCCGCAAATGAAAATTGGCATTCTTCAAAATAAAAGTTGCTCCAAATGAAATCTGACCCAAAATAGACTTTTTACCCTGTTCATAATATAGCGCAACAACTTCAAACTACTACACCAGCTCATTGTAGAGTCCGTACGCCTGCCAGTTAACTGTGAGAGTATACTGTATTAGCATGCCGTCACAGCATGACAGTATCTCTGAAGTGCCTCCTTTCACAAGTCCTCAGTAGAGCGTTCATTCCTGGGCTTTTGTTACTTACTTAGTTTGCTGTGACCCAAATACGTCTGGATTAACCACAACCAAACAAAAGATGCTAAGAGGGCCCATAACGACATGGCAATGAAAAGTGTGAAGACGAGTAACAGCAATCTGGAGCTGCTGTGCTTTGTCAAACAAGCTTTACTGTGTGTGTGTGTGTGTGTGTGTGTGTGTGTGTGCGTGTGTGCATGCGTGTGTGCGTGCGTGCGTGTGTGTGTGTGTGTGTGTGTGTGTGTGTGTGTGTGTGTGTGTGTGTGTGTGTGCGCGTGCATATGTTCACGTGTGCGTGTTATTTCTTCACACTTTGTAAGATAACAGCTTTTCTATGTTTTATAGATTCCAGGTAATGTTCCGGTGCATCACTTATGGCACACTATTTAACTGCCTTGCGTTCACTGGTAATTGAACATCTTGTGAGCTGGAGCAGAATGAGATTGCCATGCAGGCTAACACTCTTCTGCTGTTCTGATGTGGAGACTGAAGAAGGTGATTTGGCCCTTTGATTCTTGTTTAACCCTGTTTTCAGATCCTATCTGGCATTTTGATATAGTCAACGTTTTGGATTTTTTAAATGATCACTTTGGGGAAGACCATTTAAAAGTCCATACCAACCACAGTATATGTTATTGCATGACCTAATGGGAATCTACTGTAAATGCAGCAGGACCATAAACAATAAACTAGAAACCAGCATGTAATAATGTGCTATTATTCTAACACAGCAGGTGAAACAACATGACATTTTACTTTGTTTGGAACTAAGACAACGTGTCCCTCTAACAGTAGTATAATGTTAATTATGTGATTATTAATGTTGCCAATACACAGGGAAAGGCAATACTACCTTATATGGTTTCCAAAATACATGTGTGTCCTTCTGTTGGAAATACAGCACAGTAGGACCCTTAATTGGTACATTTAATATTCTGTATACTGCTGTTAATGAATATTGGGCATAGTACAAGTATTTAGTGTGGTTTGAGCAAAAACATTTCAACTACTTGTGATAGATAGATAGATAGATAGATAGATAGATAGATAGATAGATAGATAGATAGATAGATAGATAGATAGACAGACAGATAGATAGATAGATAGATAGATAGATAGATAGATAGACAGACAGACAGACAGACAGACAGACAGACAGACAGACAGACAGACAGACAGACAGATAGATAGATAGATAGATAGATAGATAGATAGATAGATAGATAGATAGATAGATAGATAGATAGATAGATAGATAGATAGATAGAGCAACAATAATACAATGATACAATTGTATTAATACCAGGCCTTTGGTTTTAAATAGTATAGCATATAAGCCCAATACTATTATGAATACAGCTCTACCGTATCAGCAAAGGCTAGAATACTAGAATACTAGATACTAGAATACTAGATATCCCAGTCTGATTCAATTATTCATCAAAAGATCTTCATGTGCAAAGTACAGCGCTGCATAAGGCTCGACCTGTAATCGCCATGTCATGATGTCATGATGTCATGTCATGATGTCATGTCGCGAACATAGTCAGTATGCCAAGCAACTGTCAGCACGCCGTGCACCACTCTGATTAACGTTTTCCACCCACAGGAACACATTTAGGTCAACTTGCATTTCAAAGTCATTATTAGGCACACATAGTGAAGTTACACTCTCTCTCTCTCTCTCTCTCTCTCTCTCTGTCTCTCTGTCTCTCTCTCTCTCTCTCTCTGTGTCTCTCTCTCTCTCTCTCTGTCTCTCTCTCTCTCTCTCTCTCGTGAAGGTTGAGATGTGTCTTAAGTAATTGGAATTCTGATGAGGCAAAAATGGAATCATTTTCGCATCTCTAATCCGCGTTAGTCAATCATACATAATGAGGCCGGCGCGCAACTGCTTCTCGCCTTCCATCCTTTCACACTGCCTTCTTCAGCTGTCATATTTGAATGGATTTACATCATCAGTTCAGTTCCTCTGCCGCTGAAAATACATTTACCCCTGGCAAGAGGAGAACAACACATGGCAGTTTGGATAATGACGGAACGTTATGGCTTGACGTTCTTAATTTGGAATGGACACAATAATGGACGATAAATCATGAACTATGAAGAGGCAACAGTAGGGAGTGTGGTAAAATGACACGTATAACATAATAAAAACCAATAAACTATAAGTTAAAAGTATTAGAATGATTTATTTACGACAACAAAGACACACAGAGCTCTGGTTCAACCCCCCTCTCCTGTCCTGGCTTAGGTTGATTGACCCGGAACTCCCCCCACTCACATCCTTTTATAGCCTTCCACATCCTATGATAGAAGAGCAGCGTAATGCATATAGCGCCCCCTAAGTCTTGAGGGAGGTATTACAACTTCTAAATTCACTCCACAGGAGGTACACAGGAGGTACAGTATGAGGAAGGTGATAGGCACCAAAGAGTTTGCTACAAAATGCACCAAATCCTACCCTAACCCAAATAGCTATCTGAAATCAATGCAAAATTGATGCTAACATTTGTGCTCTATATGTGTGTGCCATGAGACAAGACTGGCCAGTGCAGAATATATAAATGTATAAATGTGGAATGTGGAACACAGATATTCCATTTCTGTCCATCATTTCTCCAGATAAATTAATGATAGATTTTCTTTTTCTTTTTAATGGGCTATGGCTTCAGCCGAGCAATGGATCACGTTCAATTATTCTGCCGGTGAGCCAAAGTGAGATCATGAGGAGATCTACTTTTAGTGGGTCGTTCATGAATACTAACTTTATATCAGAACTAGTTGTAGAATTATCTAGAGAGGACTCAGTAGAGCACAAACCTCCACCAATGCTGCAGCCTCTGGATGACTTGCGTTTGTTTTCGTCATTTCTATGACAGATTTCTGTGAACGTTAGCGTCACCGGTGCCAAACACGGAGACTTTTTTGACAATATTCAATCAAAATACTGTTTCAACTGCTGCTACAAATGATCATGTGTTGTTTGCATCCAGTTCTGAAACCACAAGTCAAACTTCTTATCTTTCTGGAGACATCTTGTTTTAATCATTCACTATAGCCTTTTCCTTACCAGAGTTGGGAAAATGACATTATTGTTGGTGGAAAAGTTGCAAGCAAAACTATTTTCTTTTGACCGAACTACACCCGCTAGCTGCTAGCTAGTTCCTACAAAAGAAACTTGTTCCTACATGAAACTGCTCACAACAAAGTCTGTGCATTATCTTGAGTAACCGGATCATGATTTCTGGAAAGAGACATTGGCTGAGTTTCCCAACAAAGAAGCTTCTTAAGAGTTAAGAAGCTTCTTAAGGAGTTAAGAAGCTTCTTAAGGAGTTAAGAAGGCTCCAAAGAAGTGTTTCCCAAACGCCTTCTTAACAGTCGAGAAAAATAAAAAAAATAGAAGGCTCTTAAGAAGCATCTTAACTGGAGCGGCTCACTTGATGGCACTCTGAGCCCAGCAGTGGGCCACGACTCAGTGGTTGAGAAACACTGTTAACACCTAATCATGGTCATGTTAAACTTTATTAAACATTATTTATTTCAGACATGGGCTGCAGTTCAAATTGCTTTATATACACAGCATACAACAAAACAGAGAAACACTACAGAATTTAAGCGACCTTGGGTTCTGTGAAAGGTGCTATATAAATCCACAACATTATAAAAGGAATCCATTCTGATTAGAGGAATATAGCCTACGGTAAAACATTTAAAACACAAGTAACCATACATACAGGGGAGATTTTCAAGTGTTCCCTAATTTTAAACACTAAAGGGTACATGAAAGAAAGGAAAAAGGGAAAAACACAAGAGGAACAGTGGACACAAGTATCTCCTTTTGCCTGACGCGGCTGGATCTGCCAGTGTTTTGTCATTAAGAAGGTGTTAAGAAGGCTCCAGACCCTTCTTACAAAACCTTCTTAACGAAAGATCATCTTAGCGCTAAGAAGCTTTTGGGAAACGCAGCCTTCTTAACGGAGGATAATTGGAAGATAATTTTAGGCTAAGAAGCAATCGGGAAACGCGTTGGCTTCGTTGGCTTCTTACGGGAGCCTTAAGAAGGGTCAAAGAAGCTTCTTAGCGCTAAGAAGCTTTTGGGAAACGCATGCCTTCGTAAAGAAGCAATTGGGAAACGCGTTTGCTTCTTAAGGGGGCCTTAAGAAGGGTTGAATTAGCTTCTTAGCGCAAAGAAGCTTTTGGGAAACCCAGCCATTGCTGTTGAGTTTTTACAAGTGTATTTTTTTGTTGCTTCGAGCACCACAAGCCGAGTGCCATCCAGTTCCATTGATTGGAGAGAAGGCTGCCATCCAGTGGCGCCGGAACGAGTTTGCAATAAGGGGGACACAATTTTTTTTTTTTTTTTTTTTTTTTCTAATTCTTTTTTTTTTTTTTTTTTTTTGCGCCCGTAAGGGTGCCGACGAAAAATTGACATTTTTATGGACGTTTGGATGATTTTTAGCCATATTTAGATGAATATCTCATTTTAAATTAGCATTAGGATTATACTGTAGTAATGTAATTATTCAGTATTTTTCCTTTTCTCACTCACTTGGTGACCTGCTCTCCCTTTAGGTCATTTTATAATTACACTACAACAGACAGCAACACAGGCAGAAACACTGAACTTATTATTATTATTATTATTATCACTTCGAAACACAGTGCAAAACTTGTCATCTCAACACAAAAATAAAATAACAATAACCGTATACGATTATAGCAGCAGCCAATGACAGTGAGTGCAGTACAGAGTCCAGGTCTGTCTGTCTCTCAGGTGTAATAATCCCACAATGATCACGGCTTTAACAAGTGTCACAGGCTGTGTAAACAGTGTAAAGTGGGCTCTCTGTAACTTGATCCCTGGGTCTGTCTGTCTCAGGTGTAATAATCCCACAACGATCACGGCTTTAACAAGCACCACAGGCTGTGTAAACAGTGTAAAGTGGGCTCTAAGCGTCAGGGGCAGTTGCCCCCTCAGATTTAAAAAAAAAAAAAAAAAAAAATTTAGGGGGACCAAATTTTAAGGGGGACAAAATGTCCCCATGTCCCCCTTGTTCCGGCGCCAGTGCTGCCATCTCTACTGCCGGTATCTCCAAAACTCAGGCAACTAACACAAAACGATATAGATGGATAAATAGCACTACAGGTGAGAGGAAAAATATGTATTTTGGATTTTAGAGTGAGCTGTTCCTTTAACGTTGCTCGTGTCCTGTAATTAATAATTAAGGTTAATAAAATACAGTCTTGGTAAGAGAAAAGAAGCAAACTGATGTTACTATACGTAACGTCAGTGAACCACACCTTTGGAACGCAATCTCTTTCCGTCATTGACTGCAGCCGTTAGATATAGCTCTATTCCCCATGCAATAGTGCTACAGTGAAAAACAGGGCTAGTAATTGTTATGCTGCTCTGAAGGTGCTCATGGAAATTCAATATCAACACATTTCCCCTCCCACTGCTGTATTCCTCTGGAGCAGCTGTCAAAAATTGCTTTGCTGCAACAGGCAACGCAACTCAATATCAACTCAAATCTCCTCGGAGTCCCTCTTTAATCCGTGCCTATTACCACTCTGCACCTCTCTTTAAGTCCCCGTGGATCGATTCACTTTCGAAAACCTACAGTCGCCATTGTGAGAGGACGCTGAATGAGGGGAGAACAGAAAAAAAGATGAAAATTACATTTCCCCCCCCACAGCAATATTCCACAAATGTAGGCCACAAACCCAAAATCCCTCATCCAGCCAATGTTTGCTTTTTTTTTTTGTGATGAATTTTTTATTGATATCAGTAGTTCAGCATAGTTACACGACATTATGACAGACATTAGCCAGGATGCATGAGCCCTCCTCCCCCAATGTTTGCTTTTTCATGCAAGCACTATGCCAGTTGTCGGTGGTCCCCGTTATTTATTCTATACAATTTTAAATTGGAAAACGTGAGGAAAAGGGGTAGCCGGCACTACTTTCCAAACATGGCCGCCAACCTATTTTCCTTCCAAAAAGATCAGATTATGTGCATTTTTGGATTAATATTTCATCGTGTGGCGAGTACCCGAAGCACAACATGTATTTTGGCGCCGTGAGATGTGTGTTTTGGCAGCTTTTTTTTTACAGCTGTACCATTAGCCTCCATTCTATGGCGATACTAACTAACTTCACGACTGTAGCTCACTGTAAACTGCGCGGACAGTGCCGGTAAGGCATGGTGCATCTGTGGGGGGGAGGATGTGGCAAATGAGCTAAACTCCCGAAAAAGTGGAGTATCCCTTTAAAAGAAAGTGGAGAGGAGGACTTCCACCATCTAAAAATTGAAAATAAATAACAAAAATCTTGATCCGGAAGCCCTTCAGAATTAGCTGTTGCATTCCTTTTCATTGATGCTGATGACACTCAATAATCTGAATAGCCACTCCCAATGCCAAAAGTTGGAGTTGTGCCGATCACAATATCATGTATTAATATAAAAGATAACTGACTTTCTGACAAACAAGTAAGATAACTGGATGGCTATGATAATCTTACTACTATAATAAGGGGGCCCCGTTCTGCGGCGCACGTTTGCTCAAGTGTCATTACTGATGATGACATCACAATTGCTTGATTTGCTACTACTACTGTAGTTTATACCGATTTGTGAAATTGTGTTGACGTTGTATACCCTAATGTGTTGTATTTATATTGTCTTTGTATACACTTGCTACAATAAAGTTGTTAAAAAATACCAGTTTATACCAAGTAACTTTATTTAGCTGCATACTGGCCTAATGGGACACTGACAGCTGCTAAGCAAGCCACATAGCAGCGATTTTATCTTCAGTCCTGTCAGGTGTTTATGAGAGCACAGATGTTGCATGGAGGGGATTCAGCCCATTTAAGCATCGCAGTAAAGCCAAGAACAACGTGGTTGGGTCACTTGGAGAAAGCACTTAGTATGCTATTGCAGCAAGTGATGGGAGTGAGATACTCCCAAACAACATTTCTGTGGCGTAGTAAATAACTTAGATGTCAGAAGAGTGATTTGCCGTTTCCGTCTCAATTCCTGTGGGTATTATTAAATCAGGATCTCTGGCTCTCTTGTATTCGGAGCATGTTTTAAATTCATGGACAGTTGGTCATCGTTTTGGTGAAAGCCTTGGCAGGTGGCTAAGGGTGGCTTACATCCCAACATTAACGGTACCCAGTTGGTACTTCAAACTATTTAGACTGCACTCAGCAAACTGGATGATTTTTCAAGGATTTATTCTTAATTTCTTTATTCACAGTGGTCTGGAAACTTAACAGCCCAGCTGTTTCATCCCAAGCAAGTCACAAGTCATTGTCTGCAAGTCCAAGTCAAGTCTTAAGTCTTTGAGCTCAAGTCCAAGTCAAGTCTTAAGTCTTTGAGCTCAAGTCCAAGTCAAGTCTCAAGTCTTTGAGCTCAAGTCCAAGTCAAGTCTCAAGTCTTTGAGCTCAAGTCCAAATCAAGTCTCAAGTCTTTGGTCACAAGTCCAAGTCAAGTCTCAAGTCTTTGGTCACAAGTCCAAATCAAGTCTTGTGTCTTTGTTCTCAAGTCCAAGTCAAGTCTCAAGTCTTTGAACTCAAGTCCAAGTCAAGTCTCAAGTCTTTGAGGGGAAAGTAAGTCAAGTCTTTGGTCACAAGTCCAAGTCAAGTCTCTTATAGAAGAGCGTTCTATAGTATTATATTATGGCAGGGATTTCTAAAGCATGTGGAGATTTGTCTATGCTGTGTGTCTGCACTATCAACTTGACATGTTGCCTTTTAGCATTTGTAAACTTAAGATGATGTCCAGTCCAGGTGTACCAGGTATCTCTAGAACCTTACATCTGATTCCTCAGCTCCTAGCTTATTGCGGTGGTGTGCTCAGGTCTCTGCCTGACACCTCCTGTTCAACATATTAACGTCTGGTTCAGCCAAGTTCAATAAAAAGCAGAGAATTGGAGGTTTTCCTCGGTTCAGACGGATTTGTAAAGAAATTAATCTGGCTTTCGGGGGCCAGCTGCGTGTGGCAGATCTCTGTCATCTTCTATTTGACAGAATGGGTAGAAGAGCGATGAGTCCCGTGTGGTCTGCTGGCCTGGAGCATGACTGCTTTGACAATTTTGCCGTCTACTGACCAGAATCCAAAGTATTTACAAACAGGCCTTTTTTAGATTGCCCAGACTGCAAATCAAACTCTCTCTGCGGCCCAGTTGGCTTGTCAACCAGAACCTCCAAGTTGTGAACTCTCCAGAGGCCCAGGCTCATCGCGAGGAAGACAGTTTGCTACTAGTTTTAAAAAGAATGTATTTTATTTTATTTATTTTATTTTTTGCTACTAGTGCAGCTTTTTTACCCGCGCAATCCAATATTAATTCTCCTATATTAAAATGTCTGTATGTTGAATTATAGAATATTTATTGACAGCCCTAAAGTGCATTATAGTTATAGATAAACGTGTTGGTTATAGTTAGAAAGAGTAAGAATGACTGTTACATTAAATTATGAATTGAATTGAATTGAATTTAGTTTATTTGTCATTGTATACACAGCGAAATTGATTGAGGGTACCCCTCTCATATTCAGTGCAGTTAAAAAGCATTTCATACACATTAAAAACAGAAAATAAAAAGAGTCAAAGCCTATCTATCTACCTATTAAAAAACATTCATACACATTTAAAAACAGATAATAAAAGGGATAAAAACCTGGCTATTTATACATTTAGGCTAAGACAAGGGCACACACACAGACACATCACAAAAAACAAACAACCAACATCAAGGTATTGCACATCCGTATTGCACAGCCATTTTTAAAGTGCATCAGAACTTTGCATTGTTAAGTGCAGTTACAGCTTTTGGATCAAAGCTGTTTCTCAAATTATAAGCCAAGCTATCCGGAAAAATCTAATTCAAGACTAGGACTGTGCCCTTCATTAACTCATTGAGTGCCAGCCACTTTTGGAGAACGGACGCTCCCAGTGCCAGAGTTTCAAAGCGTTTTCAGTGATTTCTCGAGGTCCACAGAATATTGTGTGATATTACTATGTAAACACCGAACACGCACAAAGAACGATGATACTCTATTGAATCAGCAGCAAAAAAAGGTTTATTGATATCATTTTCCGTTCTTTAGTTATCAGCCGGAGAAGATAGGTCAAAAACAGAAAAAATTGGCGTTTCCATCTAGAAGCTGAGATATTGAGCCTTTTGTGAAATATAGCATTTCAAGCACATGACTGACTCTGAAGGTAATATTTTCTGATGTGACACCTCAAAAATAATTTACTTCAATAAAACAGTGAAAACAAAGGAATTTTGTTTGGCAAAATAATATTTTTTAGCTGCAACCAGCAGCGCTGGCCCCTGCGTGTGCAGACCCTACACCTTCTTGCTGGTCTTGATTTACTGCTGGTGGGCATCAGATAGCTTGTTTGCCTGTCTCTGTCAATCGAGCCTGCTGTGTGGGTGTTGTGTGTTGTACGCTGCCCTGCGTGCCCCACGCCCCTCCTCCTCCTCCTTCGTGGGAGTGTCTCTGCGCGACTCTGAGTGTCGCTCCCAGCTCCCAGCTGAGAATAATGTAACTTTTCAGAAAGAGGCTGGTGTCGGCAACTAAATCATATGGAGGGGTTATTGCAGCGGAGACGGAGGAGCTCAATTGTGGTGTCAGCAGATTGACTGCTGTTCACAGGCACAGCTAACGTTATGCTTCATGCATATCGATGCGATTTCCGTTTCCTCATGACTTCTTCTCTCTTTTCTCCTGGCCTTTCTCTAATCTGGAGAGCACTGTCGCCACCTAATGGGTCCCTAAAATAGCTTTTACACATTCAACAGCCACCATACTTTCACAGGAGATGGATCTGGCTTTGATACACGTCCCACCGTCAAAAAACGCAATTGACGACTTTAGTCGTCTTTGGCACTCAACGTTACTAAAGCAATTGACGACTAAAGTCGTCATTGGCACTCAATGAGTTAAGACTCAAGAATTAAATCAGTTGATGATCCTCAAAATCACCACCAATGTCATTCATCATCATCATCATCATCATCATCGTCATCATCGTCTTTTTGACCTACAGAATACTACAGTTCAAAACACGAGGCTACATGGACTGGGATCAAAGGAGCTAACTGAAACCCTTTACACCTTTTCTTATGGTGAGCAGACAAGGCTCTGATGTCTTCAGAAACATCTCAATGATACAACATCAGCTACAAGCTGCACGACACGTCGTATCCTGAACCCGGAGTTCCTGTGAGCTCAAAGTCGGCTCCTTCTCCTCCTCACCCACCTCTGTGTAATTGCTCTCGCTCTGATCTGCAGTGGCTGTTAAGCTATTCAGGGAGGAGAGTCGACGCGTCAGCGCAGGGAGGAGACCATGCTGAAGAGCAGACGGTGCACAGCCCACCTGCGTCCAGAGAGGGCGCTCTGCTGCTTTAATTGCTGCTCGTGATTATACACTGTGATTCAATGGGCACAGATCAGAGGTGCATTCCCAAATCCCAAATGCTGGATCCCATAAGCCAGCCAATATTGTGCACTGATACTATAGTTACTGTAGGAGATGAGATAGATCAGTCTGCCTTATTCATATCGCTACAGTGTAATCTTGTGATCCCAGAGATATGGATTATGGCTGTCATAAAAACTACCATCTTCTGGACTCAGTCTTCTGCACAAAATATTGAAACCTTCAGCATGAATTCTTTCATCAGTGACCATGACTCAGAATGGCACGATGCTGTGCTACTCTCCTTTTTCCTTTGACTTCATTTGCCTTTCCTCCAAGGTCACTGTTGAGATAATGAGGGAAAGAGGTTCAGGATGCAGTGTGTGTGTGTGTGTGTGTGTGTGTGTGTGTGTGTGTGTGTGTGTGTGTGTGTGTGTGTGTGTGTGTGTGTGTGTGTGTGTGTGTGTGTGTGTGTGTGGTGGGGGGGGGGGGGGGGCTTATTACTGTTTTAGCTTCTAATGCAAGTGTTCTTATTTTGCACACAGACTAACGTAGTCCGCACGCATATTACTCCGCACGAAACATAGCTCCAAAACATGAGCATAGTCTTTCAATCAAGTTATGTTCTAGATAAGCCTGATTGGTTGTTTTGGATTTTTAAATGAGGGAGAAGGAGGGGAAGTCATTTTAAGGATTTTAACGAGATAATTTAACTTTTTTTGTGGGGAAAAACCATCAGACACAAATTATTATTCAAAGTAGATAATTTTATACACATGTTCCAACGTGACTTTGGGGTCCCTAATATGAATCTAAGCCAGGGATATGTCAAGTGTATGTCTGTGTGTCTGTGTGTCTGTGTGTGTGTGTATGTGTGTGTGTGTGTGTGTGTGTGTGTGGGGGGGGGGGGGGGGTAATAGGCTGGTAATTAGGCCTATTAATTACACAGTAGGACAGAGTCATGCATGTGCTTGACCCAAAGTGCATGTGGAGAGGGACATTACCAAGTTGTGGCTACCTGTACTTTCATTCTTTTCGACCATGATGCACAACGGGCGATGCAACATGTGCTAATTGATTTAGTGAATATATAATTATATAATAGTAAAAAAAAGATAAAAGTGAATATATAATTTGTTGCTCATTTTGGTTCACGAAACAAACAGAATACAGTGCCATTACATAATGACAATCGCCAGAAGGACAATTCAATTTGTGTCCGTTTTTGCTCAATAAATTCACAAACTGTTGGAAACGCTGGAAGTATCATATGGGCATACATTGTGAAAGCTGGAATTATGAGTGGTTATGAATTCATCACAAATGTAATGATATAAAGTGCTACCAGTTATCATTGAACATTCTGGCTGTACTTCTGAGCATCGTGGGAGTTGTTACCGCCTCCAGGCAATAATTTCATCATAGGATGAAAGCGATCTCTCGCAATCATCGAGTGATTTCTGTTGAAACGGTGCAGAGTGAACCGCTAACTGGCACAAACCCTGTCGGGGGAGTTCATGTTTGTGTTGCCGTTCTTTTCTGGAGATATATATACTGTATTTCTCCACCAAGCCTGTAAAGTCACATCATACAAGACGACAGCGACTTGGACGAAAGACGGCGAGAGAGTAGCAGTCAAAGATGCTGCTGGTACAGTAATGAGGGGGGGATGTCACGAGAGAGAGAGAGAGA
>NC_139645.1:7742203-7989703 GCF_964638095.1 Poromitra crassiceps | reverse complement strand
TGTGTGTAGACAGGTACGATGATGACACCTACTGGCTACGACGCACGTCTCTCCATCAATACCTGTCAATCAGCAGTCAATAATCAAACGTCAGCAGCGCGCGCCGCAGCTACGCATCGATCAATGTGCGCCACGTTTGTCTGGTAGAAATGTCAACAATGAACTGACAAAGTTTAGCAAGAATGGAGCCTTTGCAAAGTGGAATTTATGTGTCTGGAAAAACATCGAAAGATGAGGATGAGGAGGAGGAGGAGGAGGAGGAGGAGGAGGAGGATGTGGATGCATTTGTGGGCAATTTTGCGAGAGAGGTAATGTCAATGATTTATTAGCCTACTAGCATGTTGTTATCAGACGTCGTCGTAGCTGTCACCCTAGATTTTTTGACACTGTCAGAATTCGTCCCTAGGCTATCTTTGGTCGCAAGACTTTAACAACCATCTTTGAACCTCTCTCAGACAAGCGTTTTCGTAGCCATGACCAAAGATATCTCCACGTTTCTTTCACGTTGGTCATCCTTCGTCTGGGACGGCCCAAAATCGCACAGTGTGTCAAAGGCTTAAGAGGGCATACTAAGATGCAGCAATCATCAATTAGCGTCTGCTAATTAATTAATTAATTAATTAATTACTAATTAATTAGCGTCTGCACCATTCGACTGCCATGGCAGCCATGCTAACTTAACACAACACAACTGAAACCAATTCAACCTCTAAATAAACAGTACATCATTGATTTCTCTAAGTCTAAAGCAATGTCCCTTATGGTGTAACCAAGTTCAGCCCAGTTGGGAGCACTAACTGAACTAACTGCCACTGAGGTACAGCAGTAATGTGTTTATACTCCAGATACTTGATGGATGTCAGATAATGTAAATCTTGATGCACAGATGTCATGCAAATGCACTGCTGGGTTTGTGTGGAAATGTGTCCGGGGCCAATAACAAGGATGTGAGATTGTCCAAATAGCAAAATGAACATTTGGGCACATCCAGTTCTTGGCATCATATCTCCACTTTGCTTGGATTGGATGATACACTGATCTGGTATTACACTCATGTTGGCAAAGTGAAAAGAGATGCTATCTCACCAAATGATATAACCAATATGTGAGGAAAACATCGTTAGCCTGATGATAATTGAGCCTTGATGGGAAGCACACATATTCAAAGTAGTATCATTAAAAAAGGCGATTTTTGTTTTCTTTCAGTTTAACAAGTAAGCTGACAAAACATTGCAGGGCAGTTCCCTAACTACTAGCAGAATGCCTCACTCTATCAATTAAAATAGCATGATATATGAGAGCATAATCTTGTTGTGGGTAGCACTTACTGTGGGTCAAACAGCACAAACAAAGAACACTCACCAGAGGCATTCATTTTGGAGATAATTAACACCCTGGAGAAAATGCAGTTTCAGAGCTATAAGGTTTATGGAAACCATACTCATTCACCCCCACCCCAAAAATAAAGAAATAATAATAATAATAAAAAAGGTTATTTATTTCAATTACTTCTAAAAGTTGCTTTGAAAGCACTTTTCCGTATATAAAAGATAACTCAGAATTAGGTGTGTAGTTATTAGGGACTTGCTATTGTAGGGTGGACACTTACGGCCCTGCTCCACTACAGCCATCGGACATCAGGCATTGCCATCAGCCATCATCAGCCATCGAAGGATTCCATTACCAGCACGGAAAGATGCTCAATCCACTGAGGTTCAATTCTGGATGGCTGACGCACACGTTCTCCTGCACTGGAATGAAGTTGAGTCGGTTGTTTTCCGGTGAATCCGCTGAAAAGTCAACGTGCTCTGTGGATGGCAATGTCACACAACACAGCTAGAGGAGCTCTAATGTTAAGTCACCAACCAGCACGGAGAGGAGTTCACAAAAACATAAGGAATAGAATAGAATAGAATAGAATAGAATAGAATAGAATAGAATAGAATAGAATAGAATAGAATAGATTTTGCAGTCACATTGATAACTGGTGAAACTGTCATAGTACAGTATTTAACCCTGTTGACTTTTTCCTCATTTTGTGGGGTTGCAAACTGAAAACTAATCAGGGTAAAATGTATTTTTTTCTTCATTAATGTACATACAACATGGGTATAATTGACAAGCATGTTTTTGAAAAGTATACAGAAATATCTCATTTAAAGAGGTATTTTCAACTCTTTGAGTCAATACTTGGGCAGCTTGGCACAGTGATTACGGCTTCAGGTCTTCGTGGATACGTCTGCACCAGCTTTGTGGATCTGGGGATCTTCTCCCATTGAAAGCTCCAGATTTGCTCGAGGTCGATGAAGTTGGAGAGGGAGCATCTGTGAACAGCTGTCATGAAGTCATGCCACACATTCTCAATGCGGAATTCAAACTTTGGCTGAGCCACTCGAGGACTTCCATATTCTTCTTCTGAAGCCTTTCTATAGAGCGAATTACCGTGGCGTTGCATTAATAACAGGTACTTCCGGGTAGACACCTGCCGATGGATTTAAATTGTGGACATATCACAAACTTGTTTACTGTTTATTTATGTTGTCATTTCAGCCATAATTGTAATGTTAAATATAAATGGTGGTCTTGACCTACAGTAGTTTCAAGATGGAGACCAGTCATGTTACCTCATATCACAATAGCCATCAGCTCTCAGCATAAGTCAAGTGTAAGTCAAGTATGACGTCTGTTATGACGTGTGTCTCCCAGTGTGACATTGGTTATGACGTGCGTCTCCTGACTCATCAGATGCCCTCCCCTCTCACCACAAGAAGAGGGGCATCTTACCACGGAGTCATTACGCCAAAACTAGTTGCCATGCTATTTGTGAATAAAGCTTGCTTGTCAAATTTTACCCACTGGTCTCTCATGATTGAAATACCCTAGTTAAACACGGTGGCCCAACCTATCTGACATTTGGATGTACTTATTTTCTGAACTGTGATGATAAACCAAATCTACTGCGACGAGCTGCTAGTTTTGGCTGAACTCAAGCTGTAACTGTTTTTGAAAAAAGAAGGGAAACTAAGGCAGCTCTTCAGGTACAAAAGTAAAAAAAAATCTTTAATAAATGGCTAGGTCATTATAGAACAATTAAAAACAAGTACACGCCTACATGTTTCGGCCAGCAAACATTGGCCTTCATCAGGGCAAACAGTAATTGTTTTTATTCTGTGGCCCAACAGGTAAATGAGGTCTCCAAACTAACGTCAGTGAAAGTGTTGTTAATTAATGAGATATGAAAACATCAAACCCGCATTTTTGACTGAACCATTTTCTCTTTATGCTCCGCTCCATTAAATTGTATGTGTCTGCGTTGTCTGCCGGGATGCTATCGTAAGCAACATTATTGTGATTCGGTCTGATTCTGGCTGTATTCCTGTGGGAACATTATATTAGACTCCTGTATTTTCCCCCAGTTCAAATTCTCCTCTGCCTTACAAGTCTCCCTGTCCCTGTCAAAGCCCCACATCATGAAGCTGCCACCACCAGCACCACCACCAGCACCACCATGGTACAGTTTGAGTTATATGTGTGATGAGCTGTGCCCGGGTTCTGCCAGCTGGAGAGTTCCAAAGACAAACAGAGGTCAGAGAGAATATTTTTATCTCCGGTCTTTCCCTGACTTTCTACAAACCCCACTTTGCTGCCATGTGCATTTCAAGGAGTGGTGTCTTTCTGGCCACTCAGCCATATACAGCCCAGTCTGCCCAGAGCTTCTGAGTCTTTGTGAACTGTCTATGTTGTCCTGTCCGAACTCCCACAGCAGCCGAGGAACTCTGTGGTTCTGCCAGAGTGGAGCTTGGCTTCTCGGTTTCCTCCCTAGGAGCTTCTTGCCTGTCTGTGTGCTGCTCGGTTTGGTCAGACGTCAAGCTCGTATAGATAGAGTCTACACTTCCATATTTATTCTGATGAGCAGTCTGTTCAGAGATGAAGCTCTTGGGTTTTATCATTAGAGAATTGTCTCTGCTCTGATATACATGGTCATCTGTGGAACCTTCTAATATAGACAAATTGTGTTTTGGTCTCTGAGTCCAATCAATCAAATTGACCACATGGACAATCAAGTTGGTGAAACGTCTCAAGGACATTCAAAGGAAGTTGAATACACCATATCTCAATTTGGAGTGACACCTCAAAGACATTGAATTTTATTGATAAAAAAAACAAAACATCTTAGCTTTCATTTTTAATAGCTTTTACCTCGCGGGCGCAATTGTGTATCTCAGCGACAAAAATCCTATAATCCGTGTCGAATTGAGGCTGTAACACCACAAAATGCCGAAACAGCAAATGGGGACGGAAACGTTCTGAAGAGTGTGTGTGTGTGTGTGTGTGTGTGTGTGTGTGTGTGTGTGTGTGTGTGTGTGTGTGTGTGTGTGTGTGCGTGCGTGCGTGCGTGCGTGCGTGCGTGCGTGCGTGCGTGCGTGTGTTGGTTATGTCTCAAGATATCATCACGTCCTTCAGATAAATACTAGATATTAATATAAACATGAAAATGTTTGAACTAACTGTATGAAGTCTTTGGGGGAAATAAGTCAATTAAAGATTTAAATGCAGTGTGCATAATATATCATGGCTTGAATAATTAAAAAAAATATCATAAAAAAGACAAAAAAAAGTTGTCCCCAGTAAGGGTTACAATTATAGGATGAAACCTAAATAATGGGTGGGACCATTATGAACCATGACACAGGTGGTGCTGAGGTAAGGAGGATAGAAAAAATATACTAATTTTAAAGGGAACTTTAAAGGGAAACTTGATAACTGCTAGCACATCTCAAATCTGTACTATGTTATGACTCATCTAAAGCCCACATAGCACAGCACAGTTTGTACTGCAGACAATTTACTCTGTTTACTCTAATGCAACAAAGGTGAGTAGAGTTGATAAAACTACATCTAATTAAGTAAGGTTAATAGAGGTCAGAGTAAACGCTTTTTAATTTAGGGCTTATAATAAAAACCTGTCCAACTCACTGATATGAGCAGCAACACATCATTGAAAAGTGAAAATGGAATATGAGTGAGACACATAGGCTATGCCAGTGTATAGTTCAGCATCGCCAAGTGGAACGACTCTATAGGATTTCTACTATATAAGTGTAACCGAAGTGAATCAGCGATGATTCCTCGTGAGTCCCGAGTGGTGGCGAGTAGGTTGCTTAAACTCACTCCCCCACTATAAAGGCACTTACGTTAATCAGCTCCGCCAAGGGCGCTAGCTCTCTTGGTGCAGTGGTTAGCGTGTCCGCCTCGTAAGACGAAGGTCGGCAGTTCAAATCCACCCCTGGGTAAGCCCTTAACATGGGTTGCTGCAAGTACTACCAACACAACGCAATGCCGTTACATAAGCATAAGCATCACTTACATCAAACAAATAAAGACCATTGTTTAGCACAGAAGAGCTGCAGATCAGAATCAGAATCAGAATCACTTTTATTGCCACAGTATGCAAGTTACATACGAGGAATTTGTCTTAGTGTCTGTATGCAGCGTAGCTGCAGATCTACCCCACTCAGCAACTTTAGCCTTAGGCAAAACAAATGTATACATAACAGTGTTACTTCTTCTGATATAAACGATAAAAAAATAAAGCAGGACCTTGTACTTCTCTGGTACAATGAATGAATGAATGAATGAATGAATGATTATTGTATTTTCTTTATGAACAGCTGTTTAAGTGCATTGTTTAAACAGCATTCATTGCTGGTCTAAAAGTGGGCTATACATTCCCCAAAGAGGGCCTGGACTATTAGCCTGGCTGTGCCTTATTAACACTGAGACACCATATAGCTGGCGATCTACAACAACCCTTTATTTGACCATGCCAGGTACTTTATGAGCCGGCCGTTCAAAACACAGCCTTCTTTTGATCTTAAACACACACATGGCTCATTCATATCAGATTGCTTTTCAGTTCGGGAGAGAGTTGGAAATAAGGATCACTCTGTGCCTCGCTTGTTTTCCTTTGTCCGCGTGGCTGTGTGCCTCCGATGGGGGGCATGGGGGGTGATGAAGAAGCCTGACATTGAACTGGGTGGAAGAGAACACATCAAGCGCCCCTATAGGCTGCGTCTATGTGCATGGCTCGCTTCCCACACATGTAAATGATACGCTTTGAGCAGCGCGGCCGCGGCCAGCGCATCATCCTCACATTCAGGCCTTCTGCTCAATGGATTTCCCGGAGGGAGGAGGGGTTTCGGAGGAGAGCAAAATAGAGGGGCGGAGATAACAGATCGGGAAGGGGGGGGGGGGGGGGGGGGGGGGGGGTCGGTAAGCTTTCCAGAGGGAGACTGTTGGGTGAGCAAGGATTTACTCTTAGAAAATAAGGTTCATTAGGGTTCTATATCAAACTTAAGGTTCTATATAATTGACCAAAGAACCCCATGTCCATGCAATTTCTGTAAGACAACAAAGAACTCTTCAAATAACCCTTCTTCTTAAGGTGTCGACTGATTGGGGGACCCCAAAGGGTTCTATTAAAAAAAAAAGTGGTTCTATATAGAATCCCAAAGGGTTCTATTTTTTTAAAGTGGTTCTATATAGAACCGCAAAGGGTTATATAATGTTTAAAAAGTGGTTATACAGAACCCCAAAATGGTTCTATAGCCTAATGTTTAAAAAAAAAAACAAGGGTTCTTTTAAATTAACCATCTGAAATGTTCTAAATAGAACCATTTGAGGGTTCCAAATACGTACCAAGCTATAGAACCCGTAAAGGTTCCTTATGGAACCACTTCTTCTAAGCGTGTTGGATTTTTAAAAAAGCCTTCTGGGTCACGGGTGCATATGTATCTTAAACCCCTCCCCCTCCCCTGACCCCCTTTTTCCTTTCACCCCGCAGCAGCAGCAGCAGCGTTTCAATAAAAGGGGGTTTGCATGAATGGCGGGAGGTGGTGGGAAGTGGGCGGGGCAGGGGGGGGGGGTGTGTGGAGGGAAGTGGGCGGGGCAGGGCGGGGGGGGGGTGGAGGGAAGTGGGCGGGGCAGGGCGGGGGGTGGGGGTCACATAGTTGTGTTGAACAGAGGGGGGAACACAACACTGGTGGCAGCTATCAGACACCTGCATCTGTCCCCTGAACCATGACTGCTGCAGCTCACTCAATAGTAATGTAGATGTCCTTTGCCTCCATGTGTGTGTGCTCTTCCCAGATCTTCTGTCTACTCATGGAGAGTCATTCCATCCCGTAGATAAGTGAGGGACAATGTGGTGGGCAATCAGCTTTCCTCGGAGGAGAACAATGCACCTCTTCGTGTTTTAGATTTGACAAAAGAGTTTTACAAACCATCCTAGTTGGCTGATTATGTAAAAAAAAAAAAAAAAAATCCTATATGGCAATGTGCCCAAACGACACTTCCACTGTGTTCATTTCCAGCACGTGAGTGTTCGAGGAGGGATAAGCTGTCTGATTCGCTTAATTTCCATGAACTTGTGAGGGAATGTGTCATGGCAGATCTAGGTCAAGTTGAGGCTAGCAGAAAACACTCCTAACTGACCGTAGTGTCAGGGATCTCAACCGAAGAAGAAGAAGAAGAAGAAGAAGAAGAAGAAGAAGAAGAAGAAGAAGATGAAGAAGAAGAAGAAGATAACTCTGAAGCAGCAGGGGTAGCAGTCTCATGACTTTTTCTCTGCCTGTTTGGACTCCACTGACCACTGAGGTCAATATCATCGTTGTACATAGAGAGAAAGTTCAATCAGGGGTCAAATTTTAAACGAATACAAGGAGACAACTACAAGCAGGTGGAACACATGGAGAGGTCCTTATTAATCTGTTTGGTCTGCTTCGAGATGCAATCATCTGAAGAGGCTGATAAACTCACTCAGGCAGAGGAAGGACATGCAGCCAACCCTCTGGATTGAGACTAATTGTCTGTAATGGACTTGTGCTCTGAATTGGAGTGAACACTTTAAGAGCCCTCTGAGCTGCTTCGTCCATCCAAGGTCTTTCCAAATCAACAATGGAGTAACTGTTCTGCTAAGTACTAGCCACTAATACTATACTGTACACAATATTTGGTCAAATAAAACATAATCTAATGTTCGTCGTTAAATTTTCAGATCTTCAGAGCAGATCCATGCAGTTGGGAGAAGACTACTTGGCTCGGGCGAACAACAGTACCACTTTTGTCCACAGGCGGCGCTACAAAGTCTGACAAAGCCTTGACAAAGTGAAAAGTTCTCCGTAGCTGCTTTACTAATAGGTCGCAATTAGGGATGTCACAATATATCGTCCAACAAAATATCGCGATATCAAAACGTGACAATATGTATCGTTGAGATGAAATCTCATATCGCGAGAAAAAGAAGCTGAACATGGTGGCACTGATCTGCATCTGATTGCATGCTCGCTCTCCTTTTCATTGCTTTGTTTGAACAGACGAGGGACGTTACAGACACGGAGGATGAAAATGGTGAAATTACTCAAATTAGCGTGGAGGATGCCCCCTCAACTTACAAATCGATCGCAAAAAAATATTGTTAAAATATCGTATCGTATCGTTATCGTGAACTGAGTGTATCGTGACACCCCTAGTCGCAATGTATCAGGGTCAATTGTGTGTATTGTGATTGGCTGTGCTCTTCCACTGTGTCTCCACCCAAGGCTGTTGTTTGTCTCCCCTTCAATTAAACTATGTACACTGATGCTTGTCTGAGTACTAAAAGGCACATCGTTAAGAGACCAGGGACCGGTGGTGACTGTTATGTCTTTCCTTCACCTAAACACAGGCTTGTTCTCACACACACACACACACACTCACACACACACACACACACACACACACACACACGCGCACACACACACACACACACACACACACACACACACACACAGACGCACACCAAGGCTACAAACCCAATTTCCCTTAGCCGGTCCAATGAAGTTGAGTCGAGAGTTGAGTTGAGTTCCAGATGGAAAGCGTCTGCAGATTCAAAGCATCTGTCATATGTCAAGATAATGCACGTCCGCCAGTCACAAATAGGCTTTCAGGGACACAGAGTCCAGTCCAGTGCATTAGGCAGGTCAATAGGAACAGAGCCCTCTCATTTCTCTTATCTTCATAATTACACACAATCTCCTCTCTTAGTCACTATATAAGATTAAAATAACAGGGCCTGATGGATATCCAAATGGGTCAGACATGAATGATTTAACTGGTAGGCGTTTGGGCTCCTTTTTAATTTAGTTACAGTTAGATAAGGTCCAATTCTCTAATCTAGAATTTAGGATGTCTGTCAAATCTATATATATGAGTCATCCCACAAGCATGTTAAGTACCAATCAGAGGAGGAGAATGATTCGAAAGCCAGAGTCAGTGACACAGACGAGGGGAAGAGAGAGATTTGTGAGAGTTGTCTTATGTTTCACAAAGGGTCACAAAGTTTCCATGAAATAAGTGCAAATCTTGGAGCGATGATGTAGGACGGTAATTTCCCAATTTCCCAGTTCCCAGTTTAAAGGAAACAATTTCAGATGGTAGATTTCACCATGAAAACAAGTCATTGCATCCATTCATTTAGAGGCGGTAAAGATGGTTTCCAAGAGCTTGCTTACAAAGTTAACAAAAGGTAAATGTCCCTGGTACTAAAAATATATCTTGGTCAAAAATGTGTGTTGAAATTAAATGTGCACACCTGCCTTCTTTGCCCCAATGACAAACAATGGTGGATATAGTCAAAGATGTACAGTATTACATGCATTTGAAATTTGAAAGGCTAAATAGAATAAGTGGGCTAAATCAATCTATTGCATACCCAAATAAAGACGTCTCACTTTCAAATATCACGCTTGGAGGAAGTACTGCATTGTTGAACGAGTTTCAGAAAATGTAACCTATACTGAATACTCGAACTTGACTGGAAATGCCAGTGCTATTGAACGCTGGAGATCTGCTCATCTCAGATATGCCAGAATATTGACGTTCTAACTATTAAAAACTATAATTGGGGACGGCATTAGCTCGGGAGGTAGAGCAGGTCGGCCAATGACTCAAGGGTTGGCGGTTCGAATCCCGCTCCCTCCCAGCTGTTGTCGTTGTGTCCTTGGGCAAGACACTTAACCCTCATTGCCTCGTATGAATGTCTATGAATGTTGGTGGTGGTCGGAGGGGCCGTAGGCGCGAAATGGCTGCCACGCTTCCGTCAGTCTTCCCCAGGGCAGCTGTGGCTACATCACCCGTAGCTTACCACCACTGGTACGAATGGTGTGAATGAATAATGATTCCTGTGAAGCGCTTTGGGTGTCTAGAAAAGCACTATATAAATCCAATCATTATTATTATTATTATTATTATAAGCATGCTCTGCCCTTTATTGGCCTCGATGGAGTACAGCATGTAACAGCATACAGGACGTTGCCTGAGGTTATGAATAGCTCAATCTAAGAAGAAGAAGAAGCTTGAAAACCTGTAAAATACGATAGTTTGATTCTCTTACAGTAGAGATACTGGCTGGAAGTGAACATTTATATGGGCAAGATACACGCCACGGTGGCCGTGCTCATACTGTACGTAACATAGACTCATTCGTTATTGTTGGAAGTATGAGAAACATGCCCATAGTACCATGAACAGTAGATAATTTCATATTAGTCAAATTTATATTTTAAAATGTTATCAGTGTTGCTAACTCTTTTCCAAGCAAAGGCGCTATTGGCTCCTCAGAAAGGCGCTAGAAGGCGCTCAATGGCGTCACATGCTAATTTGCATATCGATTTATGCTTAAAAAACACACCTCGGCGTAGCCGTTGTAATTATTGACTGTACGGTTGTAAAGTAAACAGGTAAACCCTATCCTGCTGCTCTCTCAGCGGAGGAGAGGGGCTCCACTGAAGCGCTGTGTGTGTCAGACAGGCAGAGATGAGGATGAGAGAGAGAAAACCCAGCAGCAGCCGCACCAATTTAAAGGCAAAATCTCTTCAATTCAACACATTTACATTGCTTCCCCTGGTGAAATGTATTAAAAAAGTTTTATCTTGGTATTTTCAAAATACGAAAATATCAAAATATATTTGTCTAATTTGTTTTGACACAAAAGTAGTCGTGTTTCTGTGCATCTCTGAATGCAGTGTTTCTGTGCAGATAGTCCCAGTTTACTGTCTGCTCCTCCCATCAGCCAACCAGCCAGCCAATGGCTAGTGAGCGCCAGACAGCCAACTGTCCAATCTTCAGGAGGCTAAATTATTAAGGACACAGAAAACATCCTGATGATACTGTAAAGATGAGCCAGACTGAAAACACTCAGATGATAAAGATGAGCCAGACTGAAAACACTCAGATGATAAAGATGAGCCAGACTGAAAACACTCAGATGATAAAGATGAGCCAGACTGAAAACACTCAGATGATAAAGATGAGCCAGACTGAAAACACTCAGATGATAAAGATGAGCCAGACTGAAAACACTCAGATGATAAAGATGAGCCAGACTGAAAACACTCAGACGATAAAGATGAACCAGACTGAAAACACTCAGATGATAAAGACGGGTCAGTCTGATCCAAAGCTTGTTGTAATCTGCTGTTGGCAGCGGCCCCTCCATTGCATTAGCTTTACTACAGAGTGTAGTACTGAGGCCAGAGGTGCTGCTGGAGGTTGAGGTGAGGTAGGGGACTCGAGACAGGAAGGCTTGGCCCAGACTTCCATATTGAATTGTTGGCACACAGGATGGCCTGCATTGTCCTAAATAAAGTCTGATAAAAGAGAAGGGTTATAGAGAGTATAATGTGTGTTATTGTTATCGTACACGTGTAAATACTGAAAGATGTGTGTCAGTTGTAAACCCTATCAGAAGTGTAATAGCAGGAGGTCATTTGCGTGAAATCCAAACAGAGAGAGAGCATGATGCCATCTAGGGTCATGCCTGCCCAACTTTACCGATTTTGGAAACTATTATTTTAGAAGAATTTCAAAAGAAACTTCAGCCGAGTAATAAATGAATCGGATGTTTTTAGACATTCGAAAGGCTCCTGAAGCCAAATCTAACCCAGATAGAAGACGTTTAAATTGATAATAAAGTGATATATTCTCAGTGATCAAATGTACACATTGAAAGTAACGTTTTATTGTTATTAGTTGTTCTTCCTTTGGTTCAGAAGTAGAAAGACAATAAAGCAATGCCCTGGCCGTGCTCAGTAAATTCATTTAACTTGTCATTTCTATTCCTCTTGATTTGGATTGAAAGTGCAATACAAACAAATCAATAACATTTTGTGATGACAGTCATCTAATCAGCAGATCGATGATGGAGGCATCCTCCCTCCAGTGTGTTTGGAACAGGAATGCTGATACAGCAACAAACAAAGATGTGTGGGTTTTTTCCCCCTCATTCTCGTTTACAAAAAGACTGCTACATTGTAACAATACTGATATAATATCAATTCTTTAACAGTTGCTACTACATCAAATGTGTTACTCTTCTAATAGGTGTTTGTATAGTTTTACATTAATATTGGGTCTAAGTATAATAAACATATTGCAAAAATAGTAGTTGTTTACACCAGTGGTTCTCAAACTTGTTCACGTCCTAAGTTGACACAAATTAGACCACGGACCCCCATTTGATAAGATTTTGTCACAGGGTCTCCCATCTGATAAGATGGTTGTAGAGGTTTGATTACAGAAAGTGTATGAAACCCATGACCAAAATAGTCATACATTCTGTCATGTTACTTGTTATTATATATGTTATTCTACTGAAAATAACATATTCCCCCTTTTTGCTGGAGACCCCCTGGAACCCCTTCAAGGACCCCTAGGGGTCCCGGGACCCGACTTTGACAACCACTGACTTTACACACTTGCTAAATGTTCCATTCAAGACATCTAATTACTATCTAATAATAGTATAATAACATTGATAATACAAGTGTCTTAACCAAGTCAGTTTAGTAGAAACTCACAAAGGATACATTTCCAACTTTGTTACACTGTCAATCAGTGAGCAGATACACTCCTCTCTCACCACAAGAGACTCCATGTCGCTCCTCTTGTGGTGAGAGAGGAGTGCATCAGCTCAGACTAGGATAGATAATCCCCCCCCCCCCCCCCCCGTAGGGAATTCTTCAGGAGTCAAGACATTGGTGGTGGACTGGGGAGGTGGGTGGGGCGAAACACGGCTCCAGAGGAGACGATCAGCCCGAGATACGCCCAGCCACTGAGGTGAATAATCCGGAAGAGGATGATGACGTGACAACCATGGCTATATATACTGCTCACGTCCTGTTCGGTGATTGGCTCAGCAGACGGAGATGTATGACATCACTGATGACGTCACATCAGCAAGTATGACATCATGGATGTTTTGACAGATGCCTCGGCTGATGGGCTATTGAGGATGGGGTGGTATATGATGCTATAATATGGTGACGTGACTGGATCTTCATTCATGAAATTCGGTCGAGACCCCATTTAGTTAATATTACTGTAACTATGGACTAAAGTGTCCTATAGAACATTGGATGCAGCCTATTCAGTGGTATTCTCCTTCAAATGCTGATAATGTCAATAAACAAAGATATCCATAATAGGCAGGTGTAAGGAGCTCAAAAGATGGACTCTTGAACACTGGAAAAACTATTACATAATCATAAGTTGTCTTTCACCCTTTTTCACACATTGGGACACACATAATTCTACATTGATCAGTTGGCTTTATTCAATGTCCTTAATGACGCTGTGTCTTCCTTTCTTTCTGATTCAACACATTTCAATCTTTTTCATTCTCAACACATGATTTCTCCTTTTCAAAAGGCAGTATATGAGGGAAAATCCCAGGACGACGTTCATTTCACCACCGCGGTTTTGATTTGACATTGTGATCAAATGTGACTATGTCGGAAGAGACATCAATATTACACGATCGGGAAGACTGCAGTAACAAATTCACTTTTTATTTCTCATATTTTCTATATTGTGCGTGCGTGCGTGTGTTTCAAATGTCATATTGTTATTCTTACCAAGACTACAGAGTCATTTATCAAACGTCTGGGCGCCTCCGTATGGATGCATGGAGAGAGAGGGGATACAGTGTGTGGTGTCTATTTGATTAAGGAGGCCGTTGACGGAGGAGACAGCACAGAGACCTTTGACGGAGGAGACAGCACAGCCGAGTGACAGACAAAGCTCTGTGGGTTTACACTGCATGAAGCTCATCCCCTAGAGGGGCCATTGTCTAGTTGGAATTTCAAGCAATTGTGGAGAGTGTGGAGTAATACCACTGCTGCCAGACACTTGACTGAATCGGAGGGTTTTCGGGGCACTTGCATATTCAATGTTGGAGGTGCAGATTGGGGCAATTTCTGTGTTGGGTGCATACCAACAGCCTGAAACCTATTCTCTTCAGCTGAACACCATATTGAGGCATGATAAACTCCACGATAAAGCGCCAGAAAAATACAGTTGAAAAACTCAACAGCAATGTCTCTTTCCAGAAATCATGACCCAATTACTCAAGATAATCCACAGACCTTGTTGGGAGCAGTTTCATGTAGGAACTATTTTCTTTCGACCGAACTACACCCGCTAGCTGCTATAGCTAGTTCCTACATTAACACGTTCACTGCCAATGACGTATTAATCCGTCAAAAAAAATCCAACGGTTGACTGCCAATGACGTATTAATACGTCAAAAAAAATGAAAAAAAAATGTTTTGACCGTGGGATGTGCATCTAACCCTTTTACATCTCTTATATAAATATTGGAGCCACCGAACGTGTACAACCCATTCCACCGACCCCCTAAGTGGCGACAGTGCTCTCCTGACTAGAGGAAGGCAAGCAAAAAGCAGTGTGAGGAAGCCATTCTCATGAAAATGGATTGGCGAAAACGCTTTCGTTTTCGCGCTGATTGCTGGCGGTGGGATTGCAAATTTGCATAATAGATTACGGGTGGAACACACTTTGAAACACGCAGCATAAATATGACCAGAATCGCAAAAGCTTCATCAAAGCTCTCAACCGAAACTCCAAGAAACGAGCGAGCCCATCCAGACTTGGCCAGCGGCCGCCAGCAGACAGGCACAGCAGCAGCAAAGCAGTGAGCCTGGTGATGCGAGGTTACAGCAGCAACAGAAACGAGCTTGTGACACGCCCGCTGCAGCCAAGAAGAACACACACGGAGGGAGGAGTTTGAAGGAGAGGGGTGTTTCCTGCTGTTATGGAGGAAATGACTGTTCAAAACTATTGTTTAGATGTCTGACGTCTTACTGATGCCAAAAATGAATGGTTAAAGTGACTGTTCTATCGAATTTCACAAAAAGCCGTTTATCTCAGAATAAATTTTCAGACGCTGAAACCATGCTGTATTCAACTGCTAATGCTTACATAACTACTAACTCTACAAACTAACTCTTTTAGACAGAGAAAGCACACATTCTATTAGTTCTTTTGAGATATTGTGTGTTCACAAAATCCTAACAGAAACGAATCCTCGGCTCTTGAAAGATGAGCCAGAATCCTCAAAAAAAAACCTTGGCAGAAGCTAACTACAGTATTGAAAAACGGCTGGCAGTGAATGTGTTAAACAAGCAGCATAGCTAGCGGGTGTAGTTCGGTTGAAAATAGTTCCTACATAAAACTGCTTTTGGTGCATTTTGAGCACCACAAGCTGAGTGCCATCCAGTTCCATTGTATTGGAGAGAATTGGGCAGAAATCTCTACGGCCGATATCTCCAAAACCAGAATACTAACACAAAACGATACAGGTGGATAAATAGCACTGCAGGTGAGAGGAAAAAATATGTATTTTGGATTTTAGGGTGAGCTGTCCCTTTAAAGTTTATGGGGAGCTTTTGGGATGCACCCAAAACAGACATTTCTACCCAATCTGCACCTCCAACATTGAATATCAAGTGACCTGTTCAAAGGTATAGGCATTTAATTGTCTCAACCTGATTCAAAGCACAAACCCGCCACTTACGTGCACACACAGCAATTAGAAGACATTGTCCTGTGCTTTTACATCACAGCTATGCGATTTTGTGGAATAGACCCTTCTCACGGGGGGCATTTTGTGTCAAAAAGGCAGGGTAAACACAGGTGCAAGCAGAACACTAATGGGGGTTTCAAACTTCCATGATTGGAATTTGGAAACCCTGATTTTAAAATGGCCCCCGTGAAAAGGGTCCATCGGTAAGCACAAAATACAAACACGAGGGGTTGGGGGAGGGGGGGGTGGTCTGACAAAGTTTCTCCTAACAAACTATAGTGGCACCTCCGCCAACGCTGTCGCTATGCAATCGTCAGGGTACTGTATGCCTCCACACATCGTTAAAAAATAAAGTTTATAATGTCTTCCATGCCCCGATGCCAAACTTGTTTCACATCACGAAATGCACACATTTCCATGGCTGCACCTGAAAATGGGAGTATACAAGCACCGCAATATATCTTTACCCCATCATGTGTGCAAATCAATTCAGAACTTTTTGATGTCTCAAAAAGAGATGCGAGCCGACAGGACTATTTTGAAGAAAATGTTCTCTGTGTGTGTGACATTTATTACAGTAATAAATGCATGTGTTGACAGATGATGCACCAAAAGCAGAAACAGGTTTTTCCACACTCTCGAAAATGTCCTCAGAACACACAAATGCTCGCTGAGTTCCAAGTTGTGAATGAAAAATGGCAAACGCAAAAAGACAAACTGGCATATGAATGACAGAGAACAAGAACAAAGCAAGCACCCCCCCCCCCCCCGCACACACACACACACACACACACACACACACACACACATGCAACACACACACACACACACACACACACACACACACCATTTAGCCTGGCGTTGTATGAATCTATTTCAAATCCTTTTAAAGCAAGAAGAATAGCCTTATTCCATAATGCATTCTTATTAAAACAGAAAGCTATCGGTCTGCAGCAGCCGCCCGGCTTGGGCGCGAGAGTGCTTTCCCCTGACGAGGCTCACACAGGCTGGCTTCACTGACATGAATGCTCCGGAGATGCAGGCCACAGAGGAACCACAACCGTCTGGCTGCTAGCTTCATTGTTGGCACCGCTATGGGCACAGTGATGGACCTTTCATCTGCAAGGTTAAGAGACAATACCCCGCAGCAACTTCGGGGAGCGTCAAGCAAAGGGCACTTAAATGTCACCAATTTCAGGCTGAGGAGCACGGAAAAAGTTCTTATTGGATAAAATGCATGATCATTGCTTAGTTCCAAACCAATTCACACTCACACTGCCTATACCGGAGTCAGATTCCTTAGTATGTTTACATACTTGGCCAATAAAGCTGATTCTGATTCTGATTCTTCAGTTGGCCATCAATTTGCCAGATTGTTCCTTTTCACACAAGCAGCACAAGACATGGACGTGTTTCTTTACATTGATCAGCTAAAGCTGACGCCAACTTTCTTGTATGTTATTGTTCTTCTTGTTTAAAGTGCGCTATGGAATAGATATAGCTACGAGTAATGCAGTCTTCTATCAACCTTGACTACAGCCAGGAGAAGATATGATGCACAAATAAAGGATGGTCTCACGCCTTGGACAGACTGCAGGGATGTTCTTCACGTGGAGACGCCCATGGTGCCTGCTGGTCGCTTGGTGCTGCAGCTTGATTGGCCGTCTTGCTGTAGTTCTGTCTTCAATAGAGAGTCGCAGGGATGACGTATTTTTGTAGTCAGAATGCGGAAGTCCCGGACTTCCTGGTTCTTCACTGTTTCTGTCTATGGGATTTTTGAATGGGTTTTTGCCGCGATGCTTCAAATAAGGTCTCTGGGCAACGCAAGCTTAATCAAACGCGAACCAGTGTTAATTCAGCCGGATAATCTTCACACATGAGGACCACTTTCATGAGTTTTGAAGTGTAAATGCGAGCCCTAGAAGTAAAACGCTCGTGCTAAGCTAATCCAGAACTACACACAGTGTCGCATAGGCTTCCCCGTCACGTCAGCACTCAACCTGGAGTGTTGTTGATGTGTGCGCTGCTGTGCACTGATTACCCCGGGATGAACCAGGTGAGGCAAAGAGAATTTCCGTGTTCGTCCTTTGAAGTGATGACGTTATTGACGTATAATATCCCCGTCGACTCAACAGTGTAGTCTCATTTAGCCGTTTGCTAGCTAGCCGCCCTTTTAACGGCACGTAAAAGCTTCAAAACTCAAAAAGTGGTCCTCATGTGTGAAGATTATCCTACTGAACACTGGTTCGCGTTTGATTAAGCTTGCGTTGCCCAGAGACCTTATTAGAAGCATCGCGCCAAAACCCATTCAAAAATCCCATAGGCGAAAACAGTGAAGAACCAGGAGTGTTAGCATCGATCGATGATTTCCGGACTCGTTCCTCTCGCGGCTCTCTATTGGCCGATTTCAAACTGGCCCCTCCTCTCGTCCGCCGCTTATCGCCTTGCAAAGCATGCTGGGATACCATGTGTCCCTAGCACAGAGCAGCAGAAGCCTGACTTGAACCAGCTTCATAGCACCGTGTGTCCCCTTTCACACAGCGCTCAAAGCTGCCATTTCCACGTGTGTGAAAGGGGCTACTGTAAACACACACAAAGAGAGACAGCATCAAAGGCCTGCTGGGGTGGAGGGCTCTCTCTTTGATAGTGGATGTGATCGCCCGGGTAGAGTGAACAGTATGTGAGAAATGTCTACCAGGGGCATGACACAATCTCACAGGAGGATCACCATTCATACAATTACTGGCAGTTATGTGTCACCAGCTGTAGCAATGAGTCATAATACTGCACTGCAGGCTTAGTGTAAACCTGCCACAGATCAGGTGAGTTTATTTGAGAACAGAAGTAACTGATATCTAGACTTTAGTCTTACAGGAAATCCTAGATTTCACTCAATTCCGACTTACTGTAACGCAACTTGCCAATCCTGCTTTCTGGAGAAAAAAAAACCTGATTGAGAATCATTGATTTGATTTGAGACAGTCCCACTGAAATCCATTCTAGTTCAATTATTTAAATGATAGGCAGCTCTTCTCAGACACGGCGCGGGTCAGTTATGACAGATCTGACGCCCCTAAAACTGATGAGTGAAATTCTCTCACACACCACTACTGGAATGATTGATCTGAGACGTCTGCTATAAGAATAACAATCTATCTAATGAAGGCAGAACCATCTGTATGTCGACCTGTCTGTCTGTCTGTCTGTACTACATGCATGTCTGTCTGCTGCATGTGTATGTCTGTCCTTCGCGTATCTCGAGAATCATTCGTCGGATCGACTTCAAACTTGGGGAGTACGTATTGGGGGACCTGATGGAGTGCAGTGCTGAATTCCGTGCAATTCGGACGCGCGCATAGTCATAGTGCCACGCCACTGCCACCTACTGGCAAAACAAAAAGTGGTTTATCTCGAGAACAGTCCCTCTGATCAACTTCAAACTCGAGGAGTGCGCTGCTGGGAACCAGACGGAGTGCAGGGCATTTCAAGCAATTCGGACATGCGCATAGTCATAGCGCCACCTACTGGCAACCCTAAAAGCGGTTTATCTTGGGGGGGGGGGGCGCTGCTGGGAACCGCACAGAGTGCATTTGGACATGCACACGCACAAACTTGAAGGATGCGCAACCCGAGAAAGTGCAGTGTCGGTTTCCGTGCTATTCGACCAATCGGAACACGGCTATCGCATATCTCCGGAACCGCTGGTCCGATCGACTTCGTACTTGGCAGGTGCGCTGCTGGGCGCCCAAGAAAGTGCAATGTCGAATGCCATGCCAATCGACCAATCAGGGGGGTGAAGAGTGGGAGAGCATGCTGTGTGAAGGGGGGGAGGGGAACAGCCACTGCACTAGTAATAATAATAATAAAAACATATTACATATAGCTGTGGACAGGTCACAAAATCGGGTGAACCCTAGTATGAAGAAAATAATGGGTCTGTCAATAATGGGTCATTTCACAGTCGAGTTGCAGTGGGATGACGGCGGTTACAGGGTCCATTTTGTTTGCACCAAGAGGATCTGAACTCTGATTTGATGACATCACACCCCTGATGTCACATCTTCGAGGTTCAAACGTTCTTTATTGTTATGTCTCAATAGAAGTACACAAGAGTAACCTTCTTGTATTTTGACATAGCATCATATTAATAATAAAAGACCGTAAACAAATAATACACTGAATGAGGAAGCAATAATTGAGGAAATTCAATAGAATAATACAATAACAGACTAGTGCAATAGTGCAGAAGATAAAGTGAGTGCAGTATTAGAGTAGCAGTGTGTGCAGACAAATAGGTGCACACACAGACATACACACACACACATGCACACACACACACACACACACACACACACACACACACACACACACACGAGACCTACATTTTAATTACACTTTTGTTGCCGTTTTTTTGGGTTCATAATACATGTTCTCAAATACTGAGCCAATTTAAAGCCTTTCAGAGGGTTAAACAACCCTCAGGGTTAAAAAAAAAAAAACATCACACGTTCTTGCGAATGCATCAAAATGCATTCGCAAGAACGTGTGATGTTTTTTTTTACATCTACATCATCTTTATCACATGGTTATTAATGTAATTTTTTCCCCGTTTTGCACTAAAAACAGCCTTGTTTTCCACCCTGGTCACTAGAATAAAATGTGGGCATGGCATGGCATTGGATAGAATATCAATGTTCCAGAATAAACAAACAAAAGTCTGCATATCACCTTTAGATACATGTGTATCAACGTTATAGTCTGCATGTGTGTTTGTGTGTGGGAGCCTATGCTGTGATATCGATTTTATTTTTACCCTATTTGTGTGCGTTTATCATGTTTTATATCCTTCCAAACCGTTAGACTTCCATATAGGCGAGATGTTTTCAGCCGGGCTTCTTAGACATTATGTTCTTGGCAGCCTCACATCATGTTCATTATGGGCCCACCCACTCCTATATCAATAGCATGGCTGCAGATGCCCTGGAGAGAGGGCTTTTGCAGGCTCTCAGAGCCCCGGGCAGTACTGCTGATGTGACGAGTTCACCTGCAGCCAGAGGAGAAACTCGCCCAATAAAAGAACTTCAAACAGGCCAGGCTTTGCTCTCTTCTGTAATCAGGCAGGTGGGAGAACACGGAAGAAGTGACCCGAAGAAGGTACGACCACGCAACGCAAAACGTTGGAGTGGTGTGGTGGTTGTGTCCAATAAAAAATAAATAATAATAATAATAATAATAATAATAATAATAATAATAATAAATAATAATAATAAAATATATATATATATATATATATATATATATATATATGTGTGTGTGTGTGTGTGTGTGTGTGTGTGTGTGTGTGTGTGTGTGTGTGTGTGTGTGTGTGTGTGTGTGTGCCCGAGAGAGAGGGAGAGGGGGAGAGAGAGAGAGAGAGAGAGAATGATGGGCAGACAAGGAACAAGACTGGGATGAGAATTGTGCATACATGTGTGTGTGTGTCTGTGTGAGAGAGAGAGGGAGAGAGAGAGAGAGAGAGAGAGAGAGGTGGGGAGGGGGGGGGGAGATCAGGGGAGAGAGGAGAGGGTGTGTGTGTGTGAGAGAGAGAGAGAGAGAGAGAGAGAGAGAGGGGGCGGGGGGGGGGAGGGAGGGGTCTGGGGGTGGTCCAGACAGTCGCTCCTTGTGTAGCTACCTCACACACTCTGCGCATCATTCCAGTGCAGCCTCCTCCGTCACTCTTCACCGCCTGCCTGCTGAACAACACCGCCTCAACGTTCAACTCCATCACTTTTCTTTTCTCTTCTCCCCCCCCCCCTTTCCCCACCCACCCTTCTCTTTCTCCTGCCCAGCTGTTCAACTGTAAACCCGGCTTTGGGCACGCCGCTGACGCGTTGTATGGATAACACGGGTCTGCCCAGCTCGTTTCTCCCCTATCCGAGAAGAAGCGCTCGGTGGAAAGCGTTCATCAACCAGCCGTGGATCCATGGACACACAGCGCATCATGAGGAGAAGGCTGCCAATAAGGTAGGCTATATAGGAAACAAAGTGGGAGATTGTTCACGATTTCATAATCAGCGTGCGTAATAATAATAATCACGATTATTATGCGCTCTGCAGGCTTAATTTTACGGAGTGATTGATAAGCGCACTTGCGGCGGGCGGGTGGGACGCGTTCATTTAGTGCCGTTTTTGTCTTATCGCAGTATTGGTGAGGATGTCTGCATCGCGCAAAATCTCTGTAACCTGTTCACAGCGCTGCAGCAGTAGGCTATAGGCTTCATTCTCCACAATCTGCATGCGAGGAAATCATCTTATTCACGAACCCTAAGTTGTCTGCATTACCAGGCTATTGGTGCAGAATACTTTTGTTGTTGTTGTCAGATTTAAAATCAAAATCAGAATCAGAATCTGATCGCAGACAGCGGACTGCTGCTGCAGCCCATGCAGGCGTGAGAAAGCTTTTTCTGCTCATATGAAACAACTACATTTTGTTTTATTTTGTTTTTATTTTGTTTTGTTTTATTTTTGAAAGAAGAATAGTATTCTTAAAATACCCTTGTTGTAGTTTGGAGTGGAAAGTGATGTGCTGAGCCCTGCACGCATCATTCCTATCTGGATCTTACAAGTCCCTATAGGTTATGCCTTCTGAGTTGATGATGGTAAAGACTCAGAGACTTAACCGGTACGCCAGTTTACAATACTATTCAAACTATAAGCAATCACATCTCAAATGGACCAAATGAGGTTAAAGATATTACAGAATTATTTGCCTTGCAACATTATTTCCCCTTGACATGACATTGGCAGCGGGGCTCTTCACTATAGTATTCACTTCTCCAGAGGCTGACATTGTTCTTGATCGTATAGGTGGAACACAGTGCAGTACGTTCTCCACTCAGGCCACACAACACTCCTTGAATGAAAGCCATACATATTGAAGTAGGCTGCAATCCAGAGTGAATATAGCCTATATGGAGTGGAAGGTTGACTCAGAGCTGAAGTATTCACATGATGGTGTACTCGTGCAGTCATGCTGTGTTGAGTGTTTTGTTCACCTAATCATCGTGGTGTGGTGGTACATTGTTTAACCCCAACGCACAATAGACATACACATACAGGCATTATGCTACCCCCACAGCACGTGGTTCAAATTGGTGCGCGGTTATTTTATTGCTATAGGTGCAAATAACAAAAAAATATATAATGTAGCCCAGAGGTTTTCAAATTGGGAGATGGGCCTCCCCAGGGGGGGCTCCAAGCCGTTTCAGGGGAGGCTCAGTGAATGGAAGTGAAAACACATTACATTAGTTAGGCTAAATGTTAGCCTACATGCCTAAATAGGTGTGATTTGGTTAAAGAGTACAGTATTTTATTTTATTATTTATTTATTTATTTATTTTGTTTGGGGGGGGTTTGACCGTTCCCCCCCACTTTCCCAGATTCAGAAACGAATAAATGCCTTCAGACAGACCTTGCTCGTGCATTTGGTGTAGTTTTTTGAAGTATGTCAGACAGCAACGTCAGGCTATATCTTGACTGAATTGTGGAGTGTCTATGGGATCAAAGAATATAATCATGATCCCATTAGGAATTGAGCAAGGCGGGGGGGGGGGGGGTTTTCTATAAGCTGTGTCTGGGGGAGGCCCACAGCCTCAGACTTTGAAAACCCCTGGTCTGCGCTGCTTTGTGCTCCGCGACACGTTGAGTGTCAGCTGATTATTTGGCAGCCAACAGTTTAGGGCTCAGCACACTCTTCTTCACCTATTTTATGTCTCAAAAACGAGGCTACGGCGACGAAACAGGACGTGCATTTAACAAAATAAAAGCACATGATTCAGCTGCATGATGTCATGGCACACAGCGATCGCCTGCAAGTAGCCTTACCGTCCTCGTTCAATGTCTAATCGATCTCCATCCCTGCCTCTGATTCCAGCATCAAAAATCAGAATCAGAATCACTTTTATTGCCACATATGCAAGAATACACACGAGGAACTTAGTCTTAGGAAAAAAAGCACAGATTAAATTCCCTGAATCAAGCATATTAAGACAAAGTGTGTCCGTATGAGGGGCTGATGTGCTTCTACCCGTTTATTGTTCAACCTCAAGTCCTAAAATTAATCACACTGAAATCATTCTGTGGTCAAATGTAATTTAATTTGGCACTTCTTCTCTATTTTACAATGTGTAAATGGACTATAAAAGCTGCACTAACAGTTGTCACTGGAGGGCAGTCACTGATTGGCATCCGTCAGTGTGATGTACTCTGTACAGTAGCTATGTATTCAGTTTGGGTAATAATCGCATATAGAAATATTAACTTGTAATCAAAAGTGCTGGACTAAAACTGCATAATCACCAGAGTAAGTGATATAAACAGACACACATTTCTTTGTTCCCCAGGGAGGACCTGGCATGGACCGCTGTGTCTAAATGAAGTGCTTGCGCCATGCAATGTTCCTGGAAGGCAGTGATTCTGCTGGCCTTGGCCTCCATCGCCATCCAGTACACCGCCATCCGGACCCTCACCTCCAAGCCTTTCCAGCTGTGCCCCTTGCCCAGCCCACAGAACTGCGGTCTGGGCGGGCAGGAGACAGAACCGCCCTTTGAACGGGGAACGGCGGGCGGCGGCGGCGGCGGAGGCTGCGATGACTACCCGTACTTTTCCGTCAACGCCACCCGCAAAGCGCACATCCTGGTCCTGGCCACCACCCGCAGCGGGTCCTCCTTTGTGGGTCAGCTGCTCAACCAGCACCAGGAGGTGTTCTACCTGTTCGAGCCTCTGTACCACGTCCAGACCACTCTGATCCCGCGCCTGTCGCACAGCCGCAACGCCGCCGACCGGCGCGTCATGCTGGGCGCCAGCCGGGACCTCCTGCGCAGCCTGTACGACTGCGACCTCTACTTCCTGGAGAGCTACATCAAGCCGACGCCCACCAACCACAGCACC
Source organism: Poromitra crassiceps (assembly GCF_964638095.1). Taxonomy (NCBI): domain Eukaryota; kingdom Metazoa; phylum Chordata; class Actinopteri; order Beryciformes; family Melamphaidae; genus Poromitra; species Poromitra crassiceps. Next base: position 7,964,853 of record NC_139645.1, on the reverse strand, counting down.
GACAAACTGTTCCGTCGGGGCGCCAGCCGGGCCTTGTGCCAGCAGCCCGTGTGCGACGCCTTCGGGCCCGCCGACGTCAACGTGGAGGAGGGCGACTGCGTCAAGAAGTGCGCCACGCTGAACATGACCCTCGCCACCGAGGGGTGCCGCGAGAAGCGGCACGTGGCGATCAAGATCGTCCGGGTGCCGGAGATCGGAGACTTGCGCGCCCTGGTGGAAGACCCGCGGCTGAACATTAAAGTGATCCAGCTGGTCCGGGATCCCCGCGGGATCCTGTCGTCACGGATCGAGACGTTCAGGGATACATATCGCCTGTGGCGCATTTGGAGGGCGACAGGGCGACGGCCCTACAATCTAGACTTGAGTCAGCTGACGGTCGTCTGCGAGGACTTCCTCAATTCCGTGTCGACCGGTCTCGGCCACCCCTATTGGCTGAAAGGGAAATACATGTTGGTTCGCTACGAGGATTTAGCGAGAAATCCGCTCTTCAAGACGAAGGAGATCTATGACTACCTGGGGCTGTCTATGGATAAACATGTGGAAGACTGGATACATGCAAACACTAGGGGCAGCACTGAGCCCTCGGCAAAACACAAGTTTGGCACGGTGAGAGACTCGGCGGCCAACGCCGAGAGTTGGCGGTTGAAACTGTCCTACGATATGGTGGAGTACACGCAGACTGTGTGTGAGAAAGTACTCCACCAGCTGGGATACAAGGCTGTGAATTCAGCGGAGGAGTTGAAGAACATGTCTCTCTCGCTGGTACAGGACAAAACTTTTGTACCTTTTTTGTAACAAAGATAGTTCTCTAATGACTATTTTTGATATATTTATAAATGTTGCCTTATAATTTCCTTAGTTCCGTTTTTTTGTTTTTTGTTTCTGTATAAATTGTGTTTCTTCAAAATTTGCACTAAACTTTAAAGATCCTGAATGCACCGAGGGAACTACTGGAGGATTCCCCAAATGTTACAGAACAGCACACTTTAAAGTCAAAGTAATCAAAGCAAGCTAGTTTACAAATCTTTATTTACTTTTCCATGACTAGAACCAAGACAAGGCACTTCGTTAATTTCCTGTATGCAAAGCTGTTGTTGCAACAAAGGTAAAATGTCGCCCTTCAAAATTGTGGGGAGGGGTCTGTGAAGCTGACGTGTTTTTTTTTTTTAAGACCTGTGATGACAAAATTGGACTGTACAAGCCCTACTGTGCAATAAATTGTGAATGTCGCAGTCAACCTTTACCGCGATGGCATTTTCTACCCATGTGGGAGCAGGAGACGTGCGCGTGGCAGATGTCACACTGCACAGGATAATTGCAGACAATGAATAGAGAGCCAAAGTGAACGTCACTTTCTGCTCCAGCACTGTACCAGAGATTTGCATCCGCCATTTATTTTCCCATAGACATTTCGTAAAATGCTTATGAAAATAGTTTTACTTGTTCAAACCAAACGGTTCAGATATATTTAGAAACAGGAGAGATCGCATAACATTTCACTCAGGACTAAAACGTAAATTTGAGTAAATGTTTTTTTTTTTTAGTTTTGGTCTGAGTGAAATGTTCTATGGCCTCTCCAAATGCTAAATATAGCTGAACCGTTTGATTTGACCAAGTAAAACGATTTTGATAAGCATTTTACGAACTGTCTATGGGAAAATAAATGGTGGAAGAAAACCTCTGGTCCAGTGCTGAAGCAGGAAGTGACGTTCACTTTGCCTGTCTATAGGCTCTGAAGTCAAAGGGACCGCATCCCACCGGGATGTCATGAGCGTTAGACCATCTGATGGACAAACAACTAATGAGTGATACTGCTGAAATCCTTGTTAGGTATTTAGATTTTTTTAAAGTATTATTATTATTATTATTATTATTTGCATTTGATGCTTTATTCACAGAGAGAGATAGTGAGAGATAGTGTGAGACAGACAGGAAGGTATGGGAGAGAGACAGAGAGAAAGTGGAGGACATGCAGTAAATAACCGCGGGCCAGATTCAAACCTGGGAGGACTGTGCCTCATACATACGGTACCCCATGAGGTCGCATTTTCCGTTCATCTCTAGAAATATGGGTTATAGAGATTGTTTAGGTTCTAATCCAAGTATAAATTGAAGCGCACAGATCAAGAAATTATTTGATCATTCATGTTATTTATTACGGACATATAATACTGTATTTGCTGGCTTATATTTTGCACCGCCTCGCCGTCTTCTGTCTTTAACCATGACTGTGTCAACCACTCCAGTGTTGAGTGTTTAGATAACACACTTTGAAAAAATAACTCATCGGATGAACATAAAAAGGACTTATTTGGTTCTTCGCTGATGGGTTTACTTGATCGAATAAGATCACACACAAGATATGAATTTTAACACAAGCAGTGTTTGGGGGGGCTATTTGAACAGATATTATACAGGTAATACACAGAGAAGGGGACGTTTGAGAGGTTACTTGAGAACGTACATGAAGGTCAAAGGTCAAACAGTGTATCTAAAATGTCAGGCGTCATCGTTAAACGATAATACGGATAACCTACGAGAGAAATGACGAAACCGTGTTGACAGTTTAGAAATTGATGTTGGATCATGACTGTCTGTCTTCTTCAAGAAGCACGATGAAGATGTGTCTTTTGTAGGATAATTGTGTAAATGGCGTAAACGTCCCCGTGTTTTGCTTCCCTGCTGGCTGTTTTGACACGATGAGACATGAAGCATAACAAGCACATTTACAAAACACGTCTACGTTAAATCAGAGATAAAAGCCTCTTACAGTTACATGAGTGTCATTACGTAGCCCAGAATCTGGGCCAAATTCCCCAATCACGCTTGGAGTTTTGGCACGCTGTCTCCACCAAGCAGTGTACAAAAAGCTGAAATCACACCAAATCATAGAAGGAAAAAAAACATTATTTTTCGTCATATTCGTTTCATATTGTGTGTGTGTGTGTGTGTGTGTGTTATAGAGAGAGAGAGAGAGCGAGAGAGAGAGAGAGAGAGAGAGAGAGAGAGATGGGGGGGGGGGGTGTTTGGGTTGACTGCTGAACCCTTTGGACATGTGCCAAGACATGGAATAACTGTCCTGCTTTGATCAACTACATATTTCTCTGTATGGATTCCTATTTCTTCATTTCTGAAAAGACAAGGCGAGTTTATTCGTGTAGCACATTTCAAACACAGAGGCAATCGAAACGTGTTTTACATCAAATGGATCAAAAGAAAAGAGCATACAAGGTAAAATGTAAAAGATTCAAAATGTCACAGTGCATAATAATTTGCATATATATATTTTTTACTTTGTGAGTGAATTCATATTCATACTTATCTTAAAGTATGCACTCTTGTGAAGGAACAGAGACAGACTTTTCTGTTCTCTTGCATTCAAAATAACATTCCTGAACTGACTATTTGCAAAAACAGATAAAGGGCCATTCTTAAAATGAATGAACAACACATGTTTGATACTCCCCGGACTGCCCACAAAAACAGTGAATCATATGAAAATGATTAGTGTTTTTTTTTATTACGATTTATAATTAAGGAAACGTAGAAAAAATAAATAAATACAATATACATAAATATATACAGTATATATATTCAAAGGCGTCCCTTGACCTCTCACCTCAAGATATCTGAATCAGAATGGGTTCTCTGAGTACCCGCGAGTCGCCCCTTTACAGACATGCCCACTTTATGCTGATCCCCTGCAGTTCTTGGCAAGAAAAACAAAACAAAAAATAAATAAATAAATCATGTTTTGTTCTACCTCGGGTAGGGGTTTTCCTTTCGAGGATTTGGGCCTGTACTGTGTGCCCCCCCCCCCCCCCAAAAAAACTCCATCCCTCCATTCAGAGGCTCATAAGCCTGCAGAGCCATGAGAGACGGCTCCTCCATAATACTACTGCGAGCAGAATTAATTGTCTCCTATTTATTCATCCAAATTCCCGTTTCAAGGACATAAATCAAGTATGCATACACACAGTTTGGACAGAATAAATGAAACAGAAACAAAACATGATTCTAAATGTGTGTAAAGTGCCCTCTCATAGCGTATATACAGGTGATGTTGGAGAGATTTTGAATTGCATTTAATGTGACTACCATAACAATACTCTATGTTGAATGTGCAAGTACAGCAACGATCGGTAAATTAATGTTTGTCCAGAACACCATTAGAAATAATGTTTATTTGTTTTCAGTTTGAAAAAAAAAAACATTATTCTTTGTTTCCATTAGCCTCTTACAAGCCTGGCTTTAGATGATGTTTTCTGTGACTGGCATGATCGCAGCAAATAACTGTACAGCCGAATAACAGTGCAGAATGGGGCACTGACGTTTTGAGAGATGGCGTATTGTGGACAGAACAATGTAGGCTATACCTGTGCATTGATTTCCTGGCACCATCCACTTGTTTACCCATAAGAGATCAACCTTGTGAATGGAGCATCACACATGCAGGCTCATCAGTATTAGTGACTGCCTGGATGTCCATTGAGATGCAGAGCACAACCTCCTTTGATCCTCCGGTGCCGGTGCTGGAGGCAAGCTCTCTCTCTCTCTCTTCTCTCTCTCTCTCTCTCTCTCTCTCTCTCTTCTCTCTCTCTCTCTCTCTCGCTCTCTCTCTCTCTCTCTCTCTCTCTCTCTCTCTCCACTTCCTCATCATCCACCTCTTTCGTTCTTACCAAGATCTCATGGGTTTGTTCCTTTGCCTCACTCTGTTTATTCGCATGTTTACCTCTGAATCTTCTCTAGGAACCAGGAAATCGAAGTAGAACCTTTGCACATTTTGTGCGTTTCCTTTATAGGCATCAACAAAGCAGCGCCCCACCCACTAATAGCTGAGATGGCTGTTGTATACTGCATAGATGAGGAACGCTCGCAAGCTCTTGTATAGAGAGGCAAAGTGGAACGTCACTTCCTGCTTCAGCACTGTACCAGAGATTTTCTACCGCAATTTATTTTCCCATAGACAATGCTTATAAAAACAGTTTTACTTGGTCAACGGTTCAGCTATATTTAGAATCGGGAGAGACCATAGAACATTTCACTCAGACCAAAACGTAAAAAAAGATAGCATTTGTTTTAACCCGCATTTTCTTTTAACGTTTTGGTCCGAGTGAAATGTTATGCGATCTCTCCTGTCTCTAAATATATCTGAACCGTTTGGTTTGACCAAGTAAAACTATTTTTATACTCATTTTACGAAATGTCTATGGGGAAAACAAATGGCGGATGAAAATCTCTGGTACAGTGCTGAAGCAGGAAGTGACGTTCCACTTTGGCTCTCCATGACAGTCGTGCAGTCCTCGACCTGCGTCCATCTGGTGCCAACAGCTCTCTGGGCAGACTTTCATGGATTCCATCAGCCACTGACAGCAAAAGTTGTCTGTTTTCCCCCCTCTCCGTTCTCATTTATTTCTCATTTACTTAGTTGGGAAATGAATAGAACCAGGAAATCGAAATAACACCATTGTTGGACAGTTTGCTCAATAATTGCCTGAGTGATATTCTAACTGAACAGGCGTGAGTGATGATCACTCTAGCTGCCGAATAGGCGTCGTGAGTGATCATCATTCTAGCCTGAATAGGCGTTGAGTGATATTGGAGCTAAATTGGCAGAGTTTTGTGAACTTAAGCACTCAAAAACTCGACTCCTTGTTTTCCGCGCTCTGCTGTGACAGTTTGCTAGCCGGAGCAATTACTCCACATGCCTAAGCCTGGCACACAGTTTGGGGGCCTGCTTCCCATGTGTCGCTGTGTCGCTGTGTTCCCGGAGCCCGTCGTGCCGGTTATTATGTCCCTGGGCCGAACATATGGCGCGCCAGCCTCTCTCCCGAAAAGGAAAGCACAGCAAATCCACTCTCCGTCTCTGTCTATTTTATACTTATCCCCTTATAATGTGACCTCGATAATCTGACCCTGACTGCGTGACACAGCGGAAAGTTACGTGCTCTCCTCGCTGACGAGACATAAAACTATTATTTTGTGAGCGAGCAAATAAGGCCGCTGAGGCCCGAAGAGTGTATATGCGCCGGCAAAAAGAAGCGATCGTTCCGTCTCCGACCCCCTCGGGCCCTTCTGCTCCGTTTGTTTAGTCTGTGCGTGTGTGTGTGTGTGTGTGTGTGTGTGTGTGTGTGTGTGTGTGTGTGTGTGTGTGTGTGTGTGTGTGTGTGTGTGTGTGCGTGTGTGTGTGTGTGTGTGCAAACATCGTTTCTGTCGTTCGTTGTATGAATAATAACTTAAGAATAACTTTGGTAGTGCCTTGATTTGTGTAGCTTCCTGGTCATGATATGACCCCCAAATTGGTGATTCTCATCATTGCATTGTTGTTTTCTCTCGGTTCAGTGTCATTGCCACTGCACTCTGCTTGCATTCTTTATGATATTAAACCAAGTGTAACGCCGAAATCCGCGCGGAAGAATTTTGGTTCAGAATGAGTAATTTTTTTTGTTTTTTTTGTTTTTATATAGTGTTAGAGAAAATGTCCCTACATGCGTCCATTATAGTTATAGGATCTAATAGAATACAGTCAACAATCTGTCGACACATCTCAATCAGACTCACACACTAGGGAGTATTTTCCCCCCTTAAGGCTTTCAGTTATTCATTTAAACACACACGTACACACACACACACACACACACACACACACACACACACACGCACACACACACACTATGTATTTTCATACACACCTGCCCCGTTGCATCAAATCATATTCAATATATTCAAAGTAAGCCGAATCTCAGACTCAAGAGACTACTTGAATTTATTCTACAGCCTATTCATAGTATTCCCATGATATCACACAAGCATTTTCCTATACCAATATGGCGCTACAATAATACACACAGCTCATTGGCTGTTTGTCTCATTTGATTGTAATCACCTGTTAATTGATTACAACCACCTGTTATTTCCCTACCAAGATGGCCGTGTGGTGAGATGTAACAGAATACTAGTATCAATATGATCAGAATCTGGTTTGTGTTTGTGTCTGTGGGCTAGAAGCTAGAAGTGCGCTTTTTAGGCCTGTTCCTCCAGACACTGGCAGTGAATCAAGACAGAACAAAGACAACAATAAGAATAAAAAATCTCCAATTGTAGACCGGAGCAACAGATGACAGAGAATCACAGATTCTGGGGTTATGCATATCCAAGATAAACATCAATTGAACATGTCTGTGTCCTGGCCTTGTTGCTGAGATGAGATGCAATATTGACATGTAACTGGCAAAATATGCATGGGATTTTGCTCCGTTCCCAGCACGATCTTTTATGATTCATTTGTATTTCACTCAGCGCCTGGATGATGGAATCAGTTGCCCAGGTGACCAGCTGACATTCTCACCTGCACTCAGCCGCTAATGAGATTTTTCAGCGATGCAATCTCAACGATTCATGCGGGATCAATCATGAGTCATCATGATTCGTGACATCACTCTGCTTGACTTTTCGGCGCAGGGTGTCCCCGGTGTTGTTCGATCGCCGGGGGGAAATGCCAGCTTCTGGTTACGGGCAGATTGAGCTGTGCTAGCGATATGAATAGTTTAACTGAAGGTGCCAGAACGTCAGTGTGAGTGAGTGAGTGAGCGGTAGCTACTGTATACCTTGTTATTATGTGCATAAGGAGTAGGACCCCGAGGCACTGTCGTACATTGTAAAAGGCAAACGCCGTGTTCAGGGACTGCAGATGAAAGTTATAGCCTGTATGGCTAAATCTGGCACGTTTACATGATCCACTTAGGTGCTCATGTTAATTAATGTGCAATTTCCCTTTCCCTTTGCTGTTGGAAATTAGTTTAAATGCAAATTAGTGTGTGTGTGTGTGTGTGTGTGTGTGTGTGTATATATATATATATATATATTCACCACTATTCAATGTGTTGAGGTGCCAGAGGACCAAAGTATCAAGAGAAAAGTTTCTGCACTTGACTTAGATCTTTAGAAGTTTCTTTAATGAAGTGCCAAGCTTTCAGTCACATGACCGTCATCAGGGCAAAGCAGCCTTCACAATGAACTAGCTCCATATATGAACCAGCCTTCACAATGAACTAGCTCCATATATGAACCAGCCTTCACAATGAACTAGCTCCATATATGAACCAGCCTTCACAATGAACTAGCTCCATATATGAACAGCCATGGAATCAGCAGTGTAGTTCACACCGTGCTGTGTTACTTTCGCTCAGATGGGAAGTGTAGTTCAGTAGCTACTTAAAGGAACACTCCGCCGATTTTCAACCAGCTTTGTATCATTACAAAATCAGTAGTATTTCAGAAAACTGTAAGCAGTTTTGCAGTCGTTCATTTAGTTTGACAGCTATTGAGAGTATAGATTTGAGTTAAGTTGTGGACCAGTGATGTCATTTTGTGCACGAATGACATCACTGGTCCACAACTTAACTCGAATCAGTAAACTAAATGAATAAGTGCAAAACTGCTTAAGCTGCGTTCACACCGACCTATTAAAGTTTTTCGCTGGCATCGAGTTTACATACAAAGTCAATGCAAACGAGCGATTGAGTGACATCACTGGTCCACACTAACTCAAATTAATAACTCATTAACTCAAATCAACTCTCAATAACTGTCAAGCTATTAATCATTCATCTAGTCTGCCAGTTATTGAGAGTTGATTTGAGTTAATGAGTTATTAATTTGAGTTAGTGTGGACCAGTGATGTCACTGGTCCACACTTTAACACCCAATAACTGTCAAATTAAATGACAGACTTCAAAACAGTTTACAGTTTTCTGATATACTACTGATGTTCTAATGATACAAAGCTGGTTGAAAATGGGCAGAGTGTTCCTTTAAGTGCAAACACTCCACAAGCACAAGAAGAGACAAACACATACAACAAATACAAAAACAACCAAGCTGTCATTGGAATGAACAGGGCAACATCCTGACATTGTAATAGCTAATGTAGTTAAATCTCACAGTATGGGTTGTGTTTGTAAATGGGGGGGAAACTGGAAATGACACCCTGTCTCTCAGCAGGAGCTATAAATGCTACTGGCAAGCATCAGTGACACACTCTCTTTCTCTCTCTCTCTCACACACACACACACACTCACACGTGCGCACACACACACTCACACGTGCGTGCGCACACACACACACACACACACACACACACACACACACACACACACGTGCACGCACACGCACTTGCACAGTCCCACACTGAGGAGCCATTGATGCTAATTCCCCCACGGACATGTGGGAATAGGTGTGAGTGGAGTGCAGGGGCGTGTGTGTGTGTGTGTGTGTGTGTGTGTGTGTGCGCGCGCACGCTCATGCGTGTGTATAGGTTTGTGTGTGTGTGTGTGTGTGTGTGTGTGTGTGTGTGTGTGCGTGTCTATAGGTGTGTTTGTGTGTGTTCGGGGGCGTGTGTGTGAGTGGGTGCGTGCGTGCGCGCGCACGCGTGTGTGTGTGTGTATTCAGGGGTGTGTGTGTGAGTGGGTGCGTGCATGCCTGGTGCGTGCGTGCGCGTGTGTGTGTGTGTGTGTGTGTGCGTGTGTGTGTGTGTGTGTATTCAGTGGTGTGTGTGTGTGTGTGTGTGTGTGTGTGTCTGTGTGTGTCTGTGTCTGTGTGTGTGCGTGTGTGTGTGTGTGTGTATTCAGTGGTGTGTGTGTGTGTGTGTTTGTGTATTCAGTGGTGTGTGTGTGTGTGTGAGTGTGTCCGACCGGTCAGTGCCGTTGTCGTCACTGTGGTGAGTTGTGGCTCTATCTTGCTCTGCTGCCGTCGCTGCACATTCCCCCCTCGGCCTGACGGAGACGCTGAGAGGAGACGAGCACCCAAACAAGCAGCAGCAGTCATCAGCTCAAAACCAAGCATTTAGACGTCTGGGAATGTGGGAAATATGGCCGCTTTCAGAAGAATCACATGCTTGACTGTGTAAATAAATGCTCTGAATGCCTTGGCCATGCAGCACAGTCAGAATAACATCTCAGCATTGTACGTTTCTGGAACCCACAGAAAATGTAGAATATCAACATTTCTGAAACAAAATGTGTTACCTACTGTATGTTACCTTCTCATAGATATGGTGGTATTCATTGTTCATACGTCATTGGGGAAGTGACGTGGATGGGGGGGGGAGTGACGTGATATGAAGGCAGCATAAGAGTCTCCCGGAAGCACAGATCAGAGGTTCATGCTCTGGTCACGTGACGGTGTGGAGAAGAAGACAGGGTGCACTTTCCGCTCTCCGGTCTGTGTCCCCGTGAACGTTGATAGCGTGATGTGCATATCAACCGGCTTGGACCGTCGGAGGTATATAGAGAAGCCAGAGTGTCACCTGGGCCCTTGCACAGGTGAGCCAGGTAAGCTGGCCACTGTGTGTGTGTGTGTGTGTGTGTGTGTGTGTGTATGTATGTGTGTTTGTGTGTGTGTGTGTGTGTGTGTGTGTGTGTGTGTGTGCCGACTGTGCATAAATCCTGATCAAATTCTCAACTGCCACGTGCATATTTGTTGTTTCAGATGTTCATGTTGTAAATCTCAGCTCCAAGGGCACTGATACATCTCCAGTGATGGACTGGTGGATGGTGGCAAAGTAGAGAAGTTTCTCTAAAAGATGCTTGCCTGCATGGTGTCCAGCGGCCATGAATCACAGTCATTAGCCCTCCTTGAGTTTGCATTGGTCGACTCACTCTGGACACGAGCCTGTCTGACACGCCTGATTGGTTGGTCGATATATAGGCGGGACTAACCTATGTATGACGAGCGTTACACAGCAACAACAACTTACCAAAATGGCAGCACCGACAAACAAATTGGATGATGGCAAGTTAGTTATTTAGTGATTTTGTCAGTCTTTAAAGATGCAATAAACATAAGATTATTACATTAAATGATCAAAAAATGAGTAGATCTACTGTATGTCGTACACTTTTTTGTTGTTGTCTACTTACATTATCTTAAATGTTTTCAACAATGTTTACAACCCAAGAGAAATCCTCACTTCTATTCAAAGACACGGAGCGTTTCACATGATCGCATGTAGGTGACGTCGTCATAAACTGAGATTCATAAAAGCTGGACACCATCGCGATCTTTCATGTGTATCAACTTCCAACATGTATTTTTGAACATGTGTGTGTGTGTTAAGATGATTGTAGTTCCTCTGCCTGCCACATGGAACAGATGTCAGGCAGTGGGCTCTCCTTTAGTATTTGTATTCTTTATACAGATGGGAGCAGGGAAGACACAGGAGGCAACGCTGTGGCACAGAGACTCATGTGTTAGACTCCATTCAACTTCCACTCCACTATCTCACACTGTCTCCATCTTTTTTTAATAGCTATACCCATTGCCTCTTCCGTTATGCCGTGAATATGAGATGAAACACATTCTGCCCACCAGTATCAGAAGACATATTGGTTCTACTCGCCCAGTGAACTTTGTAGCTCAATACTTCTTCACTGGGTTAAATCCTGAAATATGAATTTGTTTGGAATCAAATCAGATCTGTGATCTGATTTGCTGGCGGTAATATTTCTTGTGCTGGTAATGTCTTGTGCATGCAGAGAAAAAAGTAATTTAACCCCTGCAGCACAGATCTCCAGGGAACAATGTATGATTATTTGTGAATGTGATTCGTCACCACTGCTAAAAATCAATTAATTGTATATATGGCCTTTATTGAGCTGTTGATAAATCAAATCACATGAAATAGGATATTGTATTTTTTTTATGCATGATGCCATTTCCTCCTACCAAATGATTTATTTCACCAGAAGTATATTATACTGTAACTCTTATATTAGCCCCTGACCTGGGTCAAAACTTGATGACAATCTGCATCTTACTGTGTGTGTGTGTGTGTGTGTGTGTGTGTGTGTGTGTGTGTGTGTGTGTGTGTGTGTGTGTGTGTGTGTGTGTGTGTGTGTGTGTGTGTGTGTGTGTGTGTATGCATATTGTTTCTACTCAATTGACCATATTTGTGTGCCACATTCATATTTTTGCATCAATTTTTGATATTGTTATTGAGATTTCTCCCCAAACTCTAAAACACAGATTAACTTAATAAAATAAACATGCTACACATAACGATAGAGAGAGAGGAGGGCTAGAGCTATCATCAAAGTATGTTGTTTTATTCATTAGTTTCAGTTCCGCTCTTGAATTCACTCTCATGTTGAGTTCCTCTGCATGCAGTTGATATAGCTGTTAAAGGGGCAGAAAGAAAAATCAAGGAGACATTCACAATTATCATTATCACAATTATCACATGAAGACATCAGTAATCTTCTCCGTGGCTTCACAGATGATCCATCTAGTCCCATTTGCTACAGGTAAGATGGACACTTGCAATTGCTATTGGTGGCGCAGTGGTAGCATTCTTGCCGCGCACTCTCGCCTCACAGCAAGAAGGTCCTGGGTTCGATTCCCGCCGGGGACGCTGTCGACACGTGCCTTGGTGCCTAGTGGGCTATCTCGTCTTCTTGTGTGATCTTTGCATGTTGCTCCCCTGGGGTTTCCTCCATATAACATGAATCAAATAAATCAAATCAACTAAAAAACATGCAGAAGATCGTCGTCTGACCAGCGGCGGTTGGAAGAAGTTGCTCCCCGGGCGCTTCACTGCAGCTGCCCACTGCTCCTGGCCCGTCCAATGGAGGAGGACGAGCTAGGATGGGTCAAACCCGGAGGACAAATTTCACAGCGCCTCCATTTGCGTGCATGTGTGTGTGTGTGTGTGTGTGTGTGTGTGTGTGTCTGTGTGTGTGTGTGTGTGTGTGTGTGTACTGGCTGTTGTGCACATGCGTGACGTGTCGTCTGTGATGAAATAACGGCAGGTTTGTCTGTCCGGTTTCACAGCTGCATGTGAGAAAGTAACAGCTGTAACAGTTTGGATAACAGTAAATTGCCATTTACTATGTGACACAAGAACTGTGAAATGACCCTCGCACCACTGATTTACATACTGTACACTCAGTATCCAGCTCATCAGATACAGCTGGTACCATGTGCGACCCACATTCACCCCCCAGAACAGCCTGAGATGTTCGAGGCAAGGCTCCACCACGGTGCCTGATCCTCAGGGATCTTCAGCGCTGGATGTCACATTACACAGTTTTCTATTGCTTCATCTTTCATGTTGTTCTACAACTCTTCTACTGCAGGATATTAGACTGGGACTCACTATCATCATTTGTAGGCAAAGCACAGAGTCAATTAAGTCAATTAGTTAATTTAGTCAATTAAGACTAAAGTGAAGCCAACTCTACCTATCATACAGGACAGCGGAGAAGCTCAATTTTCCAATGGACTATGTCATGACATTAGTAAGAATGAATTAGAGATACCAGAGAAGAGCACATTGTGTACTGACACACAGTCTGCTATAGGCTTTAAGACATATTAATACTGCAACAAGCCAGTTCAATGTAGTCTGGAATCAGCACATCATATTTCATGTTTGTCGATTACAGGCTTTATTTTTTCCTCCCACTTGCCTCAAGGAGTTCTGGCCAGTAAGACAAACAATCCCTCCTTTCCATCAAATATTTAGTAGCCAGAATCTCCTTCCTCTTCCTGTGCTGGATAGCTTCAGAGCAGAGCTGTGACTCCACGCTGACTTCCTCTATCTGTGCTGGATAGCTTCAGAGCAGAGCTGTGATTCCACGCTGACTTCCTCTTCCTGTGCTGGATAGCTTCAGAGCAGAGCTATGACTCCACGCTGACTTCCTCTTCCTGTCCTGGATAGCTTCAGAGCAGAGCTATGACTCCACACTGACTTCCTCTTCCTGTCCTGGATAGCTTCAGAGCAGAGCTATGACTCCACGCTGACTTCCTCTTCCTGTCCTGGATAGCTTCAGAGCAGAGCTATGACTCCACGCTGACTTCCTCTTCCTGTCCTGGATAGCTTCAGAGCAGAGCTAATGCTGCCTTCCAGACACCTGGGACGTGGGTGTTTCCCAGGGGAAAAGTCCCACCCCCCACCTTCAAAGCATTCCAGAGCACAAAGGCAAAACGCAACCAAGAAACATGGCGGACCGCGACAAACTTTTTTTTGTTTAGCAAATCGCAAGACAGCTTAACAACGAGTAGAGCACCATCCTTACATATTTAAATGAAAATGAGGAGCAGCAATGACACATAATGTAACAGACTCTATTATACATTTTATTACGGCACTTAATACTTTGGACTACATACTCCATGTTGCGGCCATTGTTGTGTGACATCAGACAACTGGTTCCCAGCCTAGTGGGGGTAGATTTTTTTCTCCCAGTTTTCAAGTGGGAGCTCCCACTTTGAGTGCCGTTCCAGCGCACTTTTCCTAATAGGAGGCCAGAAAATCTGAAGGTCCCAGTTGTCTGGAAGGCAGCATATGACTCCACGCTGACTTCCTCTTCCTGTCCTGGATAGCTTCAGAGCAGAGCTGTGACTCCACGCTGACTTCCTCTTCCTGTGCTGGATAGCTTCAGAGCAGAGCTGTGACTCCACGCTGACTTCCTCTTCCTGTCCTGGATAGCTTCAGAGCAGAGCTGTGACTCCACGCTGACTTCCTCTTCCTGTGCTGGATAGCTTCAGAGCAGAGCTGTGACTCCACGCTGACTTCCTCTTCCTGTGCTGGATAGCTTCAGAGGAGAGCTGTGACTCCACGCTGACTTCCTCTTCCTGTCCTGGATAGCTTCAGAGCAGAGCTATGACTCCACGCTGACTTCCTCTTCCTGTGCTGGATAGCTTCAGAGCAGAGCTATGACTCCACGCTGACTTCCTCTTCCTGTGCTGGATAGCTTCAGAGCAGAGCTATGACTCCACGCTGACTTCCTCTTCCTGTGCTGGATAGCTTCAGAGCAGAGCTGTGACTCCACGCTGACTTCCTCTTCCTGTGCTGGATAGCTTCAGAGCAGAGCTGTGACTCCACACTGACTTCCTCTTCCTGTGCTGGATAGCTTCAGAGCAGAGCTATGACTCCACGCTGACTTCCTCTTCCTGTGCTGGATAGCTTCACAGCAGAGCTGTGACTCCACACTGACTTCCTCTTCCTGTGCTGGATAGCTTCACAGCAGAGCTGTGACTCCACGCTGACTTCCTCTTCCTGTGCTGGATAGCTTCACAGCAGAGCTGTGACTCCACGCTGACTTCCTCTTCCTGTGCTGGATAGCTTCAGAGCAGAACTATAGCTGTGTCCCAATTCAGGGGCTGCAGTCCACCAAGGCTAGATTTGAAGACCGATTGCGTCATTGCGCGCGACCTAGGCTGTCCCATTTCGTAGGCTCCTTCAAATGCAGCCGAGAAATGCATCCTCCTTTTCTCAAAACTTGAGGATGCAAGTGTTCTGTCCTTCGTGGCCTTTGTGGCATTCAAGATCTCGCGAGAATCCGCGAGAGGTTTGCAAGGCTGAAAATTCTGAAATCGCCGCCATCTTTTCATACAGGCAACAGGTAAGATCTTACAATTCTCGTTTGCAAATTCCTTACTAAATGCACTTCTGTCAACTTTAGAGGTGATTAACCGAGGCTTAGATTATTGTAGATCTCATATTTGTCAGTATTGTGAAAAAATGTGACGTGTTTCTTTTGTAAAAAGCTCAAGGGCTTGGCTCGTGAGCATTCCACTATAGACTCCGTTGTCAACTCTCCGTGCAGCGGGAGCTACCGCTGCTGACGGCCGTGTCAAAGAGGCTTGTCTCCCGGGTTGCCTGGTTCCATGTAACACAGCCCTAGCTGGCTATCCAGCGCCGCCCGGTCTGCTCACTGCAACTGGAAAGCCCCATTTAATTTCATACCACGGTCATTCTGTAGATTCATTTGAGAACATATAAGTAGCGGGGGGGGGGGCTGCGTTGGCTGATGTTGGTGATTCAATTTCGCTTCAGCCTTTTCCCCCCTCCATCTCATCGGACCAGTTGTATTAGGCTACCTTTTTTCCTCTGTTGCGCTCACTGCATTCACTGCAGCCAGCAACATGAAGCCACTCTACATTTTATTTTGAATTGATAATCAGGCTCGTTATATCGTTGTAACTTCATGTGGTAATTTGCATTGACCATTGGTTGGATTTGAGCATGCTGGGGACGGGATATGCGGCAGATCCCCGTGCGTAATCACTGTGGCAGCTGCTGGTAACGGCTAATATCGTTCAGGTGTGCGCGCCTTCAGACCAAACTCAACTCAATGGAAAACGCCTACAAGTCGCAATTGTACATTGTCGAAGTTGTAGAAATATCGCAATTATTTTGCGAAAAACTAATGGAAACACAGCTTCTAATGGTCCTCTCTCCTCTCTCTCTTCTCTCCAGAGTAAGGATTGTGGAGCAGTGGAGGAGGAGGAAGGAGAGACAGGAGCGTGTGAGCCAGGGCCCCACCACTACCAAAGAAAGCAAAGAAGGACGAGCTGCTTAAGGAAGAGACTCCAGAAGGAGCGAGCCGGCTGCTTCTTTGGTCTCTTAGAAAGACTAATTGAAAAGTAAAATAATATATATATATTTATGTTAGTATTATTGTTCGTATTGTTCTTTTTGTTATTATTCTGTCGGATCATCATACTAATGAATGTCTGCTTGTTTACCTTTTGCACTGATTCATGACACTGATGCATGGGGGGGTTTAAAACATATGAGGTTTTGCACATTCAGGTTTTGTTGTTTTCATGAATGTTTTTTTTTTATCCATGTATAGATTATTTCGTACATGTACAGTTTGTAATTTAATAAATATTTTGTCTAAGAAAAACTTTTTTCTCTTTCTTTTTACACGGCACAACAATGTTATGGTGCAAAGAGATCATTTAACAGAAAACACATTCATATTTACTGTCAATAGCAGGCCTGTGGGAAATGTATGGTTTATAGATCTGAATATACTGTCATAGTTGATCTTCACTGCATATGAATGCAAACGTGCATTGGAAAAAGCTTTGGCTCCAGAATATGTATACAGTTTTCTCTTTCAATTTGAGTCTTGCAGATAAGAGTGTTTTTATAGACTGTTTTCACAGAATTGTCAATCCTGTCCTAGGAGTCCTGATAGTTGTTAAGGTTGCTAAGGAAACCATTCTGGGGGCGTGAACAGCTAGTGACACAGCAGCTCTTTCTCGCCGAGAAGAGCCTGGTGACGCGAGGTTAGTAGTAGGCTAGACCGTCTCGTTTCGCTCAACGACTCAAGGCTGCGCACTCCCCTGACTGGTCCGCGGAGGACAGACCTCTGTAGGCCGCGGCCGACGAAGGCCGTGGCCGCTGAATTGGGACACAGCTTATGACTCCACGCTGACTTCCTCTTCCTGTCCTGGATAGCTTCAGAGCAGAGCTGTGACTCCACGCTGACTTCCTCTTCCTGTGCTGGATAGCTTGAGAGCAGAACTGTGACTCCACGCTGACTTCCTCTTCCTGTCCTGGATAGCTTGTCAGAGCAGAACTATGACTCCACGCTGACTTCCTCTTCCTGTGCTGGATAGCTTCAGAGCAGAACTATGACTCCACGCTGACTTCCTCTTCCTGTCCTGGATAGCTTCAGAGCAGAGCTGTGACTCCACGCTGACTTCCTCTTCCTGTCCTGGATAGCTTCAGAGCAGAGCTGTGACTCCACGCTGACTTCCTCTTCCTGTGCTGGATAGCTTCAGAGCAGAGCTGTGACTCCACGCTGACTTCCTCTTCCTGTGCTGGATAGCTTCAGAGCAGAGCTGTGACTCCACGCTGACTTCCTCTTCCTGTGCTGGATAGCTTCAGAGCAGAGCTGTGACTCCACGCTGACTGGGAATGGTAAAATGGTAAATGGTCTGCATTTATATAGCGCTTTTATCCAAAGCGCTTTACAATGAGTAGATAGTCTACATTCACCCATTCATACACCAATGGCGGCAGGCTGCCACGCAGGGTGCCTACACACCATCGGGAGCAATTTGGGGTTAAGTGTCTTGCCCAAGGACACAACGACAGCAGCTGGGAGGGAGCGGGGATCGAACCGCCAACCCTTGCGTCATTGGCCGACCCGCTCTACCTCCTGAGCTAAAGCTCTACCTCGCTCTACCTCGCTCTACCTCCTGAGTGTGCGCGCTTGAAGCCGAGATCACAGAGGCGTCGGGGCCTTGAAACGCAGGGATCGTGTATGCCCTCCTGGCAGCGTGCGCAAGCCGTGTGCACAAACACAGCAGGTAGGACAACACAATACATATAAGCTGCCCCATGACACACACACGCACGCACAGTCGCACACACACACACACACGGATGCATGCACTCATGCGCGCAAAATACACTGTCTCTCTCTCTCTCTCTCTCTCTCTCTCTCTCACACACACACACACACACACACACACACACACGTGCCAAAGACACTTTCTGTCTCTCTCTCTCTCACTCACTCAAACACACACACACACACACACACACACACACACACACACACAAATACACACGTGTAATGGCCAGAGGCGATGTGTGTCAGACTCATTTTTGGAGACAAAACTGGATTGCCTCATTCGCTGACAGTCGCAGCAACAGCAGATCAGTTCTTAAATACATCTCTGTTTGTTTGTTTGTTTGTTTTACATGGCCTAGATGTTGTCCACCTGAGCCTTGAAATCAGCGTTGAGATGTGCCTTTAATTGCCATCCCACATCTCTTTCAAGCAATTGCAGAATTCGACCTGCATGTATAAATAGACAAAGGTCTGCTCTGTCAAAAGCAAGGTTACATGTCTAAAGTCCTAACTTCACCCCCAGGTCTCAGCCCAACTCATGCATCAGTATTGGGGTGGGCAGCAAGAGCCTGTGTGTGTGTGTGTGTGTGTGTGTGTGTGTGTGTGTGTGTGTGTGTGTGTGTGTGTGTGTGTGTGTGTGTGTGTGTGTGTGTGTGTGTGTGTGTGTGTGCGTGCGTGCGTGCGTGCGTGCGTGAGTGTGTGTGTGTGTGTGCGCTAGGGATGTTCATTTTGAAAATTTTCCAAAATCGATAATCGGTGAGAATTAACGATCAATTATCGATTATCGATTTTATTAATACTTAGAAAATTTTCAATATTTTCATTTTTTTTTTTTTTTTTTTTTTTTTTTTTTTTTAACAAAATGAATGCCTATGGCAGAAAATACGAAAGACAACGTGTTCTCCTCAATGAACTCTTTATTTCAATGTGTCTCCTCTCCAACACTGCTGTCCCCGGCGCATGCCGGTGTGAATTTCTCATGTTTAAAACAGTTTTGTTGGCACAAAGGCCCGTGCCCAGCCAGAAAACTAGAGACTATATGAAGCTCCACCTCACGTTAGTCGGCTGTGCAATGGAGTGGGGCGAGGAGGAACGATTTCTACCCAAACCTAGTCCAAAAAAAAAAAAAAAAAAAAAATTTTTTTTTTTTTTTTTTTTTTTTTAATAATTAAAAAATCGATCCAAATGCCACAGGATCGATTCCAATCCTTAACGATCGATTATCGATTTTCGATAATTGATGAACATCCCTAGTGTGCGCGCTTGAACGACTGCGTGATGTCACAGAAGGGGCTGGGGGAGGTGGACGTTATGACATACGCTTATGTTCCAAACGGTCGAATCCGTCAGCATTGGCCCCGCCTTTTCAGGGCGGATCCTAAACAGCAGATAACATGTTGAGCCGTTTTCAACCCATGAAATGCCTGTTTTCTTATCAATTTGGTGTCAATGGCAAATATGAACAGTCAGCAGCATTGATGTGTTTCATCACGGTACAGTCATATCATGTAGTTTACAGCTCAAAACCACCTGCACGTTTCAGAGTGCACCACCTCTACGAAGGTCACAATTTGTCACAAAGATACCAGTCTGATGGAGAAAAGCATATCGCTCCTGTGAGTGTTGAATTATTTCCGAGCTGTACAGTCTTCACACACTGAAGACATATCCCGCACAAGAGATTGAGAGTAGACTACCTGCCCACGTGGCCGCAAAATACGCTATGGGATCTCACACACGGGGGTCCCTGAGAGACCACCCGGACCATCGCCCCTAACCTCGTCAAGGTAGGCCAGAAACGGGTCCCAAATGGTTAGAAATCTCTCAGGTGAGGTTGTCCTCTCCATCCGTATAACAGAGATCATGTCCGCCAACCACAGCTGAAAAGAGGGTGGAGAGTAGGAGTGTCAAAATGAATCGTATAATCGATGCATCGTGATGCGGACGTGTGAATCGAATCGAATCGAATCGTTGACAGATGAATCGTTGAATCGTTTATGTTTAAACTTCTGTTGACATTCAGATTTTAAAGCACTTTCTAAGTAAAAAAGGGAGTTGATATTTATCTGACCGCTTGTATTAATTGATGAAAAAGTAGCCATGTGCAGTAATAATACAGAAAACTTATGATTTGATACTTGGAGCTGCAATACTGTTGGAGCTGTATCGAGATGCATCGTGATGCATCGTGGAATCGAATCGAATCGTTGACAGGTGAATCGTAATCGAATGGAATCGTGAGGCCAGTGAAGATTCACAGCCCTAGTGGAGAGGGTGACTTCCATTCCTGCAGAATGGGTTTCTTTGGCGACAATTGTCCCCTGTGTCAGAGATTGTTGCACAGCCGTAGGGAAGTATTCACAAACTTGAGCATATTATGGGAATAATAACATGTATGAAGGCTGAACTTAGGCCTATGTGGTATTATTGTCTATCCCAGCAGATGGCGTCCTCCTGAATTCCTCCTTTTCACATCAATTTGTCGAGGTTGCTTTATTGGCAAACACACAGAGAGGGGTCTGGCAGTGATTTGCTTTCTGGCCGTTTTCAGGGCATTCCTGACAGCAGCAGCTGTACACGCTGATATATTTAGAAGGCTGAGACGAGGGGAGAGAACGCTCGTCTATACCGAGGTGATGGCACACTGCGTTCATTTACACCTTACACTTATTTTGGCGTGTATATGGGCGGAGAGGGAAGGATGGAGTAATATTCAGGAGGACAGGTTCACATTCAACGATACAGTAAGAAAGAAAGAAAGAAAGAAAGAAAGAAAGAAAGAAAGAAAGAAAGAAAGAAAGAAAGAAAGAGAGATGGTAATGATAATGATAGGCCTACTCACAGTGATGCTCTAAGTATTCCTTTCATGCTGAGCTGCTGCACTGCAGCACACACGCATCTGCATCGTTCTCCGTGGAGCATCTCTGACCAAGCGATGCATCTATATTTGGAATCACAAGAGACCACAGAACATTTCACTCGGACCAAAACTTAATTCCACGAACATTATACCTCAATACCACAAGATGACATTTGTATTGTATGTCAGCGAAGACGAGTTCTACTGTCTGCAAATCCCCGTTACCGATGGTGGGGTGTTAAGTTCCACTTGTTTTCATAGCAGGAGACTCTGGGGGATTGAGTTGAATGCTGCTGGTGTGCTGTCTGTAGCCTACAACTCCACATTGCAGTGTTTCCCAAACTTTATTTGTGGGGAGCCACTTTTTAAAAATGACAGATATCACGGCCCCAATTCACAACAGGCCTAACTTATCTATCAACTGTGAGAATAATGAATTTGTCCATAAATTAACCTTCCTGACCATTTAACCATAAACATCTAATTGTTTATTTCTTCTCATCTGTAACACAATATACACATTTTATAACGTTACAAATGAGATAAAATAAGTAGATATTTAGGGTGAGTTAACATGCTCTCTTTCCCCCCTCTTATCAGTAAAACAATATACACATTTTTAATAAAAAGACTGGAAGAAATTCTGCAAATTTATTTGGCGACCCATATAAAACCTCCTGTGACCACACCTGTGGGTCCCGCCCCAATCTTTACCTGACTGACTGACTGACTGATTGACTGTCTGTCTGTCTGTCTGTCTGTCTGACTGACTGACTGACTGACTGACTCACTGACTGTCTGTCTGTCTGTCTGTCTGTCTGTCTGTCTGTCTGTCTGTCTGCCTATCATGTCTGTCTGTCTGACTGACTGACTGACTGACTGATTGAGTTTGGCTTGTGATGCCCTAGGCTGTGGGAGAAACACAACAACAGCACACCAGTATGTCCACTCCCAAGCAGCACACGATTGAGCCAACTGTCAAAAATAATATTCCTGAGGCGCCCCAGAGGCTCACCTGTTACAGCAGCTCCAGGAGGACAAGCAGGCCAGCGCGTACCACAAAGTCTGAATCCTTCCCGTGGCAGCAGGTTCGGATCTGACCAGTAGAACCTTTGCTGCATGTCTCTCTCTCCCATACCTTCCCTGTCTATACTGTCCTAAAATGCAAATGCAAATGCAAATGCAAATGCAAATGCAAATGCAAATAATAATAATAATAATAATTTCCCCTAACCTATTATTTCCTCTGTGATTCATATGTCATATATTCCAATAAAAAGTCAGGTAGGATAAATGAATGGGGGAGGGGGGGGAGGGGGTCGTTGTCAGCCTTGCGGTTAGGCTCCGGCCTTTTAATGTTATTGAATCTACCATTAAGGACTTAATAATATCCAGTCCCTGAACCACAGACTCACGACTAATCCTACACAATGTAATTAGATAGGCTGGAGCACTCAAATTAGTTTTCCCCCTTTTTTCCCCTCAGCATCTGAAAAATGCAGTCAGTATAGGAACATATAGGATGGATGATGTCTGATGCTTTCCTCCATGGATGTGGGCCTTTTTCACCAGCAGCCATTCTGTGTCTAAAAGGAAGGAAGTAACACAGGTGCAAGCAAACATTCATGAGGGGTTTCCAACTTCCAATCCATTTAGGTGTTCCGCAGTGCCAGGGGCCTCGTTAATGTTTTGCTCGCACCTGTGTTACTTCCTGCCTTTTAGACACAAAATGGCTGAGGTGAAAAAGGCTAATTACTCCCAATTTCCCCACTTGCTTCTATACTGTATCTTGTATTGAAAGAAGATTGGAGTAAAAAAAAAATCTGCAGAATATGTTCCAGGGAGAAAATATCAGTGTTTAATAACCCAGAGGGCATTACTGTCTTGGGATGACGCATGAGGCCTCTATACGCCTGCAGCGGAACAGAAAATCTCACATCATGCCTTTTCACAGTAAAATAATGGAAAAATCCACATAATCAGACAGAACAAGGTTCTTCACACTTTTTACCAGAAGAACTGGCATTTTGAGAGATTGTGCTGATTGTGGTGATCTGATTGTAGGTGTTAAATTGTTTTGGACCTGTTCAGGATTGGTAAGAGATATGTCACTTGTAAGTGGCTTGCCCAACCCTATCGCAAACTTCCCACCTCTATTATAAACCTGATTACAAAAGATGGCCGAGATAAATCATGTCGCTTTGATCAAACAACGTGATCAAATCATTTATATATTTTTTTACTTGCAATCTTTGTTTGACGGTAATTCATCAAAGCGTCAAACATGTAACCATTAGACACCCACAATAACTGTTACATTGTAACGCTTATTGTGGGTGTGCGATAGCTAGCCTGGTAAACCAGCCGGTCACGTGAACTCACGTTTCATTTTGTTCTTCGTTCTTCTGGCCCCATCGACCCCTTGGGGGGATCTTAACAGAAAATGCAAAGCAGACGAGCCAATCAGCGACGCGCCTCGTAGTTGACATCGTGACCGGCCAATCAGGGACGACACTAGCAAAACAGTAATGGCCGCACCTCCTTGCCCTTCCACCTCGAGGAGTAATGTCAGCGTCCGTCTAGTTTAAATGGCCATAAAGTGCCGTTATTGCAGAAATAGACTCAATAACAACAATTAAACGTGTACAGTATCATCACCACAACCGTTTCTCGAGTTTCTCGGCGGAAAATGTGTTTTTGCCGTTCTCCCGAGTGGATTTGGGTTTGACTGGATCCAACGCTGATTGGCTGAAGGAGTTGTCTGCCAATGCAAGTACACCCCGCTCAACTTCCACCCGCACTGCGAAACACTGGGTGAAGGCCAGACAGGAACGAAGAACAAGATGAAATGTGAGATCACGTGACCGGCTGGTTTAGCGGGCTAGGTGTGCGAAGCCTCCTTGAATGTTCCAGACAGATCTCGTCATGACCTGTGATCCTGCCTCCAATGTGTTGTTCACACTCGTTTCTTTGCAATTTACCCGTACAGCAGCCTGGCTCCTGACCTGACACGCTGGGTCAGCCTGCAAGCCAGACAATCTCAGTTTGATGCTCACAGCATGAGATGTGTCCGGCTTTCTTCTGCCTTGCAACCGTTTTGCAGGCTTTGTCTTTCAGTATGCTCATAGTAAAAACCAATCAGAGCGCTGCATCTTGTGTGCACGTCTGCTGCTGCTTGGGAAATCTCTCCTCATTGTAAGTTGTATAAAGGACTCAAATCGATATAAGCTGTTAAAGAGTAACTGTTTAAAAGTCTGACATCTAATGGTGAAAAACTGAAAATGATACTCTAAAGCCGTTTTCCCACATGCGTACCGGAAAATTACCTGTAAGTCAATATCGGACATTTCCCTTCACACCTCTCCTCTGGCATGTGGGAATCTATCAGCGAAATTGCCTGTATGTGGGGGGGGGGGGGGGGGGCGGCACTGCAGAGCGGGTGGGGAGTGACGTGTCGGCAAAACTCCGAATGGTGAAATAAGTTTGCTTGTTTATCCGTTCACCTGCATCGCGTTGAAGCACTTTTTACAGACTGGCTTCATTTGATGTGTCCGGGCTTGCCTTGGCTGTCGGCAACGTAAGCAAAATACTTCCACTTTCGCTTCGTGCATTTGCTTAGTCCCTGTCGGGCTGTGACTTAAGGAGGAGGACGGACTGTGGCCAGAGAGCGAGCAGAGAGGAGAGGGGAAAATCAGCACAGCACACCCACACATGAAGCTGACATAGGCTACTGCTCTTATTATCACAAGATCATTTTGCCAGTTTGCTTTAATGTGCGCGAATGATTAGATTATGCCCGCTGGAACATTAAGCAACGTGTGTACACCTCGCCCATGAGAGTGTCGCGGAAAATGACTGCACCCGTTTCTCACTAGTATCCGCTAAAGCGCATACCGCTCTTCTGACAGGCTGGAAAGTGGTGAAATCTCCGCAACGACGGGGTCGCGCTTATACCGGCACGGTGCCTTTCTCACATGCAGGCATTAGACCACGTACCGGTCATTTTGCGGTACAAAGCGCATGTGGGAAAAGGGCTTAATTGCCATAATTGGGTGATCTTTCTTTCGTTCCAGGTGGTCAGGTGACTTCGTCTGGCACCAAAGATCAGCCAATAGCATACAGCAATTAAACCATGCAACATTACCATTAGATACTGTATCAAGTTTACAGATTTGGGTTTTCGGTTTACTTTTTTTTTCTTTTTTCCCCCCCCAGAACATAGAAAACAAAAACAGGCTCAGACAAAAAAAAAAAAAAAAAAAAAAAACATACATATATCAACATTCATGTTACAACATGGCGCTACCAGCCGCATCAAGTGCCTATGTGCTTGTAAGAAATGTGCGTGGAATCCCGTGCAAGGGGTCCATGAGAAGTCAGCTGAGCAAGTGACTTGTCGCTCCGAACCTCATCTAAGTAGGCTAGAAATGGATCCCAGATCATTGTGAATTTCCTAAATGGATCGGTCCTCAGGAACCAGAGTCCACATGTATAACCGAGACCATGTCCGTCAGCCACAGCTGAAAAGAAGCTGGAGAGGGCAGAGGGGGACTTCCACTCCTTCAGAATGAGTCTCTTGGCGATAGTCGTCCCCTGTGTCAGAGACTGTTGCACAGCCGTAGGGAGGAGCAGAGAGGATTCTGAGCAGCCCAAGATGGCGAGTTCCGCCTCCGGCTGAAGGGTTATTTTATAGGCCTTTAGAGTACAAATCAAATATTTTGGCCCAGAATCCAGATAGTGAAGGACAAAACCAAAAAGCATGGGATAGTGTATCCTCTGACTTTGGTTTGGTCCCAGAATTTCCCTACGGGGATGAATAAAGTACTCTATCTATCTATCTATCTATCTATCTATCTATCTATCTATCTATCTATCTATCTATCTATCTATCTATCTATCTATCTATCTATCTATCTATCTATCTATCTTTAATGTTGCTCACAATAAGCAGCGACCTGATTGGAGCTCTGCCTTACTCCTTCCTGCTTCTGCTGTAACAAGATGTGAATGTATTTGACACAAGCACTGTGGTGATTCTGATTTGCACTGTCTGGTGTCTGGTGTTTGCATCCCTCGAACGCATCAGGCTCCAACGCTCACAGCATGGCCAGGCGGAGCCAGCCTGTCCGTTTTCTGGCAATACTTCTAGGTCCTCAAGCTATCATTAGTATGATTAAAATTACAGCTGGGCCCTGGCAAACACATGCACTCATACTGGACAATCAATGAAACACAGTGTATAGAATATCGACTCCACCATAATTGTACCGTCATTATCATTATTTCTTTTCTCGAGTATAGTTATGGGAAAAGATGTACTGTAGGCGGTTGTGCTTTCAACATTCACAACTCCAGAGGCAGGCAAGGCAGGCTATTGACATATATATACGGTAAAACAGAAGATGAAAAAATCCATAAAAAAAAATCCATAAAATGACGTTAAAAATGAAAGAAAGAAAGATATTGAGCAGTTACTCTCACACCGGTGACACCTCTGGTCAACCGGTGTAACTTCTCTGAGAGTGCACTTCCTCAGTTGTTCCTCTCAAAAGGAAGTCAATTTAGATTTAGAATTCCAGAATTTCCACTCATGGAAGTTGGAAACCCTCATTAATGTTTTGCTTGCACCTGTGTTTACCCTGCCTTTTTGTTTGATGCTGGGGGATTTATCAGTCTATCAACAGTAGTTAAAAAAAAGTGTATAACTGCATTGTTTATTTTCACTAATGATGTTGGTAAAACGGTATTGTTTTAGTTCTATGTTGTTTTGAAGTTTCCTTTAGATTAACTTATAATTATCCCTGTGGGGAATGACACAAGTGGATAGGAGTGCTGCGTGGGTTCTTAGGTGAATCAGTGCTGACAGGAGCGAACAGGTGCTCGTGGGAGTCGGCTGGTTCAATTAAGACAGAGATTTCTAAGTTCGTCTCTTTCTGTAAATGGAAAAAAGAGAATTATAGTATAGTATAGTATAGTATAGTATAGTATAGTATAGTATCAAAACTTAAAAAGATATCCCAGGCACACTCTGCGGATATTCATCCTTTGCATTTGACACATCTATTTGGAACCCTCCTAGAACTAGGAGCAGTGGGCAGCGCCCGGCGACTAACTCCAGTTCGATTGCCAGTGCCTTGCTCAGGGGCACTGACATTACATTAATACAGTATAGTATAACGAAGCGTATTAGCCAATTTCACATCCCAGCCAAATCACCCATTTTGTGTCTAAAATGCAGGAAGTAAAGCAGGTGCAAGCAGAACACTAATGAGGGTTTCCAACTTCCAATCCATTTAGGTGTTCCAGTGCCGGGGCTCTAATCAATCTCTTGCTTGCACCTGTTTTACTTCCTGCCTTTCAGACAGAAAATGAGTGATTTGGGTGGGATGTGAAATAGGCTAATTGAAAAAAAAAAGAAAAAGAAAAAAGTATGAACAAGACTGAACAACCACTGATAATTACCATATTAGTTCTAGCACTTTAAGGAGATGCAGAGTAAGGGGTGACCTCCTTCTAACTAAGACAACAAGTTATTAAGTCAAGGACACTTGGTCAGTGCTTTTAATATTCCACGCAGCTGGGACAGGTTGGTAGCAGCTGGGACAGGTTGGTAGCAGCTGGGACAGGTTGGTAGCAGCTGGGACAGGTTGGTAGCAGCTGGGACAGGTTAGTAGCGCACGGAAATACCCTGAATATGTTCACAAATTGACATGTCCATTTTTTACGCTGTTTCCGTGACTCATTCAAACGCAAACATTAACTCGTCCAGCTGTGCCTGATGTTGGAGTAGTTTAGATTTTGGTTTTAGTCAAGTGCCAAAATAATTAACCACCATGTTAAAACTAACTA
This sequence comes from Poromitra crassiceps, assembly GCF_964638095.1. NCBI lineage: Eukaryota > Metazoa > Chordata > Actinopteri > Beryciformes > Melamphaidae > Poromitra > Poromitra crassiceps. The sequence goes on along the minus strand of NC_139645.1, from coordinate 7,936,986 downwards.
ACATTGTTTTATGGTGTATGTAGCTATGGGCCAAAGACTGTTACTTGTACTTTTCTTGCACATTTATTCCTCACCAATGGCTATATTATGCATGAGCAATAGCAGACTCAAAATGGTGTGGCTCACTTGGTAGCACCCGTACCACGGAGGCTCGGTCCTTCGCGCGATCGACGCGGGTTCGAATCTGACCCGGGGTCCTTTGCCGCATGTCATCCCCCTCTCTGTCCCCACCGTCTGCCTACTGTCCTGTCTAATAATAAATAAATAAAAACAAAATGGCGTCTGTCGACCGTTCATGTGCACCGTGGGAGTGGGAGAGGAGTGTTGCAGACTTGTGGCAGGAGAGACACAGCCTTGTGCCAGACTCGGGGGCAGAAAACACATCGACACTGAGCTGGCGTTCGCTGCCGGTTTGTCATCGTGGGGCCGCTGACAAGCTAATGACCCAACGTGTTGGGTCATTAGCTTGTCCATCAACGTCTCTCTTAAGGTGACAAGAGGGAACTGGATGGTCCATCAAATAACCTTCATGAATCAATAAGCCGGCGGCCATTTGTTTCTCAGCGTGAGAGGAGCACTCGGAGCAAACAGCAGGGCACGCGGAGACATCTGTGGTCATGTAGAGGGCACTATAACACACGCTGTGTGTGTGTGTGTGTGTGTGTGAGAGAGAGAGTGTGTGTGTGGGTGTGTGTGTGTGTGTGTGTGTGTGTGTGTGTGTGTGTGTGAGAGAGAGAGAGAGAGAGAGAGAGAGAGAATGACGGGGTGTTGCTCAGCTTGCCATCTCTCCCTCCAGCCACCACCTGCTCTCTGACTGCAGCGTGTCTCTACAGTTTGATTGCGTTCTCCGTCTGCTTTGGTCCGTTCGTTCCTCATTAAAACACGTTTATTTTGTACGTGCTTTTTTTATTTATTTTATATCTTGTATAACTTTCAACAGACGAGAGGGAGGACGTGGGCAGAGAGATGAAGGAGATGAAGGCTGCACGATTGTGTATACTTGTCTTTAGCCTTTAGAGGTGTGTGTGTGTGTGTGTGTGTGTGTGTGTGTGTGTGTGTGTGTGTGTGTCTGTGTGTGTGTGTGTCGGTCTGTCTGTCTGTCTGTCTGTCTGTCTGTCTGTCTGTCTGATCTCACCGAGCACAATCTGTCACATTGACTTAATGGATAAACCCACCTGGTAGGTGCGCCAGATGGCTATCACTCACAACTTTGAAAATCTTGGCCGTCGATGCCGACATTGTTTTTCTTATGAACGAAGAAAAAGACCAAAAAAAGGGGGGTAACGTTGATGCATTATGCACAATTCAGACATAAAGAGGTGTGAAGAGAGTGAGAGTCAGAGGAAGAGAGAGAGAGTGAACTGTCCAGAGATGGTAAGACGGGGATTTCAATAAATGAGAGACTAGGAGAAAGTTTGATAAGCTTTAATGATACAACAATTAATTTTGGCGTATGACTGCATGATATGATGACGCTTCTCCTGAGATGATGAGGAGGGCGTCAGCGATGAATAGGATAGAAAATCCCCCCCATAGGAGTCATGACGTTGGTGGTGGTCAGGGGAGGAGGTGGGGTGAAAACAACTGGGGAGCCCCCTGGGGAGGCCCGCCTCCCACTTTGAAAACCTCTGCTATAGGCTATTGTATTATTTCTACATTCCACTGAATAAAATAAAATAAAAATAAAATAGACTTATAATCCTTTTGTTGTCATGCCTCCATAATGAGTACACACGACTCTTCTTCCAATTAGTGAAGCTGCTGTTTTAATTGAGTTTTCGCTATAGAATAGATGACGCCACGTTGTGTGAAAGCTGCATATTTTCAACATCTTCACTCCCAAATGAAAGAAAAAAGAAACTCGTGTTCCATTTTCCACCGGCAAAATGTATCCTTACACTGTTTTCGAGGTCGAAATGCTTGAATGCTTTACCGCTTTGTTGGCTGACCTCAAACGCTGTACCACATTCACAACTGACAGAAACATCTGTGTTTTTGTGTGTTTGTTTTTGGGTGGGTGTTTGTCGTCATGTGGACCTTAAACCGAGCCGTCAGGCTGAAGACAGTCTGTCTCTCTCACCACTAGTGAAGCACTTTATTTATCTTAAGTCTTATGTTAAGTGTAACATCGAAATCCGTTTGGAAGAAGTTCAGAGTTACATGTCTTGTTCAAACTGAAAGACAACTTAAAAGAATGGAATGACTATTATATATATGTATGTATACTGTATATATATATATATATATATATATACACATGTACAGTATGGTGAAACATGTCAAAATCACGTCTCTTGCACATAAACACAAATGCACGCGCGCACGCACACACACAGGCACACACACACACACACACACGCACACACAACCCTATATATATGTGTGTGTATATATATATATGTGTGCCTGTGTGTGTGCATGCGCGCGTGCATTTGTGTTTATGTGCAAGAGACGTGATTTTGACACGTTTCACCATATACTGGCAGTGAATGGAGAGAGGGGAAAAAATCAATTGTCCCAATCCCCTCTACCAGAGCAACAGAGAATCGTGGATTTTGAGGTTATATATATCATGGCCAAGCTACTACCAAAGTTCAACATCGCTTTAAGCAGTTCTAAAAGTTTTTCCACGTGTGACATGACAAGGTCTTCAGAGGGCGAGCGCGCTGATCTCTGCAGGTGAGAGATACAAGACACACCTTACCACCGTACGCCCAGAGCACAGGACGTCCCAGCTGAACCCAGCTAGGGGCGGCGTGCGCTTGACTGCGCCCCTCCTGACATCATCATCACCCATCACTCTTTGCAGGCACCGTCCTCGCCTCACTTGTAATCTATCTTTCCGACTTGTCTGCTTTGAACGATGAGTTCCACCCTGGGGGACAGCTCACCCTGCTGGGCCAGAGTTTTCGCCGGAACCGGCCGAGCACTTCTGGTCAAGCCACCGGTTCAATCTCCTCCAAAACCTTGCTTATTTCTCGAAACAGAGCAGCAATGCAGATTATCATCAACTCGACTGGAATGGGCTATTAATTCAGAGCAAATAAATAAATAAAAAAAATGCAGCCAAGGATGATATAAGACACATTCAAAGAGGAGCTGTTGTTTTATTGCACTTTAATTTGCTTTTCTTTCTTCCTTGCCTGGCCGGTATTTCTCTTTCAATCACACCCCCCCCCCCCCCGTTCCTCCTCTTCTATCTCACTTTTATCACCAAGTTAGACACCTTTTTAAATTGGCATTCCATCACACTCTTTTGTCTCCTTCTCTTAATTGCCTGTCCTCCTTCTTGTCTCACTCTCTCTCTCACTTCCCGTGGCTGTAATTCATTTATTTGTCCATGTTTATACGGCAGCTTTTAAGGATCGTGCTGTGCTGCCGAACAGCAGTGCGGTTGGAAAAAGGGAAGTAAAAATAGCTTGGCTTGTCAGCAGGGAAGGGGGGTTAAGGCAGCCTCTTTTCCTGCGAGAGCTGGTAGAAAGTCCTATAGCCGCACTTCACACAGGAGGCAAAAAGTGTAGAGATGAAGCAGTGTTTCCCACAGGATTTTGAGTATTTGTGGTGGGGGACCGCAGACCCCCTAGGGGGGTGCGGGGGCATGCCCCCCCCGCAAGATTTTTTTAAACATTTTAAAGTAAAATGCATGAATTTGGTGTACTTTGAGAAAGCTTAAGAGCAAAATTAAAAGGCTAGATCTATGAAGAACATGTCATCATTACTGTGCTGTGGGTTTACAATGACAAACTAAATTTCTCCCTATAGGTCAGGGATACTCAACTTGCTTTGCCACTTTTGTGAAATGATAAAAGGCGAGGGGCCAGTTAATAAACAAACAATATACATTTTTCTGTAGCGGATTGTAGGTTTTTGGGGTGTCAGCCGGAGTTTAGGCTGACAGTGTTGTGCACACCGGATAGTTAGATTAAGTTAGTTAGGTTAAGTACATACATAAGTGCCTGGGTAGCGAGCAGATGGCGGTATTTGACAATTTAGCAGCTAAATCATAGATTATTGAAAGATATTCCATATTCCAGACTGAAATGCTATAACAGAAGTATTGGCCAGAATGACATGAACATTTATTGGACACTTATTCAGCGGATATCTTGCATGTTGCATTCAGGTGCACTGTAAAAAAAAAAAAAAAAAAAAAAAATTTTTGGTCAACATCTTATTGTGGTGGTTAAAATATTATTGTGGCGGCCCGCCACAAATTCTTTTATGTATGGGAAACACTGGATGAAGTGATTCGTTTGGAATGGTCATCAGCGGCTCATCGTTGGGGGAGAGCGCGCACTTTATTCAATTGCAAAATTATTTCCCGATCCCACTGGTATAGTAAAAAAAAGAGTTTTATATTCTAGTCTTTGTACTGAGTATACCGCCTGAGAGTACCATGCAGGCAGCTGTGCACTATATCCTTCGTCTGACTGAACCGGGATTTTGTTTGTGATGCTGAGACAAAAGAGAATCTCTTGACAGCTTCAAAGCAAGGCCAGCAGAGAAGATGGTGTGTGTGTGTGTGTGCGTGTGTGTGTGTGTGTGTGTGTGTGTGTGTGTGTGTGTGTATATATATATATATATATATATATATATATATATATATTGCTGTGATTTTGTGCCCTATTTGTTGTTTGCTGTGATTTTGCACTACTACTGCACCTGCGTCTGTAACGGAGCCCACAGCATAAGAATTTCACACGTGCGTACTCGTACAACGGAGTGACAATACAAATCTTGAATCTTGTATTGTGTCCTACCGTCCATGGGAGTTAAGTGCTTTTCTAAACTCTCTGTCATGTCACTCATTATATTGTCCTATAGCACAGTTAATAATTTTCTATGGTGGGAAAAGTGAGGGGCATTGGCTAATACTGCACCCTTACCACATGGATGTCTCTAAGCCCGTCTCTGATCCAGGCACTTGGTAGGTTGAATAAGCTCCTGGCAAAACACACTTCTGCTAATCGTGACATTTTGCCTTTGTCCCATGTAAGTTGATGAGATTGGTTACCTGTCTAATCTCTGTTCCTTGAGAGGAATGGAGACATTTCACCACACTGTGTGTAGGACACATGTCTGTTTAATGAGGACCAGAGGTTTCTGTAGGTGCTCATACACCAGCACCAATTGATTTCTTCCAAAGCACATAACCACCATTATGATCAATGAGAGCCTTGTCACTTGCCTTGCAATGTACACATTGCCTGTAAGATCTCAGCCGACACTTTACTGATGTATTCACAACAGCAAGCATTATCAGTCATACAAGACAAATATGTTTTTGCAAAATGACGCCCTTGTTTGTCCCAGCTGGGACACTGTTATACTGTCCTCTTGTCCTCCCCCCAAATTCTTTAGACAGCATACTATTAATATGTGTCCCCCTCAATGATAACCTCTCAGATGAAACTTACTACAGTCTGTATCTCTCTCTGCAGCTCGCATCACCAGCTGATCCTGCACCCACTAGCGCGAGCAGCTAGCTAAGCCCCCCCCCCCCCCCCCCATCCCCGCAGGCTCGCTAACGAGCACCCTATCACTCTTCCCTCCTGCACCCCGAGGCGAAGCCCCCGCCCACCCATTAGCGGCGACCCCTCCGACAGAGCCGGCAGTGTTTTGAAGGGCAGGAGGCAGGGGCCACAGTCTCTCCGACCAAAGCCTGGATTAGTTACTAATCCTGGGAGGTATTTGTCTCTCCCTCGCCACCCCCTGCTTTTCAGGAATCTGCTCGCTGCCTGCCTGCGTGACTTCATATTAAATGACAGGGGAGAGACGTGTGGGAGTGTGGAGGAGCACAGGAGCGCAGTGCTGGTTAATGAGAGTATTAGAGAAGTACAGAGAGAGAGAGAGAGAGAAGGTGTATCTCGTAGTAGACCATCTGTCCTGTGGAATTTTATTCAACTACACAGAGGTTGCCACCAGACCATGGTCCCAGCTGCTTCCATTCTGCGACACATCTCATTATATATATATATATATATATATATATATATATATATATGTGTAAAGTAGAGATTCATGCCATGTCCTAAAGGCCCTCCATTTTCCAAAGTATATTCAAATGTTTTTTCTTTCTTTTTTCGATTTTTATCCCATTTTTATCCCCCGTTAGTGCTCATTTTAATTTTATTTATCCTGGTTGCTGCTCCACCCTCTGCCAATCTGGGGAGAGCCGAAACTGGCTCCATGCTTCCTCCGAGACATGGGCAGTTAGCCAGCCGCTTCTTTTCACCTGACAGGGGAAGCTTCACCGGTAGGACATAGCACGTGGGAGGATCACACTAGTCCAACGAGTTCCCCTCCCTCTGAACAGGCGCCCTTAACGACCAGAGGAGGAACCATATCAGCGACCAGGATATTGCATGTTTTGGTGAAGGGGATTCCTATATGAAGGAAACCCCCAGGAGGCACAGGGAGAACATGCAAACTCCACACAGAAAGGCTCATTTGACGACCCCACCCGGGCGGTGGGCACTCGAGGACATGCGGGCGGGCACGCACTCCTTCAGCGCTCACAGCGTCCCAGGTGGGAATCGAACCCAGGACCTTCTAGCTGTGAGGCGACATCGCTTATACCACTGCACCACCATGCCCCGAAAATTCAAATGTTTTTGACTAGAAGCTTGAGTGTTTAAGTCGCGCTCACCAGCTGTGGCACCTATACTGGACTCACCAGCTCAGCCTCTCCAGCATTTCCAATCATCTCCATTGCAGGTGTGTTTATGATTTATAACGCAATATCCTCATCGTGATTGGTCAAAAAGCTGGGAGAGGATAAGATTTGGCTCAGGATTAGATTTTGAATAATGTACATATCCTGTATCATTAGTTAAGGTGTCAAAGATGAATTAACATAATCAATGTTTCATGCAAAACTAAAAACACCCCTTTTATTGATATGATTTCACCTTTAGTTTGAGACTATATTGTGGAGCTGAGTGTTGCCTATACTATACCTAGAGACCATCTTGCAATGGGATCACCCACATCAGCTGATCACCCCCATCAGCTGATCACCCCCATCAGCTGATCACCCCCATCAGCTGATCACCCACATCAGCTGATCACCCCCATCAGCTGTTCACCCCCATCAGCTGTTCACCCCCATCAGCTGTTCACCCCCATCAGCTGATCACCCACATCAGCTGATCACCCCCATCAGCTGATCACCCCCATCAGCTGATCACCCCCATCAGCTGATCACCCACATCAGCTGTGTCGCCCGCGACTTGATATGAATATGGGCCAGGGGCATAATATGGGGGTGCCATAATTCAAGTCTCACACCCCACCCTCGAACCCGGCCTGCATTTTCATGTGAACGCACCTGTGAAGGTTCGTGATTTTTTAACGCTATCACGATCGCAAAATCTGTCCGCAGACATAATTCACCTAATTTAATGTTGCCTCATATTAAATTGCTATACGCTCCTGTCTTTTTTTCCCCCCAACAGGCTAATAAAGAAGTGAAATATCTTATTATACATTAATTGGAGCGCTTATGTGCTGAAAGACAAGATCTTTCCCAAAGACAAGCCCTCCCTTCTCCACTCATCAGTTTGCATTTATTAGCTTCGCATGAGCTGTGATTGACAGGCTCTGATGAGGACACAATAATGAGAACAATCATCACACAACCATCTCGCTAATTAGCAGTGTCATAATCACTGCCATCACGGGATCCAATACTTAGCCCTCATTTGCATAGGGTGGAATATTGATAAGTTTGGTGGAAGTTGAGCAGCCTGAAACTTTAAATGACGACACTATATAGGCTCTGGAGGGAGGGACGAGTAGCTCAAATCACTTTATCTAAGTATATCTCGTAACAATATAGGCCATATCCATATCATTTGCAAGTTGATAATGTAACGCCGGCGCTCCTCCCTGCATAGTGTTATGCCACATTCATGTGCTATCGGATTGACCGTATTTACGAGTTGTGAGTATAGCCTACATGAACGGCCCTTCAATGTCTTATTTACCAGTGGGAATTTGGGAGATTTCGATGCTACACGAGTTTCCGACGTCGTGACATGAGGATTCGGGACTACAACAATGGCGGGAAGTATGGAGTCCTTTAGTCGTTTTTTAGTTATATATTTTGTTACTCTGTTCATAGTAGCTATCATTTATTTTGAGTTATGGCCCTCAAATTAATAACTCATTAACTCAAATCAACTCTCAATAACTGTCAAACTAGATGAATGATGAATAGTTTGACAGTTATTGAGAGTTGATTTGAGTTAATGAGTTATTCATTTGAGTTAGTGTGGACCAGTGATGTCACTGGCTCAAAGTTCAAAATATCTCAACGTTGATCTACCAATCGCTGGCCTTTCATGAGCGCAACCAATCAGAGGAGAAGTTAGCCGTTGTATGTGACGTACTGTAGTTCCAGAGTCCGAATGCCATCATGAATGCCTGCGCTGCCGCTGCTCGCCTCTTGTCCTGTCACCAGATGGCGCTACCTCGCGGTGACAAAAGTGCAGACCTCTTATCATGTGAAGGCGTCTTTATTCGTCAACACTGCAATTGTTGTGACCATCAAAAGGAAATGACTAAATTGTACAATTGCAAAAAAAAAAACAGAGTTGTTTATTTGTTTGTTTGTTTCTAGTTTGTCTCTTTTTCCCAACTTCTTTTCGTCCCTCTTTCTGCAGTAGAACAGATTGGATTATTCGGAACAGAGGCAGTGGAATTAGTGTCGGATCGCTGCGTCGCATATGCTCCCCAAGGAGGGATGGACTTGAAGAATGTGTGTGTGTGTGTGTGTGTGTGTGTGTGTGTGTGTGTGTGTGTGTGTGTGTGTGTGTGTGTGTGTGTGTGTGTGTGTGTGTGTGTGTATTGAGAGAGAGAGAGAGAGAGAGAGAGAGAGCGCAGATGGTTGAGTTGCTGTGTGATCAAACATCCTTGGGCAGTAGTGGGGTTCATGTTGTAATAACTGCAGTCACATATTTCTTGCAGCCACACTTCCTGCTTTAGTGGGCACATTATGTACTCTTCAATCTAAACGTGTATATTAGCTTCACATCTGCAGCGGCGGAGACAGCTTGAGAAAAGGATGATCGTTATGTATTTTTTTTATTCTTTTATTTTTTTATGATTTTTCTTTTAAGGTAGCATGAACCTGAGGCTTCCCTGCCAACTCCCATACCATCCCTTACAGAAAAACCACATGAACTTCACATGTGCGGAAAACCCCCCCACATGTGATCACATCTGCAAAATCACATGTGATCACATGTTACATTTCACATGTGGAACACATGTGGAACATGTGCTTTGCCCATGGGAAGCGTGTGGTTTTGGAACGTTGTGAAACCCATGTAAATTCCCATGTGATTACATGTGAAACCTATGTGATTAATGTGAAACCCATGTAAATGTTGTTTTCCACATGTGAAACCCATGCTATACAACATGTGGAAAAACATGTGATCACATGTTTTCCACATGTGAAAATGTTCCAAAACCACATGCTTCCCATGGGCAAATCACATGTTTCACATGTGTTCCACATGTGTTCCACATGTTTTCACATGTGAAATTGAACATGTGTCCACAATGTGGTGAAACACGTGTTTCACATGTGAACTTCATGTGTTTTTTTCTGTAAGGGATGCAAAAGGTGTAGAAAGAGAGCAGCAGGCAGACGTTTCTACTGCAACACGCTGCATGCTACAGCTATATAGTAGTTGCCTCTTCTTCCTCACACAAGCCTGATAACCCCTTGCTACCTGCTCCAGGACTTTTCCTGGTTCTGTAGTTATCTGATGAATGCCTGTGACCACTTAGCCCTCTGTTCTTGCTTCCTGGTTCCAGCGCTGTTATCGATAGCAGCTGCAGCATAAAGGGGACTTGTTGTGCCAGAGATAGGGCTGCTTGCAGGGACTCACCTGCTGGCCTGAGCTGCCCTGCACCGTGCAGGCTGCTTACTATCTGATATATTTTCTATTGGTTTTTACAATGTAGTCTTCTTGAGACCCTAGCCAAAAATCTGGGGGGGGGGAGCCTAAAATGATAATACAATATGATCAAATGAGAATAACTCGAGAAATATAAGGCCTGCGTGTATGATTCTGGCTTCTTTGATAGGTAAGAAACTAATATGGGAATATGGGTCCATTGCCAGTAAAAACCTATATAAGTGCACCATCTATTACATCCAGAGAGGAATATATTCTTTCTTCTCACGACATTTTCAGACTCGCAGGAAATCATCATCATCTCGGAAGCAGCTGATCAAGAGGCAAATATGATTGGCTGCTTGTTAAGCAAAATGACAGCGAGGAGAGAAAGTGACAGAGAGAGAGAGAGAGAGAGAGAGAGAGAGAGAGAGAGAGAGAAAGTGACAGAGAGAGAGAGAGAGAGAGAGAGAGAGAGAGAGAGAGAGACAGAGACAGAGAGAGAGAGAGACAAAGAAGAGACATGAGGGCAGAGAATTAACGTTAACAAATCCAGCTGCAATTAACACAATTTAAGTGATTTGAGCTGCAGACTCTCTTTAGATTAGAGGGGGGCTCATCAGAGACCCGGTTCAGTAGAAATGCCCTTTTTAGACGACTACTTTTATACTTTAATTAAATTAAAGACCGTATACTTCTTATACTGTGAATCTAGTAAAAGATTTAAAGTTCAACGTTTAACATGCAGCAGCGTATCATTTCTGATGAATATTTTGCACTTTTACTCGAGTAAGGAATTTGTATAGTCGACACTTCTGGACATGCTGTCCAAGTGAAAGCTTGTCACGAATGGGACCAATTTTCAGCATGTGTGACGGACAGGTGTCACATAGACCTGACAATCTCCTGACAAAGACGACACGAGTCACCGACATATTAGCAAAAGAAGTCAAGCGACAAAGTTACAGTATAGGGAAGAGTCCGCCACACACACACACACACACACACACACACACACACACACACACACGCACACACGCACAGCAACCTCAGCTGGTGAGCAGAGTCATAAATCTACAACTTGCGAGTAATTACCATAACAACAGCTGGCACATGCATACACACGGCGGACTGATGAGTTTAGCAATCCATGCCAGCACCGCCTCCAGATAAAACTGTTGTTAGGGACAAGATGGCCAGACGTGCTTTGTGCTATGATTAACTCACAGGGTCCGGGCTGGCTTATACGGTTTATATTGATTATTGTTGGAAGAGGAGGAGAAATCCACCATTGGATCCTCTTCTTGCACTGTTGCACATTATCAATCAGTGATGTTCAATGCGTTCCAGGAGAGAGTTTAGTGATGCCGTTTTGTGCTTTTTTGCTGTACCCACTTTCCCCACAACCTGCCCCGGTCGGTCTGCTTCTACTGACTTAAGGGCTTTGCACACACAGTCCGATTGTTTTCGTATGCGTGTTTTTTAATCCGTCATCTGAAAACACAGACGGGTCCCAGCTCGCAAAAATCTATTGACTGATGCGAAAAACGCAGAAAATCGAACCCTCATCCGAAAACTTAAATGACGGACGTAATTGTCGGACTGGTGTGTCAATGATGATTGACACAAATGAGGTCATATTCTTTTTTTCCCGTGCGCCAATTTCGGACGAAAATACGGACTTGGTGTGCAAAAGCTATTACTTGCCACTTTTCCCAGAATGCCTTCTGACAACTGACCGAACGCTAACCTGATGCTGCCAGATGGTTTGTTTTGCTATAACCATCTGGGAATGAGTCACTCGGGAGGGCAAGCACCGCTCTCCACATAGGAAAACAACGGCACAGCGGGCGCAGACCTGTTTTACCGCAGATCATGTGTGGGGGGGGCTTAAAGGAACACTCTGCCCATTTTCAACCAGCTTTGTATCATTAGAACATCAGTAGTATATCAGAAAACTGTAAACTGTTTTGAAGTCTGTCATTTAATTTGACAGTTATTGAGTGTTAAAGTGTGGACCAGTGACATCACTGGTCCACACTAACTCAAATTAATAACTCATTAACTCAAATCAACTCTCAATAACTGTCAAACTAGATGAATGATTAATAGTTTGACAGTTATTGAGAGTTGATTTGAATTAATGAGTTATTAATTTGAGTTAGTGTGGACCAGTGATGTCACTGGTCCACACTTTAACACTCAATAACTGTTAAATTAAATGACAGACTTCAAAACCGTTTACAGTTTTCTGATATACTACTGATGTTGTAATGACACAAAGCTGGTTGAAAATGGGCAGAGTGTTCCTTTAAGGCTATCCAAAGCGCTCAGCACAACGCAAAACGCTTGACAAAGCGTGGCGATGTTACGAGTGTGCATGCTCACGCGACTCGAGTGACATCACTGATAAGGGCATGCACAGGTGTGTGTGCGTGTGCGTGTGCGTGTGCGTGTTGTTACTAGAATGTAATGTTTGTTCGGCCGCTATAGGCGACCACTAACTTTCTCATTGCGAGAGACCTGGTTCAAGACCCGAGGTGTGTTGTGTTTTATCCCGTTTTTAACGCGAGCCGAACCCCAAACCATGAGCCTAACATTATCCAAGTTCTTTTAGTTGCCTAAACCTAACCGGCGAGTCGAGCCGCAGCTCCCGTTACCGGGCTGCGACTCTGTAAGCAGGAAGTAGCGCTGGCCTGAGGCAAAAAGTGACGTTCATATTCGACCGTTTTAAAAGTTCCTTGTGTTCAGTAGACTATCCCTCCTAAGCCACATGAGACTGATTCCTATCAGCAGCTACATGCTACTTTTTCTTTCGTAAATAACTCAAAATTGTGGGTGTGATTCGCCCCCCCCCCCCCCCCCATGTTTCCATTAATATACAATAAGGTCATGGTTATTGTAGTTCCTCTGATCTCTGAGGTAGCACACATGGTTGGAAATGTGGCTGGGGTGTTTCCACGGTTTCATGGTTTCACATACTTTAGCACCACCCTGGTTTCACTTCCTTCATGCGGTGTTTTAGCTTGATGTCTTTTATAGATGTCTTTTTCTAAACCTTTTGAATACTTCCTCTTATTAGAATGGTTGTGTTCAACCCCTGAGCAGGCAGGCAGGGGGAGAAAAGCAGTGAAGGAAAGGTACTGAAAGAAAGGAGGAGACAGAGTACTGATAGCATGATGAGGAGATGTGATGGCTGTTTGGATTTTGCTCCTAAAGGGATAGTTTGGTTTGTTTGAAGTGGGCTCCTATGAGCTAGTCCCATACAGTCAATGAACTAGGTAAAGCGTTGGGACGCTGAGCGCACCGTGTATCGAGTTTCGGCACTCTGAAGTAGCAGCCTACAGGGCTTTCTCTCTAGTTGTGGGGGCCAGGTACTACAATGTAATTCAGGCACCTAAAAGAACGCCCACCTAAACAAATCAATATCAGTGTACGCTCTATTTTGACAATTTTCAGCACTTTACTTTACCGTCAAACAGCCCTCTCATTTGGCACTACATTTCCTCCCAATTGCAGAACTACGTATTCCTACGCAAAATGCATTCACAGCACGCAGGGCGCTGTGAAGGCCAGATGGCCAGATGGCCTTGCCCCTGAAATTCCACCTGCTGTACTGTAGCCTACTGTGCTGTACTGTAGCCTACTGCAGTGGTTCCCAATCTTTTTTGTCTTATGTGCCCCTTGAGCTGTTTTATAGGCTATACCCCCTCAGTAATGCGTGATTTGCAAAGAAACTGTGGCTGTGGTGGAGCCCTGGACGTGTAGTAGCGTAGACGAGTAGCCTAAATTCACGCAAAATATATTTGTCGCTGAAACTGCCTGTGTTTGGGCTTGACCACTTTTTTCCTTTTGTCACCTAAACTGAACCTAAACTGAATCTGAAGTGACAACAACTGGACTTTTGAGCCATTTATCTACGTTGGATGTTACTGTAGCTAGTTTGTTTGAGCTGTGTGAACATGACCTCTTCACAGAGTAAGTTGATACCCGCTGGAAATAAATTGTAATCCCCAATCTTTCCAAGTACCCCCTACAAGCCGTTCAAGTACACCTGGTTGGGAAACACTGGCCTCCTCTACTGTACTGTAGACCAGGGCCGGCTCGCCCTATATGCGAACTAAGTGGCTGCCTAGAGCCCCGGGAGTTGCCAGGGGCCCCCTAATTTTTTTTTTTTTTTAATAAACATAGGCTATAATATTATAGGCTGTGTGTGGTAGTTAAAACATAGGTTGACGTTTATTTATGTTTGTTTAAACAAAAACATAAATACTGTAGGCTACATACAGTACAACACAAAAGGCTGTTATTTACCTTTTGTCGCCACCTGGTGAGTAAATATATATGTAACTAAAACCATTAAAATTGACAACCGGTCCTGCATGCATCTACCGGTCCTTGGCACAAAAAAGGTTGGGAACCCCTGGTTCACATTATTGCATGCATGTACTGTATGAGCTGTACATAGTGTGTTGGAGACTAAGGACTAATGTCCACCAGCTCCGGTACAACAGATGCGGTACGGCTCTGGGCTCTGTCACGGCTGTGAACAGACCCACACTCATGTAACCTGTTGCATGCGGGATCAAAAATAGAACAGGTGCATATTTCTTCTGTATAGCATGTACCGCCCATCTATTACCATGGGTGAGATTGATTGATTGATTGATTGCTTTATTGCAGACTCATGGTCCATAGAAAAAACATACATACATAAATACATAGATACACACAAATAACATAAAAAATATACATTTCACTTTAAAAAACAACTGGTCAAATAAAAATAAAAAAACATTAAAATAAATTCATATGCAGGCTTTTAAGCCAATGAGACTGGACGTATATCGAGTGCAGCTCTTGACTGGGTTAGTGAGAGCCACAATTATGCTGTTTCCAGACACATCCAGTCTACACATAAATTTGTACATGAGATTCCTAAGTACTGCCTGAAATGTGTTAACTCGTGCAGTAACAAACATCTCACTCGCACTGCACCATCGAGGTCTCTTGAGAATTATCCTCATAGCATCATTATATGCCACTTGTAGTTTCTGCAGGCTTGCTTTTTTGTAACTTGACCACAAGTGGGCAGTGTAAAGCGGAGTACAATAGGCTCTGAACAAAGTCACCTTTACATTATACGAACACATACTGAACTTACGTGCCAGGGTGTTTGCTTGTGCATACATTTGGCGGCACTGTCTATAAATATCATCATCATCAGTCATGTGTTCTGTGATAATATGTCCAAGATACTTTACCTTGCTGTTTACACAGAGATCATTATTGGACAACTTAAAATCAGGAAATATCTGATGCTTGTCCTCTTTGGTTCTACTGATTAATATGACACTCTTGCTGGCATTGTATTTTATATCATTTTCCAAGCCATACTCGGTGCATATTGCACAGACTTGAGAGTCTGTTCCGGCAGTTTTACCGGATCCGTACGGAGCCGTACCACATCTGGTGTGTATAGGGTGTAACTGCCCAGTCAGCTTCCTCACTGCGTTAGTGTGGTCTAGGTGTGATTTTCTCAAATGCTGACGAGTTGTGTCTAACATAGAGTCAAGCCACAGATGCATAAGTCACAACCAAAGAGAGATGCAGATATGGCAACCCAGTATCACAAAAAAGTGACATAGTAACGTTGGTCCACAGCCCAAAGACAACAATGTAGTTTAACAAAAACTGCTTTAAAATAGTTAGAATGTAATGTTTGTTCAGCCACTACAGGAGGCCACTAACCTTCTCAGTGTGAGAGACCTGGTTGTGGTTCAAGACCTGATGTGTCTAAGTGTTTTTATCCCGTTTTTGGCATTAAAAAAACGCGCACGCACGCACGCACGCACACACACACGCACGCACGCACGCACTCCGGTATACGTTGCTCTCAATGTACTTACAAAGGAAAAGGTATTCATATAAGCTAAAATGAACAAACAAGGACAGCGATCAAAGGTACATAAAGCAAGTTATCTGCTAATTACCGGTACATTATATACAATAAGTGTGATGTAGTGTCCGCTATGATTAAACAGGAGTAAATTAAAAAAAAGAATTGTATGTACAGGCTAAGTATAAGTAGGCTAACACATAACACATATATTAACACATTTATACTGCATGCAAAAAAAAGTTATGTTTTTTGCCAAACTGCTTGGGATTAGCATAAAGTGGGCATGACTGTAAAGGGGAGACTTGTGGGTACCCTTACAACCCATTCTCATTCAGATATCTTGAGGTGAGAGGTCAAGGGACCCATTTGAAAATGGCCGTGCCAGTGTTTGCCTGGCCAAAATCTAGCCTAAATTTAGAGCGTCATTTAGCCCCCTTCCTGACAAGTTAACATGAGAGGGTTGGCACCAATGCATGCCTCAGGTCTTCTAGTCTCATATGATAGCAGGAGCCTCACTCTATCCCTAAAAATGAGCCCATTGCAGCCTCTGAAAAACAGTAATGTCAGTCATTTAGGAGGTTTTAAAGTCATGATTAGATGGGCCTAGTGTCCTCTAGAGAGAGAGTGGCGTCAGCGGTGGACCAAAATGCGAGACTCATTAGCCAATGAACAGCCAGGAATGGGTCTCGCGCTACTTTTGCATGCTACAATAAAGCTGATAATGTACAATTTGATTCAAGGAGGATGGGGGGGGGGACCCTTTCAGAGTACAACACAAACTGTCTATTTTGCTGCAACTCGACAGTGCTGCTTAATCCAGGACCTTACTTCCTGGAACTAAGTAAAAAACTGGTCCATTGGAGTGAATGGAGATGTCGCGACTCTTTTTTTGTGATTTTTTATCCCATTTTTATCCCCCATTAGTGCTAATCCAATTTATTTATCCTGGTTGCTACTCCACCCTCTGCCGATCTGGGGAGAGCCGAAACTGGCTCCATGCTTCCTCCGAGACATGGGCAGTTAGCCAGCCGCTTCTTTTCACCTGACAGAGGAAGCTTCACCGGTAGGACATAGCACATGGGAGGTTCACGCTATTCCAACCAGTTCCCCTCCCTCTGAACAGGCGCCCTTAACGACCAGAGGAGGCACCACTTCAGCAACCAGTATATTGCATGTTTTTGTGAAGGGGGTTCTATATGAAGGAAACCCCCGGGAGGCACGGGGAGAACATGCAAACTCCACACAGAAAGGCCCTTTTAGACGACCCCACCCGGGCGGTGGGCACTCGAGGACATGCGGACGGGCACGCATTCCTTCAGCGTTCACAGCGTCCCAGGTGGGAATCGAACCCAGGACCTTCGAGCTGTGAGGCGACAGCGCTTACCACTGCACCACCGTACCCCCATGTCGCGACTCTTCTATCTATACGGCTCTGGATGGGCCTAGGCAAGAAGTGGGTGGGCGCTATGGTTCTGTCTGTCTGTTTATCAGAGCATGTGAGCGGAGCGGAGCGGTGATAATTACCGCTCCTCGCTCCCGGAGCGGCCCTGTCCACCTGCTCCAGCACTCAAGGCCGCTCCTGGCCGCTCCGCTCCAGACCGCTCCCCGCTCCATACAGATTTCACCCGCTCGCACTCACCACTCCGCTCCGCTCAAAAGAAGAAAAAATAAAAAGCGCCTAGGGTGTTTTAATTTAATGTCATCAGTGATGTCATCAGTCTGAGGCTCACGAGAGAGACTGAGGGAGAGAGAGGAGAGAGAGACGAGGAGAGGCAGGGAGGGAGAGAGAGGAGAGGGAGAGAGAGGGGGGAGAGCCTGAGGGAGAGAGAGAGAGGGGGAGAGAGACTGAGGGAGAGAGAGAGAGACTGAGAGAGGGAGACATTGTACGTGCGCCAATAGGGCAGGCAAGGCCACACAGCAGCCGAGCTGCGGGCAAGGCCGCAGGGCCAGCTTGGCAAGCTGCAGGACGGGCGAACCTAGGAATCGGGCGTGCATACGGTTTCCGCCCCGAAGGGCCGATACCCTAGTGTGGCAAATGTACACTACAGGCAAAGGATATAAATAGTGGAGTTGAGCGGGAGCTGCTGGTAGGTTGGAGACATGTCCAGTTTTGTGAACTTCAGCTTATTGGATGGAGTGGCCCTCCTCCCATCTCCTTTATGTTTTCTCATTCAGAATTGTCACCAGTGTTTTCAAAGTCAATGTCAAGGCCATTCACTGACGGTGAATCAGCAGGTGATTCATCCGAACGTCAAGGTGGTCGCCGGTCCAAGACCCCACCACCCGGGCTGAACTTTATGCACAGACCCTCCGCCGCCGTTTGCTGCAGCTCATCTACATCTTTAGCCGCTCTTTCCGTGGACGTTGTGAACTCCAATGCTGTGCGTCAGTTTGTCATCCGCCTCTGATAGCAAACGCCGCTGAATGCGGTTGTCGTTAACGCCGCAGGTCTGTCTCTGACCCCACAGTGTTCAGTGAGCCTCCTTCAGTAACTCTGACAAAGACACATGTACAGGCTTACATACCCTCACCCTAACAGAACCCAACTGACACACATCCTGTAGCACGTAGACTTCTTGTGCTCAGGAAGATGCTTTTGTCCAGAATCTGTGACTTTGTGAGTCACAAAGCTGTCAGTATTACAACAACCCATGTAATGGGAACATTTATTGATAATAGACTATATATCGACAACATAAGAGTATACAAGAATAAAAAGGCACTTGGACCCACCCCACCCCCCTCCTCCTCCCTGCCAACCCAACTTCAACCAAACTCTATCATAAGCACTGTGGTTTGTGAAAAGTAACAGACCAGATAAAAAGATACAAAACCTGTGACTTCCTCTATTTTCTATTTTCCCCTTACTGAAGTCGTACATTTATACTTTTGTATTTCCTGAACAAAACACATAGTGCAGTGAGTTGCTGGAGTCTTGAGCAGAGCAGGATAGGGCACCCGACAGTAGAGTAGAGCACATCTGAACTGATTCAGGTACACAGCTGATGTGTGGTGAGAAAAACACTGTGATTATACAGCGATGTCTGAGGATCTGTATGCCAAGGTAGACCTCACCAAGAAGGTTAGATGTCAGAGAGGCGAGAAGGAGGAGAGGATTGTGGACATCTATGAGAGCGCAGACACCCTGAGGATTTATGAGAACCCCTCGGCGGAGGAGAGTACACCACCGGACACTACTGCGGGTCAACACCAAAGTAACTATCCATCTATCTATCTATCTATCTATCTATCTATGTATCTATCTATTTTGTGGCAACTAGTGACACATTTTCAGTTTTTGTAATGCGTTACATTTTAAAATTAGAATGTTGTTTCTTTTTCTGTGTGGAGTTTGCATGTTCTCCCCGTGCCTCCCGGGGGTTTCCTTCATATAGGAACCCCCTCACCAAAACATGCAATATCCTGGTTGCTGAAGTGGTGCCTCCTCTGGTCGTTAGGGGCGCCTGTTCGGAGGGAGGGGAACTGGTTGGAATAGCATGAACCTCCCACGTGCTATGTCCTAGTCCATGGGCCAGAGCTCAAAATTTCACTTGTCGGTACCACTCAAGGTGGCAAAACTTGCTTATGATTTTTGATAAGACACATGTCTGTAGATGATATTTTGGTATGATAGCCATTCGTGAGTGGTAGCTGTGACACAGTTACCGTGAAGTGAACCACCCCTAAAGCCAATTGCATTTTAGACGCTGGTGCATATCCTGGTTTAGGCTAATGGTCAGGACATTTTTCAATCTTTTGTACTATTGTTTTTGGTCCTATTTTAAAGGGGACCTTAGCTTTCATTTATATGTAAGGCCAGTTGTGATTTTTTTTCTGACAAATATAGAGGTGACTTGAGCTCTTCAATCATCAATGACACACGTTTCCACAATTTTTGCCTAAATTGTGTCATTTCTTTTAGCCCTGCGGCATCAAATAACATCAGAAACACGAAACACAAAAACTGGAATGCTCACAGCACTCGGAAGGGCGTGATTGGGATGGCTTCCCTGATCTGAACCTGAGTGTTCTGTTATTGGACTTCTGTGCTTTAGACATGGATTGGCCATAACAAACACCATGGTCAAGCATAAGGATGCTCATAGGTCTATGGTACCAGAGTATCTTATTGATTGATTGATTGATTGATTGATTGATTGATTGATTGATTGATTGATTGATTGATTGACTTTATGGATATAGCAGACAAAATCCAAGGGATGGGCATCTAAAAGTGTGAACACTTATTTCCAACATGGTCCCTGGTCATACGGTAACACATCACATCAAATAAACCAAATAGAACAATCAACAAAAACACACAAGTTAAATAACCATTACAACGGAAGGCTCGCCTTGCACATTACTCTAGTTTACTCAGCAATAATTTTTTTCAGGTTTTTAAAACCATTTAGAAAATATGCAGATTTAATTCCGTTAGGGATCTTGTTCTACTCCTCTCCACTGGTATAGAGGAATGTACTTCTCCCAACATCTTATGCCCAGGTGGATTATGACATGATGGCATGGCATGGTCACATAAAGAGCCCCCCCTCACAGCGCACATACCGGTATGCAGTATCCAGAATAACTAAGACACATTCACCTGACTCTCAACATTTACAGCACAGCCACCTGAACACTCCAAAGCCAACAGCACAATAACGAGAAATAAATTCACCTGGCTGGATCTCAATACAGGGTCCAAAATTTACTTTTTTGTCCACCAGTCAAATGTCTAGTGAATGTAAAAAATTTACCAGCCACTCAATAGATTACCATTGTGGTTTTTTTGGATGGTGAGTGAAGCAAATCTACCAGCCACTTGCATATATTACCAGCATTTGGCTGCTGGCTGGTGCTAATTTTGGACACTGTCTAAATAACACAGAATTTACAGGTACACTCAATTAAAGCAAAAAGCACAATTACCCTCTAATTGCCCATAAACGTATCGAACATTTTGGTTCTGCCCTTCGCTAACGGGATTCTGGTGACTCGCCCAGCTGGTTGCTCGTGGACCCCTTGCGTGGGATCCTTTGGACAATATCTCTTATGAGCACATAAGCACCTTAAGCGGCTTGTAGCACCACATGGTAATATTGAATGTTGATGTTTCTGTTGTTGTTTTTTTGTTTAATCTGTCCGAGCCTGTTCATGTGTTTTGTTTGTGTACTGTTGAGAAAAAATATATATATATATTGGGGGGGACAACAGAAATAGCGGATGTGATAGATAAAATTATTACATTCCCTAAAAAAAGAAAAGAAAAAAAAGGGGGATCATTTTGTCCTGGGCAAGAGTTTTATTTCAGAGCTCCGGTTTGTTGGATTTAACATCAAATGTCTGTTGTTGACCTAATTGAGGTGTAATTACACCCGCATGCAACATGTTTATTGGTTATCATTTATTTCACTCTGATCAAATTGTTGAATTCAACAGCTATTTTACCAATGCTGGCATTGTGTGTGGTTACTATGGCTGAACAAACAAACTAACATAATGCAACTCACACCATAAGCGAATTTGACCACGGCACGGCATGGTTGTTGGTGCAACCCTTCTGAAACTGCTGATGTCACAACAGTCTCAAGAATTGACACAGAATGGTGCAAAAACAACAACTTTGGTCAGCAGAAAAGTATCTCAGAATGCAACACGTCTGTCACTTTGGTAGCCGGTTAACACAGAGCTGAAAGCTGATACCTACCAGGGTGGGAATTACACGGAGGCCATGGCCTCCATTGCTCCTCCTGTCAGTTGCTTTAAAAAACGTCAGTGGTCTCAGTTTAATGTGCAAAGGATGTGTAATTGGCTCATTTTAACACACATTTCTGAAAAATCGCTCTTCATGATGTCAATAGAGCAATTGCCTTTGTGCCCTGGCATGTGGCCTTGTGCCCTAAAAAAATATGTGACGCTGAAGGCCAGATGGCCTTGCCCCTAAAATGACGAAATTCCCACCCTGATACCTACCCAGTATTAGTCTGGTGTTCCAGTAAAGTGCTCAGTGAGTGTAGCTATAATGCAAGAGCAGCTTCTGCTTTGCCCTTGCACATTCATTGCAGTGGACTCCATTGTGTATTTGAGTTGAGGTTTGCCAAAGTGAAAGGGGTTGGATAATTCAAACAGCACATATTACAGTTTTCATTTTCTAAAAAATATTTACTACTACTGGACTGGTTATATTAGTCGTTTAGCTGCTGCTGGGGGGGGGGGTGTTCAACCACTTTTGCGAGGCACTGTATGCATGTCACATTCTGATTACCCCCTACCAGCAGTCTTATTATCAGAGCTCATCTTGACCAGTTACTTAGAACATTAGAAAATAACATTTGAATCTATAGGACGAAGTATTTCATGGGAATATTAACACAATCACATGTATATATTATTGACCTAATATGAATTAGGATATTAATAGATGATTACAAATGATGTGATCATGCTAGGGGGCACGGTGGTGCAGTCGGTAGCGCTGTCGCCTCACAGCTAGAAGGTCCGGAGTTCGATTCTCGCCTGGGACGCTGTGAGCGCTGGGGTTGTGTTCCCCCCCATATCTTCAGTGCCTACTGCCCAGGTGGGTTATCTCGTCGAAAGGGCCTTTCTGTGTGGCGTTTGCATGTTCTCCCCGTGCTCCCCAGGGGGTTCCTCTGTACATAACCCCCCCACTAAAAACATGCAGAAGATCGTCATCGTCATCCGACCAGTGATGACAACATCCGAAGTTGGTCCCCGGGCACTGGAAAGAAAAAGCGACCGATGCTCCTGGCCTGCCCCCCGGAGGAAAGGACAAGCCTGGATGGGTTAAATGCAGAGGACAAATTTCACCGGCCACCGTCAGCATGAGTGTGTGTTTGTGGCCGCATGCATGTGTTGAAGTGTTCGTGTGACAATAAAAGGCGGGCTTGTCCGTCTACTAACTGTTTAACTGTTATGTCAGCATGCATTTTCAGTTAACTTCTGAGCTGTTCTTGTTGAGCGCAAAGTGGGGGTTTTCTAGGTGTGAAAAGGGCGGAGGTGTTTAGGCCCTTTTGGCAGCAGAGATAGGCAGGTTTCCTCTTGAAGCAAACAGCAGTTGTTATTAGCAGCAGTTGCCTTAAATGAAAGCTAAGAAGGTCCCATTTAAAATAGATTGAAAAAGATTGACAAAAGATTGAAAAATGCCCTGACCATGTGCCTAACCCAGGATATGCACCAGCGTCTAAAATGCAATTTACTTTAGGGGTGGTTCACTTCACAAGCTGGTAACTGTGTCAGCTACCACTAAGGAATGGCTATCATACCAAAATATCATCTACAGACATGTGTCTTATCAAAAATTATAAGCAAGTTTTGCCACCTTGAGTGGCACCGGAATCTGGACTGGCCCATGGACTAGTCCTACCAGTGAAGCTTTCCCTGTCAGGTGAAAAGAAGCGGCTGGCTACTGACCATGTCTCGGAGGAAGCATGGAGCCAGTTTCAGCTCTCCCCAGATCGGCAGAGGGTGGAGCAGAAACCAGGATCTGGGGGGGGGGGGTGTTGGGGGGGAAATAATGTTGTTTATTTTACTTTTAGTTCACATCATCTCGTTTTTGTGAGAGCAAATATGTATTATATAAGTTAAAAAAGAGAGTAGCTCATGACATCTTGTGCAGACATGTCACTAATTTGAAAAGTGTAAGCTAAGTCTGCTTGATATAAATGAATGTCTTACTATTTTAAAAACAGAGCATCTTGCATTGCATCTTAAAACAATGATTGACAGTACACTTGACTGTGAAAGTTGTATTGCTTTCACATGCTTTTGATGTGTGGAAGGCAAAAGTACTCTAACAAGTTTAATATTGTTAGAGCAAGTTTGTACCATAGTACTGTAACATTGTGCCTTACAAATGACTTTTAAAAGCAATGTTCCCCAACACAGTTCATTTGTGTCCACAGTCAGTCCAGTCACTGTAAGTGTGAGCTCAGAAAAGAGGAATCCTTTCCGAGCTGCCACAGTGTTTCTGGGGCTGCTGTGTCTTCTCCTCCTGGCTGGGATCATCGGCCTGGCAGTCCAATGTGAGTTTTCAGTTTGGTGATGCTATTATAGATCGCCTAAATAAGTCATGTGAATGTTATGTGAGACCCCAACATGTCGTTTATCTCCTATGGCAGTTATTCAGGACAAAAACAATCTCCGGGTGGAGAATGCTAACCTGACCAGAGAGAAAGACCAGTTACAGACCCGTTACACCAACCTGACCAGAGAGAAAGACCAGTTAAAGACCAGCTGCAACAACCTGAGAGATATCGTATGTACACAAAGTGAGTCAATTTTGATCATAATAAGTTAAATGATACCATTACACGGACGTCAAAGCATTTCACATAGTTATTATTTTATGTGTGAGTGTGATCATTTAACATGCATGTTTTGTTTTGTTTTGTTTTGTTGTGTTGATTTGTCGCAGACATCTATACTTTTTCGACTAAATTTGACTGTAAGTTGTACTACGTCTCTGATGAGGAGAAAACCTGGGAAGAGAGCAGGCAGGACTGTCTGAACAGAGGAGCTTATCTGGTGATCATCAACAGCAAAGAGGAACAGGTGGGTTTGTGTGTGTGTGTGTGTGTGTGTGTGTGTGTGTGTGTGTGTGTGTGTGTGTGTGTGTGTGTGTGTGTGTGTGTGTGTGTGTGTATGCGTGTGTGCATGTGCGTGTGCGTGTGCGTGTGCGTGAGCATGTGCGTGTGAACATTCTAACCGCGTCTCCACAAACAGGAATTCCTGGTTGGATTAAAGAAGAAGGTGTGGATTGGTCTGACAGACAGAAAGGAAGAAGGGACCTGGAGATGGGTGGATGGATCACGTCTGACCACAGCGTAAGACCTGATCACATTTGTTCTGACTCATTGGTGTGAGACTTCAGAGTCACTGTAGCTACAGTATGGATGATGTCTTCACCACAGGGTTTGACTCCTTGTCCTCCTCTGTTTCAGGTACTGGGGCTCCCGATGGGTACAGGGAGATGCATGGAACCAGCAGCCTGACAATTATCAGAACGAGGACTGTGCTCAGTTGGATTATACTTATAATAACGCTTTGAACGAATGGAATGACCTGTCATGTGACAGCAGGATCGGCTGGGTCTGTGAGAAGGAGGTGTGACAGTTCCTCATTAATAACAGCTTTGTTAAAGCCCCTTGCTAAATATTTACCTACAGTATATGCATTATGGATCAGTTGCTGTTACGGCTGCTGTCTTTCAGTATATAACATGTTGTATGTTGGTCAAACTTTAAAGGGCCATTCCAGCATCATTGCAGTTTGCTCATTTCCTGCCTTCCTTTGCTGTTTTACATCACAGTACAGTTTCCAGTGCTATTAACATTTTATGAGATATTTGCTATTTTCCCTATATTCTTGTTGTTTTTAAAAGTGAATACTTTGAAATAAACGCTGTGTAAATGTAATGAGTTAATCCCAAATATGAGGGTGTCAATATTAAGCCAGAACTGTGTAAAAAATATTGGGTCAGATTTGTCAAAAGATTTCTAATTCACAGAATGTGCTCCTGTCCACAACCAAATGCAGCAAACTTGAATATGATACATACAACAGATACATACCACCCAAGTTGGAAGTGATAGTGATATCCCCCATTTATTCACAAATTGTCAAATCTGCATTCACAAATCTCGCCTGGATTTGTTTGTGATTTTATGTGATTATTCTGGCCTAACCAAACTTTGTTTTCCATAGGTTATTATTTATTTCCCGCCAGAGATCTAGGGATCTTGCTTTGGTTAATTAATAGGGATTCATTAATCATTCTAGTCAAGATCTATGGTTTTGATTGACAAAAGGTGGGTCCTAACATAACCACAGAGGAAATTAGCTATTGGCATTAATATGAAACCGTGACTGGAACTTCTTTCACAATGTAAATATGTATAGGCTGATATTAGTCTGATGCAACTTTGCAAATGTGCCTTCATTCAAAGTGAAGGACTACCTTTCCTGCATGACTGAATCAGACGGAAGTGAATGACAAAACTGATTTGAAATATCTTCAATAATGATGCATGCACTACCATAATAAATATGGTGGGAAATGTCAAAAGAAATCCCAAATCTCATATCACACTGGAATTATGCTTTAATAAAGTCCATGTTTGTTAAGCCAAACTTTTATGCTGTGGGGGAGTAATCATTGACAGAATTTCAATTTCAATTTAAAGTTCACTCTCTGTCTCTTGCTTTTTAATTTCTTAGTCCAATGAATTGTGGGGACTATTCAGTGTTCTTTTGTCTAATATCCTATATGTAATGTTCATAGTAGGCTACTATATTTTTTCAGTTTGTTGTGTTCTCACTTCGCACGCAGTATCCCTCCTAAGCCATACACCAGTCATCATGAGACTGATTCCTATCAGCAGCGGTGGCTGCTAGATGCTACTTTTTCTTTTGCAAATAACTCAAAATTGGGTAAGCCTTAATAATAACTAGTATACACTATAAAGCATTAATAAAGCATTAGTAATATCAATATCTAAAAAAATCTATATCAGTGTACGCTCTATTTTGACAATTTTCAGCACTTTACTTTACCGTCAAACAGCCCTCTCATTTGGCACTACATTTCCTCCCAATTGCAGAACTACGTATTCCTACGCAAAATGCATTCACAGCACGCAGGGCGCTGTGAAGGCCAGATGGCCAGATGGCCTTGACCCCAAAATGATGAAATTCCACCTGCTGTACTGTAGCCTACTGTGCTGTACTGTACTGTAGCCTACTGTGCTGTACTGTAGCCTACTGTAATGTACTGTAGCCTACTGTGCTGTACTGTAGCCTACTGTGCTGTACTGTAGCCTACTGTAATGTACTGTAGCCTACTGTGCTGTACTGTAGCCTACTGTGCTGTACTGTAGCCTACTGTGCTGTACTGTAGCCTACTGTGCAGTACTGTAGCCTACTGTGCTGTACTGTACTGTAGCCTACTGTGCTGTACTGTAGCCTACTGTAATGTACTGTAGCCTACTGTGCTGTACTGTAGCCTACTGTGCTGTACTGTAGCCTACTGTGCTGTACTGTAGCCTACTGTGCTGTACTGTAGCCTACTGTAATGTACTGTACTGTAGCCTACTGTGCTGTACTGTAGCCTACTGTAATGTACTGTAGCCTACTGTGCTGTACTGTAGCCTACTGTGCTGTACTATAGCCTACTGTGCTGTACTGTAGCCTACTGTGCTGTACTGTAGCCTACTGTGCTGTACTGTAGCCTACTGTGCTGTACTATAGCCTACTGTGCTGTACTGTACTGTAGCCTACTGTGCAGTACTGTAGCCTACTGTGCTGTACTGTAGCCTACTGTGCAGTACTGTAGCCTACTGTGCAGTACTGTAGCCTACTGTGCAGTACTGTAGCCTACTGTGCTGTACTGTAGCCTACTGTGCTGTACTGTAGCCTACTGTAATGTACTGTACTGTAGCCTACTGTGCTGTACTGTAGCCTACTGTGCTGTACTGTAGCCTACTGTGCTGTACTGTAGCCTACTGTAATGTACTGTACTGTAGCCTACTGCAATGTACTGTACTGTAGCCTACTGTGCTGTACTGTAGCCTACTGTGCTGTACTGTAGCCTACTGTAATGTACTGTACTGTAGCCTACTGCAATGTACTGTACTGTAGCCTACTGCAGTGGTTCCCAACCTTTTTTGTCTTATGTGCCCCTTGAGCTGTTTTGCCATGCCGATACCCCCTCAGTAATGCGTGATTTGCAAGGAAACTGTGGCTGTGGTGGAGCCCTGGACGTGTAGCGTAGACGAGTAGCCTAAATTCACGCAAAATATATTTGTCGCTGAAACTGCCTGTGTTTGGGCTTGACCTCTTTTTTCCTTTTGTCACCTAAACTGAACCTAAACTGAATCTGAAGTGACAACAACTGGACTTTTGAGCCATTTATCTACGTTGGATGTTACTGTAGCTAGTTTGTTTGAGCTGTGTGGACATGACCTCTTCACAGAGTAAGTTGATACCCGCTGGAAATAAATTGTAATCCCCAATCTTTCCAAGTACCCCCTACAAGCCGTTCAGGTACACCTGGTTGAGAAACACTGGCCTACTGTACTGTACTGTAGACTCACATTATTGCATGCATGTACTGTATGAGCTGTGCATAGTGTGTTGGAGACTAAGGACTAATGTCCAGCAGCTCCGGTACAGTAACAGATGCGGATACGGCTCTGGGCTCTGGCACGGCTATGAACAGACCCACACTCATGTAACCTGTTGCATGCGGGATCAAAAATAGAACAGGTGCATATTTCTTCTGTATAGCATGTAGCGCCCATCTATTACCATGGGCGAGAGTCTGTTCCGGCAGTTTTACCGGATCCGTACCACATCTGGTGTGTATAGGGTGTAACTGCCCAGTCAGCTTCCTCACTGCGTTAGTGTGGTCTAGGTGTGATTTACTCAAATGCTGACGAGTTGTGTCTAACATAGAGTCAAGCCACGAATGCAGAAGTCACAACCAAAGAGAGATGCAGATATGGCAACCCAGTGTAGCACTTGTGTACCCCTATGAGCTAATAGGTTTAGTGCTTCCCGAGTTCTTTGCCTATGAGTCTATATAGGACTTTTTCCCTTTAGGTTTTTTGTTTGATTTATCTTTGTATTAGAAATGCCCCTTTAATAATGACAGTGGAGGGGACCTGTAAATTCAAGGTAAGTGCCCTTTAAATTATAATTACCTCTACTGTACTCTAAATACTTACTAAACAATGCCCCATTAATATACCTTATCCTATAGACTAATGTATAATGTATCCTCAATGTGTTTCTAATCCCTAATAACTATAGATACTAATTATATGTCTCCCCCTTTCTCTTATAGGAAATACCCTCAGGTAAGTGAAATACACTGAAAAGTAATAATATCACGCTACCAGGTAAGTATAGAAAAATATAAAACCAGAATTTAATTATACAATTGCCTAACAAATAATAACAGTGATAATAATACTTTGTTTCTTTTTTCTTTCAGGATGTAAGCAACAATGAAATGAAACACTCCACAAAAGAAATGCTATTCACAGCTATGAATACCCTCAGAAATGGTAATAAACAAATAAACAATACACCAGTCCTGTACTGTAAGGTGTATTGGTACCTGTGAATTTACTGTCCTGCTTTCAGAAAACAGGCCTTCAATATTACAAAATCACCTCACAGATGAAATGTCAATACTAAAAGAAATATGCAATGGAAAAATGCAATAAACAAAATAAATCATCAAACAGCATGTACTGTAATGTTTGATTACTTATAATGACTATCAATAACACCAGTTGTAAAATAAACAATTATGTGGGCCCACCTTGCATACACCACGCACACACACACACACTTAGCTGCAACTGGCCAATATACACAGTCCCCGCAAAGCACACAAAATTACTTATCCCACCCCGTTGCAGTACTGCGCTTTTGGTGTGAGTTCCTTGTGGCTGGCAGAATAGCCTCTTCACTCTTTTCAGAGCCAAAAAAAATACACACGGACTGTACCTGAACAGGTGGTGGCGGGCTGCGGGCAAATGAATCAGACGGGGGACAGGTGAGTGAAACTCCCGTGGCCAGAGAGAGAGATGTGGATATCGGGCGCAGTCCTTCTGTGGAGCTGGGCTGAGAAACGGGAGAAATCCACCGGTGTCCGCTTTACTCTGCGCTTCTGTCAAACACAGTGCTGACGCTGGTCTCTCGTGCCGGTTAACTAATGTGGACTCACTGATCTGGCGAGAGCCAGTTAACACGACATACCCACTGACTGAGCTAATCAGTGGAGAACGGCTCCGCTCTTCACTATCCGTGAACGGTGGACAGACCGCTCTTCTTCCAGCAAAGTTCTTAAAAGTCCTTAGTAGCTTGAGGCCACCTCCATACCACCTACCAGTGCCAAACTTCCACACGCTAGGCAGGAGCAACGCCAGCTAACTAATACTTCTCTAAACTTCTGCAGTAAATTCACGCAATGTCTCTCCTTTCACTCCCAGATCAGACTGACTCCAAAACTTTCTCCTCTCCCGAAAACTCCGTAGCTCCGCCCTCTCCCTGCGCCACTCCACCAATCCCCTATGCCCGTTTTACCGCAGTCTCTGTTGTGCCCGCCTTTGCGGCCACATCCCTCCAATCACAGTCCCGCTCCGTGAGAACTGCATTAATGAACTCCTGGTGACATGTCTTGACATGCCTTCCAACCAGGCTGGCTAGCAAGGTACATTGGCAAACCCTTTGGCAGTCCTTGGGTGTACTGTCCCACTTTTGGTAGTCCACAGTGGTGGAAAATGGTGGCATAGCCACCCAATGGCTAAAAATTCACTTCAACGTTCAATTCAATAAAATAAAAATACAATAATCACACAGCAGGTAAATATAGCAGGTAAGTAATAAAATAAATAAAACAACACACATACATACATACATACATACATACAGGTACACAACAGGTAAGCATTTGGCAGGTCAACTGGTAAGTAAACAGGTAGGTATATGGTATTGCAGTAGGTAGGTTGACCGTCACATGGTGGTTCATAATAAAATAAAAGAGCTTGAAAAATTAGCTTTTACTTAAAATAAAATGTAAAAAACTATAGCTAACCCCTAATTTAACCCTGGGTTACACCAGTATCACAAAAAAGTGACATAGTAACGTTGGTCCACAGCCCAAAGACAACAATGTAGTTGAACAAAAACTGCTTTAAAATAGTTAGAATGTAATGTTTGTTCAGCCACTACAGGCGGCCACTAACCTTCTCAGTGTGAGAGACCTGGTTGTGGTTCAAGACCTGATGTGTCTAGTGTTTTTATCCCGTTTTTGGCATGAACACGCACGCACGCACGCACGCACGCACGCACGCACGCACGCACGCACACACACACACACACACACACACACACACACCAGTGGTGTAGCCAGAAATGAACTTGCAGGTGGGCATGAATAAAAGTAGATGGCTCACACTATTCATTCCATACTACCCAATTGATATGATCAGAATCAGAATCAGCTTTATTGGCCAAATATGTAGACATACAGGGAATTTGACTCCGGTATACGTTGCTCTCAATGTACTTACAAAGGAAAAGGTATGCATATAAGCTAAAATGAACAAACAAGGACAGCGATCAGGTACATAAAGCAAGTTATCTGCTAATTACATTATATACAATAAGTGTGATGTAGTGTCCGCTATGATTAAACAGGAGTAAATTAAAAAAATAATTGTATGTACAGTCTAAGTATAAGTAGGCTAACACATAACACATATACAGTATTAACACATTTATACTGCATGCAAAAAAAAGTTATGTTTTTTGCCAAACTGCTTGGGATTATCGTAAAGTGGGCACGACTGTAAAGGGGAGACTTGTGGGTACCCTTACAACCCATTCTCATTCAGATATCTTGAGGTGAGAGGTCAAGGGACCCATTTGAAAATGGCCGTGCCACTTTTTGCTTTGCCAAAATCTAGCCTAAATTTAGAGCGTCATTTAGCCCCCTTCTTGACAAGTTAACATGACAGGGTTGGCACCAATGCATGCCTCAGGTCTTCTAGTCTCATATGATAGCAGGAGCCTCACTCTATCCCTAAAAATGAGCCCGATACAGACTCTGAAAGACAGTAATGTCAGTCATTTAGGAGGTTTTAAAGTCATGATTAGATGGGCCTAGTGTCCTCTAGTCTAGAGAGAGAGTGGCGTCAGCGGTGGACCAAAATGCGACTCATTAGCAGATGAACAGCCAAGAATGGGTCTCGCGCTACTTTTGCATGCTAAAATAAAGCTGATAATGTACAATTTGATTAAAGGGGGGGGAAACCCTTTCAGAGTACAACACAAACTGTCTATTTTGCTGCAACTCGACAGTGCTGCTTAATCCAGAACCTTACTTCCTGGAACTCTTGAGAATAAAAAACTGGTCCATTGGAGTGAATGGAGATGTCGGGACTCTTCTATCTATACGGCTCTGGATGGGCCTATAGGCAAGAAGTGGGTGGTCTGTCTGTTTGTTTATCAGTGCATGTGAGCGGAGCGGAGCGGTGATAATTACCGCTCCTCGCTCCCAGAGCGGCCCTGTCCACCCGCTCCAGCACTCCCGGCCGCTCCCGGCCGCTCCGCTCCAGACCGCTCCCCGCTCCATACAGATTTCACCCACTCGCACTCACCACTCCGCTCCGCTCAAAAGAAGAAAAAATAAAAAGAGGCCAGGGTGTTTTCATTTGCGTTTAAACGCCTGGGCAATGGGCATTGCTCACTACAAATAACATGAGCTCAGCAGAGTCGGCTGCATGTTCGTTTCTCTTCCTTCTCGTCTCGCCGCAGCTGGCAAGAAAATAGTGGGCGTGCACATGGCCACGCACCGATGCATTCTGATTCGAACATGTTGTGATCGAGAGGTATTGTGACATTATCAGTGGTGCACACATACACACAAAAGACACACACACACACACACACACACACACACACACACACACACACACACACACACACAAGAGACAGACAGGCACACACATGCACACACAAACACACACACAAGAGACAGACACACACACTGATGTCATCAGTGATGTCATCAGTCTGAGGCTCACGAGAGACTGAGGGAGAGAGGAGAGGGAGACGAGGAGAGGCAGGGAGGGAGAGAGAGGAGAGGGAGAGAGAGAGAGGGGGGAGAGACTGAGGGAGAGAGAGAGAGGGGGAGAGACTGAGGGAGAGAGAGAGGGGGAGAGAGACTGAGGGAGAGAAAGAGGGGGAGAGAGACTGAGGGAGAGAGAGACTGAGGGAGAGAGAGAGAGGGGGAGAGAGACTGAGGGAGAGAGAGAGGGGGGGAGAGAGACTGAGGGAGAGAAAAAGGGGGAGAGAGACTGAGGGAGAGAGAGAGGGAGACATTGTACGTGCGCCAATAGGGCAGGCAAGGCCACACAGCAGCCGAGCTGCAGGCGAGGCCGCAGGGCCAGCTTGGCAAGCTGCAGGACGGGCGAGCCTAGGAATCGAGCATGCATACGGTTTCCGCCCCGAAGGGCCGATACCCTAGTGTGGCAAATGTACACTACAGGCAAAGGTTTGGACACACCTGATTGAATGCATTTTTATCTTAAAGCTTTGATTTAAAGGCTTATTATGCTTTTACAACCATTAGTGAAGTTGAGCGGGAGCTGCTGGTAGGTTGGAGACATGTCCAGTTTTGTGAACTTCAGCTTATTGGATGGAGTGGCCCTCCTCCCATCTCCTTTATGTTTTCTCATTCAGAATTGTCACCAGTGTTTTCAAAGTCAATGTCAAGGCCATTCACTGACGGTGAACCAGCAGGTGATTCACCTGAACGTCAAGGTGGTCGCCGGTCCAAGACCCCGCCACCCGGGCTGAACTTTATGCACAGACCCTCCGCCGCCGTTTGCTGCAGCTCATCTACATCTTTAGCCGCTCTTTCCGTGGACGTTGTGAACTCCAATGCTGTTCGTCAGTTTGTCATCCGCCTCTGATAGCAAACGCCGCTGAATGCGGTTGTCGTTAACGCCGCAGGTCTGTCTCTGACCCCACAGTGTTCAGTGAGCCTCCTTCAGTAACTCTGACAAAGACAAATGTACAGGCTTACATACCCTAAGGCCTTGGCCACACTGATCCGTGGTGTCTGTCCGTGTGCGTTCATTTCTCTGTTCACTTCCATTCATTTTCAATGACAGCTGTCCGACTGTCCGTGGAGCACTCAGAAGCGTACGTATCCAGAAAATTTGCATACGTTTTGATGGACAGAAAGTTGAAGAGGGATGAACTTTTTCTGGATAGACGTATTGGATGGTCGGATGGTCGGATAGTCACTGTCCGTTTAGCCAATCAGAGTCGAGGTCTCGAGAGGAGGCGTTCCGAGATTTGTTTCAACTTTTCAAAGATGGTGGCCGAGGCAGTGAAGGAGGCTATAATTAATGCTGTGTACACCATCCCGCTGTTGTACAACGTGATAGTCAGTGTCACCGTCTCATTTCACCATCTAATCTGGTCATTCCGTGGCATTTTATTGCCACATAAGTAACGTAGCGCACAGAGCTAACTGCTAGCTGACGCCAGCATTCTTCTTCTCTCTGTTTATAGGCGGGTCGCTGACACCTTCAAGGTGCTTACCGCCACCTGCTGTACAAGTAGGTTACTTGTACATGCAACGGACATAAATCTATCCGTCTGTCCGTTCTGTCCATTTTCTGACGGATCAGTGTGGCCAAGGCCTAACCCTAACAGAACCCAACTGACACACATCCTGTAGCACGTAGACTTCTTGTGCTCAGGAAGATGCTTTTGTCCAGAATCTGTGATTTTGTGAGTCACAAAGCTGTCAGTATTACAACAACCCATGTAATGGGAACATTTATTGATAATAGACTATATATTGACAACATAAGAGAATACAAGAATAAAAAGGCACTTGGACCCACCCCACCCCCCTCCTCCTCCCTGCCAACCCAACTTCAACCAAACTCTATCATAAGCACTGTGGTTTGTGAAAAGAAACAGACCAGATAAAAAGATACAAAACCTGTGACTTCCTCTATTTTCCCCTTACTGAAGTCGTACATTTATACTTCTGTATTTCCTGAACAAAACAGAGGCTGCAGTGAGTTGCTGGAGTCTTGAGCAGAGCAGGATAGAGCACCCGACAGTAGAGTAGAGCACATCTGAACTGATTCAGGTACACAGCTGATGTGTGGTGAGAAAAACACTGTGATTATACAGCGATGTCTGAGGATCTGTACGCCAAGGTAGACCTCACCAAGAAGGTTAGATATCAGAGAGGTGAGAAGGAGGAGAGGATTGTGGACATCTATGAGAGCGCAGACACCCTGAGGAACCCCTCGGCAGAGGAGAGGACACCACCGGACACTACTGAGGGTCAACACCAAAGTAACTATCCATCTATCTATCTATCTATCTATCTATCTATCTATCTATCTATCTATCTATCTATCTATCTATCTATTTTGTGGCAACTAGTGACACATTTTCAGTTTTTGTAATGCGTTATATTTTAAAATGAGAATGTTGTTTCTTTTTCTGTGTGGAGTTTGCATGTTCTCCCCGTGCCTCCCGGGGGTTTCCTTCATATAGGAACCCCCTCACCAAAACATGCAATATCCTGGTTGCTGAAATGGTGCCTCCTCTGGTCGTTAGGGGTGCCTGTTCGGAGGGAGGGGAACTGGTTGGAATAGCGTGAACCTCCCACGTGCTATGTCCTAGTCCATGGGCCAGAGCTCAAAATTTCACTTGTCGGTACCACTCAAGGTGGCAAAACTTGCTTATGATTTTTGATAAGATACATGTCTGTAGATGATATTTTGGTTTGATAGCCATTCCTGAGTGGTAGCTGTGACACAGTTACCAGCTCGTGAAGTGAACCACCCCTAAAGTAAATTGCATTTTAGACGCTGGTGCATATCCTGGTTTAGGCACATGGTCAGGACATTTTTCAATCTTTTGTACTATTGTTTTTGGTCCTATTTTAAAGGGGACCTTAGCTTTCATTTATATGTAAGGCCAGTTGTGATTTTTTTTCTGACAAATATAGAGGTGACTTGAGCTCTTCAAATCATCAATGACACACGTTTCCACAATTTTTGCCTAAATTGTGTCATTTCCTTTAGCCCTGTGGCATCAAGTAACATCAGAAACACGAAACACAAAAACTGGAATGCTCACAGCACTCGGAGGGGCGTGATTGGGATGGCTTCCCTGATCTGAACCTGAGTGTTCTGTTATTGGACTTCTGTGCTTTAGACATGGATTGGCCATAACAAACACCATGGTCAAGCATAAGGATGCTCATAGGTCTATGGTACCAGAGTATCTTATTGATTGATTGATTGATTGATTGATTGATTGATTGATTGATTGATTGATTGATTGATTGATTGATTGACTTTATGGATATAGCAGACAAAATCCAAGGGATGGACATCTAAAAGTGTGAACACTTATTTCCAACATGGTCCCTGGTCATACGGTAACACATCACATCAAATAAACCAAATAGAACAATCAACAAAAACACACAAGTTAAATAACCATTACAACGGAAGGCTCGCCTTGCACATTACTCTAGTTTACTCAGCAATAATTTTTTTCAGGTTTTTAAAACCATTTAGAGAATATGCAGATTTAATTCCGTTAGGGATCTTGTTCTACTCCTCTCCACTGGTATAGAGGAATGTACTTCTCCCAACATCTTATGCCCAGGTGGATTATGACATGATGGCATGGCATGGTCACATAAAGCCCCCCCTCACAGCGCACATACCAGTATGCAGTATCCAGAATAACTAAGACACATTCACCTGACTCTCAACAGGATTTACAGCACAGCCACCTGAACACTCACAAACCAACAGCACAATAACGAGAAATAAATTCACCTGGCTGGATCTCAATACAGGGTCCAAAATTTACTTTTTTGTCCACCAGTCAAATGTCTAGTGAATGTAAAAAAAATTACCAGCCACTCGATAGATTACCATTGTGGTTTTTTTGGATGGTGAGTGACGCAAATCTACCAGCCACTTGCATATATTACCAGCATTTGGCTGCGGGCTGGTGCTAATTTTGGACACTGTCTAAATAACACAGGATTTACAGCACAGGTACACTCAATTTAAGCAAAAAGCACAATTACCCTCTAATTGCCCATAAACGTATGGAACATTTTGTCAAAATAAGGGATCATTTTGGTTCTGCCCTTCGCTAACGGGATTCTGGTGACTCGCCCAGCTGGTTGCTCGTGGACCCCTTGCATGGGATCCTTTGGACAATATCTCTTACCTTAAGCGGCTTGTAGCACCACATGGTAATATTGAATGTTGATGTTTCTGTTGTTGTTTTTTTGTTTAATCTGTCCGAGCCTGTTCATGTGTTTTGTTTGTGTACTGTTGAGGAAAAAAAATATATATATATTGGGGGGGACAACAGAAATAGCGGTTGTGATAGATCAAATTATTACATTCCCTAAAAAAAAAAAAAAAAAAGGGGATAATTTTGTCCTGGGCAAGAGTTTCATTTCAGTTTGTTTCAGTTTTCGGTTTGTTGGATTTAACATCAAATGTCTGTTGTTGACCTAATTGAGGTGTAATTACACCTGCATGCAACATGTTTATTGGTTATCATTTATTTCACTCTGATCAAATTGTTGAATTCAACAGCTATTTTACCAATGCTGGCATTGCGTGTGGTTACTATGGGCCGAACAAACGAACTAACATAATGCAACTCACACCATAAGCCACTTTGACCGCGGCACGGCATGGTTGTTGGTGCCACCCTTCTGAAACTGCTGATCTCACAACAGTCTCAAGAATTGACACAGAATGGTGCAAAAACAACAACTTTGGTCAGCAGAAAAGTATCTCAGAATGCAACACGTCTGTCACTTTGGTAGCCGGTTAACACAGAGCTGAAAGCTATACCTACCAGGGTGGGAATTACACGGAGGCCATGGCCTCCATTGCTCCTCCTGTCAGTTGCTTTAAAAAACGTCAGTGATCTCAGTTTAATGTGCAAAGGATGTGTAATTGGCTCATTTTAACACACATTTCTGAAAAATCGCTCTTCATGATGTCAATAGAGCAATTGCCTTTGTGCCCTGGCATGTGGCCTTGTGCCCTAAAAAGATATGTGACGCTGAAGGCCAGATGGCCATGCCCCTAAAATGACGAAATTCCCACCCTGATACCTACCCAGTATTAGTATGGTGTTCCAGTAAAGTGCTCAGTGAGTGTAGCTATAATGCCAGGGCAGCTTCTGTTTTGCTCTTGCACATTCATTGCAGTGGACGCCATTGTGTATTTGAGTTGAGGTTTGCCAAAGTGAAAGGGGTTGGATACTTCAAACAGCACATATTACATTTTTCATTTTCTAAAAAATATTTACTACTACTGGACTGGTTATATTAGTCGTTTAGCTGCTGCTGCTGCTGGGGGGGGGGGGTGTTCAACCACTTTTGCGAGGCACTGTATGCATGTCACATTCTGATTACCCCCTACCAGCAGTCTTATTATCAGAGCTCATCTTGACCAGTTACTTAGAACATTAGAAAATAACATTTGAATATATAGGACGAAGTATTTCATGGGAATATTAACACAATCACATGTATCTATTATTGACCTAATATGAATTAGGATATTAATAGATGATTACAAATGATGTGATCATGCTAGGGGGTACGGTGGTGCAGTCGGTAGCGCTGTCGCCTCACAGCTAGAAGGTCCTGAGTTTGATTCTCGCCTGGGACGCTGTGAGCGCTGGGGTTGTGTTCCCCCCCATATCTTCAGTGCCTACTGCCCAGGTGGGTTATCTCGTCGAAAGGGCCTTTCTGTGTGTTGTTTGCATGTTCTCCCCGTGCTCCCCAGGGGGTTCCTCCGTACATAACCCCCCCACTAAAAACATGCAGAAGATCGTCATCGTCATCCGACCAGTGACGACAACATCCAAAGTTGGTCCCCGGGCGCTGGAAAGAAAAAGCGACCACTGCTCCTGGCCTGCCCCCCGGAGGAAAGGACAAGCCTGGATGGGTTAAATGCAGAGGACAAATTTCACCGGCCACCGTCAGCATGAGTGTGTGTTTGTGGCCGCATGCATGTGTTGAAGTGTTCGTGTGACAATAAAAGGCGGGCTTGTCCGTCTACTAACTGTTTAACTGTTATGTCAGCATGCATTTTCAGTTAACTTCTGAGCTGTTCTTGTTGAGCGCAAAGTGGGGGTTTTCTAGGTGTGAAAAGGGCGGAGGTGTTTAGGCCCTTTTGGCAGCAGAGATAGGCAGGTTTCCTCTTGAAGCAAACAGCAGTTGTTATTAGCAGCAGTTGCCTTAAATGAAGCGTGATTTCTAACCCCACATAGGATAAGCAATAACCACGCCCTGTGGCGCTGGGATTGGCCAGGAGCATTGAAGCTTGGCACTAAAGCACCTGGGGTTTTTCATCTTTTAAAATAAAGATGTTTAAAAAACTATTGCTTGTTACATTTTCAGTGCTGTACCTTTTCTCTGGGTAAGAATTAAGCTTGAAATTAACGATATGATACATTATATTATATGAGCTATGAACGTGAACACAACACCGTTGATATTATTGCATGTTTTTGTAGATTGTGTACATTGTGTAGAATTATTATGCTTATTATTATTACTATGCTAAGGAAGGTAGGTGACCATAATTCATTTCAATGTCCGCTCTCAATGTCCGCTCTCGAAATCGCTGTCCGTTCTCCAGAGCTATTCAGTTGGTTCATGAAATCGCTGGGCTGCGTGCCCTCCAGTGTTGCTCCTGGCCAATCCCGGCGCCACAGGGCGTGGTTATTGCTTATCCTATGTGGGGTTAGAAATCACGCTTAAATGAAAGCTAAGAAGGTCCCATTTAAAATAGATTGAAAAATATTGACAAAAGATTGAAAAATGGCCTGACCATGTGCCTAACCCAGGATATGCACCAGCGTCTAAAATGCAATTTACTTTAGGGGTGGTTCACTTCACAAGCTGGTAACTGTGTCACAGCTACCACTCAGGAATGGCTATCATACTAAAATATCATCTACAGACATGTGTCTTATCAAAAATTATAAGCAAGTTTTGCCACCTTGAGTGGTACCGGAATCTGGACTGGCCCATGGACTAGTCCTACCAGTGAAGCTTCCCCTGTCAGGTGAAAAGAAGCGGCTGGCTACTGCCCATGTCTCGGAGGAAGTATGGAGCCAGTTTCGGCTCTCCCCAGATCGGCAGAGGGTGGAGCAGCAACCAGGATAAATAAATTAAAATGAGCACTAATGGGGGATAAAAATGCGGGGGGGGGGGGGGGGATGGGGGGGAATAATGTTGTTTATTTTACTTTTTGTTCACATCATCTTGTTTTTGTGAGAGCAAATATTTATTATATAAGTTAAAAAAGAGAGTAGCTCATGACATCTTGTGCAGACAACATGTCACTCATTTGAAAAGTGTAAGCTAAGTCTGCTTGATATAAATTAATGTCTTACTATTTTAAAAACAGAGCATGTTGCATTGCATCTTAAAACAATGATTGACAGTACACTTGACTGTGAAAGTTGTATTGCTTTCACATGCTTTTCATACCATATCTAGTACTGTAACATTGTGCCTTACAAATTACTTTTAAAAGCAACGTTCCCCAACACAGTTCATTTGTGTCCACAGTCAGTGCAGTCACTGTAAGCTCAGAGAAGAGGAACCCTTTCCGAGTTGCCACAGTGTTTCTGGGGCTGCTGTGTCTTCTCCTCCTGGCTGGGATCATCGGCCAATGTGAGTTTTCAGTTTGGTGATGCTATTATAGATCATCTAAATAAGTCATGTGTATGTTATACAGTATGAGACCCCAACATGTCATTTTCCTGTGGCAGTTATTCAGGACAAAACCAGCTTGGACATTGTGATTGAAGAGAGAGACCAGTTAAAGACCAGTAACAACATCCTGACTGAAGAGAGAGACCAGTTAAAGACCAGTAACAACATCCTGACTGAAGAGAGAGACCAGTTAAAGAACAGTAACAACATCCTGACTGAAGAGAAAGACCAGTTACAGACCAGTAACAACATCCTGACTGAAGAGAAAGACCAGTTACAGACCAGTAACAACATCCTGACTGAAGAGAAAGACCAGTTACAGACCAGTAACAACATCCTGACCAGAGAGAGAGACCAGTTACAGACCAGCTGCAACAACCTGAGAGATACCGTATGTACCCAAAGTGAGTACATTTTGATCATAACAAGTTAAATGATACCATTAAAGCACGGACGTCAAAGCATTTCACATAGTTATTATTTTATGTGTGAGCGTGATCATTTAACATGCATGTTTTGTTTTGTTTTGTTTTGTTGTGTTGATTTGTCGCAGCCCAAATGTATACTTGTGAGGCTAAATTTGACCGTAAGTTGTACTACGTCTCTGATGAGGAGAAAACCTGGGAAGAGAGCAGACAGGACTGTGTGGACAGAGGAGCTTATCTGGTGATCATCAACAGCGAAGAGGAACAGGTGTGTGTGTGTGTGTGTGTGTGTGTGTGTGTGTGTGTGTGCGTGTGTGTGCGTGTGTGTGTGTGCGTTTGCGTGCGTGCGTGCGTGTGTGTGTGTGTGTGTGTGTGTGCGTGTGTGTGTGTGTGTGTGTGTGTGTGTGTGTGTGTGTGTGCGTGTGTGTGTGTGTGTGTGTGTGTGTGTGTGTGCGTTTGCGTGCGTGCGTGCGTGCGTGCATGTATGTTCATTCTAACCGCGTCTCCACAAACAGGAATTCCTGCTGGTTGGATTAAAGAAGAAGGTGTGGATTGGTCTGACAGACAAAGAGAAAGAAGGGACCTGGAGATGGGTGGATGGATCACCTCTGACCACAGCGTAAGACCTGATCACATTTGTTCTGACTCATTGGTGTGAGACTTCCCAGTCACTGTAGCTACAGTATGGACCATGTCTTCACCACAGGGTTTGACTCCTTGTCCTCCTCTGTTTCAGGTACTGGGGCTCTGGATACGTACTGGGAGGTGCATGGAACCAGCAGCCTGACAATTATAAGGATAACGAGAACTGTGTTGAGTTGGATTATTCTTATAGTAACGCTTTGAACAAATGGAATGACCAGCCATGTGACAGCAAGAACCGCTGGGTCTGTGAGAAGGAGGTGTGACAGTTCCTCATTAATAACAGCTTTGTTAAAGCCCCTTGCTAAATATTTACCTACAGTATAGACCAGGGATACTCAACTTGATTTGCCCGGGGGCCACTTTTGCAAAATGACAAGAGGCCAGGGGCCAGTTAATAAACAAACATTAATATACATTTTTCTGTAGCGGATTTTAGGATTTTGTCAGCCGGAGTTTAGTCTCACAATAGATAGTTAATTAAGTTAAGTTAGGTAAGTACATATACTGTATACTGTAAGTGCCTGGGCGGCGAGCAGATGGCCATATTTGACAATTTACCTGGAGCTCAGTCACATTTGATTAGTTTTCATTGTGAATTAGAAAATGGTCGGGGGGCCACTCTGCACCCTATCGCGGGCCGCATCTGGCCCCCGGGCCGCAAGTTGAGTATCACTGGTATAGACGGTTTTAACTTGACAACAATAACAACCGTCACAATCCACCTGAATATCCGGTTTACTTCCTGTATACATAGCGGAGCGCAGGCTGATATTCGGCCTATATTAAATGTTAACGTTAGGCCGTGTCTCCGACAGACACAGTAACAATGTAGCCTATTTCAGTCTTTATGTCTTGTAGTATTTTTATTTTATTTTATTTAACCTTTATTTATACAGGTGAATCACCTTGAGACTTAGATCTCATTTTCAAGTGCGACCTGTTCAAGCAGCATCCAGACAGAAAGTTACAGTAACAAAAGTTGACAGACAATATGACAACAGTATACAGTACCAGTTAGTAGTTAGTAGTAGTTGTTGTTGTTGATGTTGTTGATAGTTGCCATAACAACCACCCCTGTCGGAAAGACGTGCACATGCTGGGTAGTAGGAAGCGTTGTCGTCTGGTCCGGTGCTAGCCTGAGAGGCTAATAAAAGCTATATGTTACAGAGCTGACTATCGGTACGTTATTGCACGCATAGGCCTATCTTTACATTTAAACGTATAGCTAAAATAAAAAAAGAAGTAGGCTATGTCAGTGTTTTCCCCTGAATA
Organism: Poromitra crassiceps; assembly: GCF_964638095.1. Lineage (NCBI taxonomy): Eukaryota > Metazoa > Chordata > Actinopteri > Beryciformes > Melamphaidae > Poromitra > Poromitra crassiceps. The sequence continues at coordinate 7,894,473 of NC_139645.1, read as the reverse complement.
GCTGAGACAGTGGACACTGTAACTGTGAAGCTGATACAATTCAGGTGGCGGTAATGCAACATTTAAAGATGCCAACCGCCATAAAACATTTGAATTGCGAACCAATTTTATTTACTTCTCGTGTGACCCTATTGTCTTGTATTTTTTACTTGTGTTGATATATAATGTATTATGTGGAATTAACTGTATGCTGCTTTCTTGGACAGGGCCCACTTGAAAAAGAGATGGAAATCTCAATGTGATTGCACTGGTTAAATAAAGGATCAATAAAATAAAATAAAGAATTAAAGCCAAAAGCACAATAACCCTCTTTTACGGACAAAATTATTAATATCAGGCAGGCTATTAGTGGCTCCACACCAAGAAATGCTGTGACATCATCCTACCCACAGATCCCTAGTTCGATAAATTTGTCCCAGTTCAGCGTTATCGACCACGACATCTTAGAGGAAACTGTGCAAGGCCTTAAATCATCTTCGTGCTGTCTCGATACCCTTCCAACAAGCTTTTTTTAAAGCGTTTATAACTGTCTGTCGTCGGACCTATTGCAAATAGTTAATAGCTCCCTTTTGACCGGCACTTTTCCTGAGTCCCTGAAAACTGCAGTTATTAAACCCCTACTAAAAAAGCGTAGCCTTGATGCATCTGTAATCAGTAACTACAGACCAATATCTAATCTCCCCTTTATAGCCAAAATAATTGAAAAGGTTGTTTACCTACAACTCAATAGATTCCTAACCTCAAATGATCTCCTAGATAAACTCCAATCAGGTTTTCGCCCCCATCACAGCACAGAAACCGCGCTTACTAAAGTCATAAATGACATTAGAATGAACACAGACTCAGGCAAAAATTCGATTCTAGTGCTACTGGATCTTAGCGCTGCATTTGACACTGTTGACCACTCAATTTTATTGGACAGACTGGAAAACTGGGTTGGGCTTTCGGGTACGGTTCTCCAGTGGTTCAGGTCCTATCTTCAAGACAGGAAGTACTTCGTCTCCATTGGCAATTACACATCTGACCTAACTAGGATGACTTGTGGGGTGCCTCAAGGATCCATTATGGGGCCCGTTCTCTTCAACCTTTATATGCTCCCTCTAGGCCTAATTATGCAAAAAAACAAAGTAGCCTATCATAACTACGCAGATGACACTCAGTTGTATATAACTCTTTCCTCAGCTGACTATGCTCCCATAGAATCATTGTGCCAGTGCATTGATCAAATAAATAACTGGATGTGCCAGAATTTCCTACAGCTAAACAAAGACAAAACAGAGGTGATTGTCTTTGGTCCCAAAGAACAAAGGCTTAAAATCACTGCATGCCTTGAGTCTCGATCCCTGAAGCCTAAGGATCAAGTCGAAAATCTTGGCGTTATTATTGATTCCGATCTCAACTTTAACTCCCACATTAAGTCAATTAGAAAATCAGCTTTTTATCATCTTAAAAATATAGCAAGAATTAGGGGCTACATGTCCAGACAGGATCTAGAAAAACTAATTCACGCCTTCATCTACAGTAGGTTAGAGTCTAACCTACTGTAGATGAAGGCGTGAATTAGTTTTTCTAACCGTTAGACTACTGCAATAGCCTTTTCTCTGGTCTCTCCAAAAAAGAACTTAGGCAACTTCAGCTCATTCAGAATGCTGCTGCTAGAGTTCTAACGAAGACTAAGAAAGCTGATCATATCACTCCAGTTCTTAAGTCCTTACACTGGTTGCCAGTGTGTCATAGAATAGATTTTAAAATACTGTTATTAGTCTATAAATCACTTAATGGCCTAGGCCCTAAATACATAGCTGAATTGCTCCCACGCTACGAACCGTCTAGAACTCTTAGGTCAGCAGGGTCCAGCTTATTAACTGTCCCTAGGATCAAATCAAATCATGGGAAGGCCGCATTTACCCACTATGCTTCTGCTAGCTGGAACAAATTGCCTGAAAACCTCAGATCTGCCCCAACCTTACTTATTTTTTTAAATAGACTAAAGACTTTTATGTTTACTGTCGCTTTTAACTGCTGACAGCTATTTCTCTAATCACTATCATATGTGTGTCTAGTCATGTTTCTTATATAGTCTATTCCTCTATAAGTTTTTAGCTCTTTTTGCAACTGCTGCGCCTGTTGCTTAATGCACTTTTTATACCCTTTAAAAAAAAAAAAATTAAGTTTTGTTGTGGTGATGCTTTTAAATGTCCATGTTATTCTCTTCTTCTATTCTTTTATTTACCTGTCAACCATTTTATGTGAAGCACTTTGAATTGCCTCTGTGTATGAAATGTGCTATACAAATAAACTTGACTTGACTTGACTCTAATTGTCCATAAACGTATGGAACATACGTGCTATATGTGCACGCAGGCAGGCAGGCAGTGTGTGTCATAATATCCTGAGGATGATGTAAAGCAGATAGAGGAAGGAGAAGAGGCCCCAAAGTGTCACAACTCATTTAGCAAACAATCTCCCTTTCTTTGTTGCTTCTTCTCATTCACCCTTCCTCTTTTTTAAATTGAACTGTGGCTGTAAAGCATTACTCAAAATAAAAATTAATGTTAACGTTACAACAAGAGTTTTATTTTGAAACAGCTCAAGCGGATGACCTACTTACATTCTGACTAACTTGACACTGGTTCAGTAAAGTGAAGTATGTTTCAGTGCTGCAGTGAATGTCGTCTCATGCATGAGACTTTTCGTTCTTTTTTTAGCTACAGTGTGCACTGTGTGCATTATATATATTTTTACATTCATCTTTTTATTACATTTCAACATAAAACTTGACTGAAAGTATGAAACTATGAAAGTGCAATGTCAACAAACTTGTTTAAAAAAATATTAATTTGAAAAGCATTCATGACTAAAAGAGACTCAAGGTAAAGAAAGGAATGTCTGCATCAGTATATTGAATAACTAAGTAGTCTATTTAGTGTATAGTAGCTTACAGTTATAAAGTGTTCACAAAAAATATTGTTTCTCAGTAGTAAGGCACTAGTGAGAAATACACCAATGAGTGAACAGTGTGACCACATGCCCTGCTCTCCCCTACATAAAGCAATCTTATTTAACCATTCGACTTCCTGTGTAATGCCTTGTCACTACTGTATACAAGGTGACTGTTACGGCTGTGCCGTTTCTTTTATTGTGCTGTCGTAGAGTTTTGCTAAGCCTAAACTAATCGTTGCCATTTTGGGGATTTGCAGTTCAGTGTGTGAACTATGTTGTCCTGGTAGTTGCTCTTTGACTGTCTTCCTACAGAGTCCTTTCTGATTGGTCGGCTTGGGGAGGAGATTGGCGATTGGGAACTGCTGTGATGGGGCTGTTGCAGATTGGCAGCTGATTGACACAGACCCTTTATATGCTCCAGTCTGAAGATGGCAGATCAGAGGCAGGTAGGTAACTGATCTGTGCAGTGCTGCTCCTCTCACTCCTCCAGAACCTCTGTTTTGTTAACTGTTTAGTTTTGTTACCTCTGGTGTTATGTGTATTTTAGTGCTTGACTCAACCATTTGTATTAGCTGCTCTTTCTTCCAGCCTTAGCTTTGGCTGCTACATCTCACCAGGCTTCGGCCTAGGCTTTAGCTTAGCATGACCATGTTAGCTTTGAGTGTAGTGAGTCCAGTACCTTTTGTTGATTGTTTTTGTGTGACCAATAAATCACACTTACTTTTCATGGTTGTCCTTGTATAGTTTATGTTGTGACCTAGACCCCTAGACTGGGTCATAACAGTGACCATTAAGAGACAGTTTCTGGGTTGATTTGTCTTACTGCCTGGTTGTGTGCCAGGGTGAGACCTGCCAACTGAAACTACGATATGGAGACTCTTGAGACTGTGTGTGTGTCCATGTGCTATCTGTGCGCGCAGGCAGGCAGTGTGTGTCATAATATCCTGAGGATGATGTAAAGCAGATAGAGGAAGGAGAAGAGGCCCCAAAGTGTCACAACCATACGTCACAACTCATTTACCAAACGATCTCCTTTCTTTGTTACTTCTTCTCATCCACCCTTCCGCTTTTTAATTTCAAGACTTCTGCTTGAAACTCTCCCTCGTCCGTTCATACTTGCCTTTGCTACCATCCTCTCCTCCCTACCTCCTCTCACCTTTTCTTTTGTACACGTTTCAAAAATGTATTAAACAATAAACATGGGTAACTTACAGCAGGGCGATGTGGGAAATTAGGACTTTAATCATGAGAGAGATAACGAGGAAAAGAGTGGAAGAGAGATACAAAGTATGTGGCTTTTTATCCTCATCTAGACTTGGACAACTAAACTACAATTTTTTGGGGATTGATTTCTGATTAAGGCCGAGGGGCAATCCTTTTACCTCAAAGTGATACCGCACATTCAGGTATCGGATACAACTAGGTTCGGGTGACCTACACCTAGCCCGATCATTCATCCAGTGGCATTAGTCCTGTGTGATCTGTACACCTTCCGGGTAAGTATACATGAACGAGTCATGTATAGCCCCGTATGGCTCGGCTCTCCCGCACTGGCACACCCTGTTAATTCAGGCGTGGCTATCTAGCTACATCAACTTACTATTATTACTAGCTAATTGATTGGGGGCTGTTAGACAGCATTTAGACAGCACTAACCTATACTATCACTATTCATCACAGTATTAGTAAAACTAGATCAGCTCACACTGAACCCCATGCTGAGTTCCACAGCGGTGATGTCACCAGTGTGCCCTGGTTGCGTGCTGACATTCACTCTATTAAACTAAGCTAAATTGTGCTCTGACAAGAAAACTAATAGCTCTATTGGAATCCACAACCCCAAAAACCTATGTATAGACCCAAAAACTGGGTTTCTATGTATTTTAGATCATGAGATATCATGGCGGCCATCTTGCACGCCATCTTTGCTACAGCATTTCACATAGTAGTTATGACAAAAATAACACTTATAATAAAGAAATGTGAGACCCATAAAACATTTTATGTTACCAAATATGGAGTTTTAACGTAGGTTCAGACAGGACGATCTTGATCCTCACCGGTTCCACAGTCACTGCACTACTCCTGCTTGCTCACCTGTTAACCTGTCAGCTTCCTGGTGATAATTGAATAATCAGTGGTTGCCTCCTAGTTTCCCATAAGCCAATAGCATAGCAACACATCACCTCATACACCTTTGCTCACCTGCACTGCTAGCCTATCACATTGTGGCACTCCCCTTAGGCAGCCTATCATATGGTTGCTGTGTGCATAAATATGCTTTTCTGTGTCTCATTCAGTCTCTCTAAACCCTGCTGGCTGGCGCACACCCACCACCTCCCCGTCTCCGCCAAGTTCCTTGATTCATCAGTCATCAAGAGAGCTTACAGCACCAGTATCCTGACTCCACAGGGGGGTATAAATGGCTGTGCGGTTCGAGCTGATCCAGCTCGATCTCGATGTCTCCCTGTGGTGTCAAGCTCCAAAGACTAACTAACTTTTCTCATCATAATATTCTGTAAAGATCATTCATCATCATTATAATAAAATCATTGTTTATTCATCAAGTCTCCTGATTGAAATAGGTTACATGCTCATTTAGTACAACACGTGGAAGCCATCTTGAAAAAGGGTGGCCATCTTGGATTTTTGAGTGGCCAGCGCCCTTTTTCAAAAGACTGGACCTTGAAGAGTATCTGTGCCAAATTTCATGCTTGCATCACAAAGTGAATGATCCTTCTGAAATATGCAATTATCTGCTGCACTACACACTCAGGCCTGGCCTGGCCTGGCATGCAAAAAAAAAAAAAAAATTGGATGGGGGCCCACTGACGAGTGGGCCCGGGGCGGGCGCACCCTCTGCCCCGGTGTACGCTCCGCTACTGGCTCAGGGAGATGCTTTTGTCCAGAATCTGTGATTTTGTGAGTCAGAAAGCTGTCAGTATTACAACAACCCATGTAATGGGAACATTTATTGATAATAGACTATATATTGACAACATAAGAGTATAGACGGTTTTAACTTGACAACAAAAACATTCTAAATTGAACCCCCGCTCACTTCCTGTTGCAGTGTTTGCTATGGACATAAAAGAAAAAAAAACATCCAAGTGCAGGACTGACCATTCCGTGAAAACCGTCTATACAGCTGAGCGGCGAAAACAAAAGTAACGATGTCGAGTGAATATTTCTGCAGTTTGCCGAATGCTGAGAAAAAGGAAGTGCTGTGGGGTTGTGCTGTGGTGAAAACCGTCTATACAAGAGTAAAAGGGCACTTGGACCCAGCCCACCCCCCTCCTCCTCCCTGCCAACCCAACTTCAACCAAATTCTATCATAAGCACTGTGGTTTGTGAAAAGTAACAGACCAGATAAAAAGATACAAAACCTGTGACTTCCTCTATTTTCTATTTTCCCCTTAGTCGTACATTTATACTTCTGTATTTCCTGAACAAAACACAGGCTGCAGTGAGTTACCGGAGTCTTGAGCAGAGCAGGATAGAGCGCCCGACAGTAGAGTAGAGTCCAGCTGAACTGATTCAGGTACACAGCTGATGAGTGGTGAGAAAAACACTGTGATTATACAGTGATGTCTGCCGATCTGCGCGCCAAGATAGACCGGACCAAGAAAGTTAGATATCAGAGAGGCGAGAAGGAGGAGAGGACTGTGGACATCGATGAGAACGCAGACAGCGTGAGGACTGATGACAACCCCTCGGTGGAGGAGAGTACACCACCGGACACTACTGAGGGTCAACACCAAAGTATCTATCCATCTATCTATCTATCTATCTATCTATCTATCTATGTATCTATCTATGTATCTATGTATCTATCTATTTTGTGGCAACTAGTGACACATTTTCAGTTTTTGTAATGCGTTACATTTTAAAATGAGAATGTTGTTTCTTTTACTTTTTGTTCACATCATCTTGTTTTTGTGAGAGCAAATATTTATTATATAAGTTAAAAAAGAGAGTAGCTCATGACATCTTGTGCAGACAACATGTCACTAATTTGAAAAGTGTAAGCTAAGTCTGCTTGATATAAATGAATGTCTTACTATTTTAAAAACAGAGCATCTTGCATTGCATCTTAAAACAATGATTGACACTTGACTGTGAAAGTTGTATTGCTTTTCACATGCTTTTCATACCATATCTAGTACTGTAACATTGTGCCTTACAAATTACTTTTAAAAGCAACGTTCCCCAACACAGTTCATTTGTGTCCACAGTCAGTCCAGTCACTGTAAGTGTGAGCTCAGAGAAGAGGAACCTTTTCCGAGCTGCCACAGTGTTTGTGGTGCTGCTGTGTCTTCTCCTCCTGGCTGGGATCATCGGCCTGGAACTCCAATGTGAGTTTTCAGTTTGGTGATGCTATTATAGATCATCTAAATAAGTCATGTGAATGTTATACAGTATGAGACCCCAACATGTCATTTTCCTGCTATGCAGTTATTCAGGACAAAACCAGCTTGGACATCCTGATTGAAGAGAGAGACCAGTTAAAGACCAGTAACAACATCCTGACTGAAGAGAGAGACCAGTTACAGACCAGTAACAACATCCTGACTGAAGAGAGAGACCAGATAAAGACCAGTAACAACATCCTGACTGAAGAGAGAGACCAGATAAAGACCAGTAACAACATCCTGACTGAAGAGAGAGACCAGTTACAGACCAGCTCCAACAGCCTGACTAAGGACAGAGACCAGTTACAGACCCGTTACAACAACCTGAGAGATATCGTATGTACCCAAAGTGAGTACATTTTGATCATAATAAGTTAAATGATACCATTAAAGCACGGACGTCAAAGTATTTCACATTGTTATTATTTTATGTGTGAGTGTGATCATTTAACATGCATGTTTTGTTTTGTTTTGTTGTGTTGATTTGTCGCAGCCCAAATGTATACTTGTCAGGCTAAATTTGACGGTAAGTTGTACTACGTCTCTGATGAGGAGAAAACCTGGGAAGAGAGCAGACAGGACTGTCTGAAGAGAGGAGCTGATCTGGTGATCATCAACAGCAAAGAGGAACAGGTGTGTGTGTGTGTGTGTGTGTGTGTGTGTGTGTGTGTGTGTGTGTGTGTGTGTGTGTGTGTGTGTGTGTGTGTGTGTGTGTGTGTGTGTGTGTGTGTGTGCGTGTGTGTGCGTGTGTGTGTGTGTGTGAGAACATTCTAACCGCGTCTCCACAAACAGGAATTCCTGGGTGGATTAAAGAAGAAGGTGTGGATTGGTCTGACAGGCAGAGAGACAGAAGGGACCTGGAGATGGGTGGATGGATCACCTCTGACCACAAAGTAAGACCTGATCACATTTGTTCTGACTCATTGGTGTGAGACTTCAGAGTCACTGTAGCTACAGTATGGACCATGTCTTCACCACAGGGTTTGACTCCTTGTCCTCCTCTGTTTCAGGTACTGGGGCTCAGAAGGGGGGAAGCAGCAGCCTGACAATGATAAGGATAACGAGAACTGTGTTGAGTTGGATTATACTTATAGTAACGCTTTGAACAAATGGAATGACCGGTCATGTGACAGCAAGAACGGCTGGGTCTGTGAGAAGGAGGTGTGACAGTTCCTCATTAATAACAGCTTTGTTAAAGCCCCTTGCTAAATATTTACCTACAGTATATGCATTATGGATCAGTTGCTGTTACAGCTGCTGTATTTCAGTATATAACATGTTTGTACAGTTTATATCATCTGTTTGCAAAATGTTGGTCAAACTTTAAAGGGCCATTCCAGCATCATTGCAGTTTGCTCATTTCCTGCCTTCCTTTGCTGTTTTACATCACAGTACAGTTTCCAGTGCTATTAACATTTTATGAGATATTTGCTATTTTCCCTATATTTTTGTTGTTTTTAAAAGTAAATATTTTGAAATAAACGCTGTGTAAATGTAATGAGTTAATCCCAAATAGGAGCGTGTCAATATTAAGCCAGAACTGTGTAAAAAATATTGTGTCAGATTTGTCAAAAGATTTTTAATGCACAGAATGTGCTCCTGTCCACAAACAAATGCAGCAAACTTGAATATGATACATACAACAGATACATACCACCCAAGTTGGAAGTGATAGTGATATCCCCCATTTATTCACAAATTGTCAAATCTGCATTCACAAATCTCACCTGGATTTTTTTGTGATTTTATGCGATGATTCTGGCCTAACCAAACTTTGTTTTCCATAGGTTATTATTTATTTCCCGCCAGAGATCTAGGGATCTTGCTTTGGTTAATTAATAGGGATTAATTAATCATTCTAGTCAAGATATATGGTTTTGATTGACAAAAGGTGGGTCCTAACATAACCACAGAGGACATTAGCTATTGGCATTAATATGAAACCGTGACTGGAACTTCTTTCACAATGTAAATATGTATAGGCTGATAATAGTCTGATGCAACTTTGCAAATGTGCCTCTTCATTCAAAGTGAAGGACTACCTTTCCTGCATGACTGAATCAGACAGAAGTGAATGACAAAACTGATTTGAAATATCTTCAATAATGATGCATGCACTACCATAATAATGGTATAAATATGGTGGGAAATGTCAAAAGAAATCCCAAATCTCATATCACACTGGAATTATCCTTTAATAAAGTCCATGTTTGTTAAGCCAAACTTTTATGCTGTGGGGGAGTAATCATTGACAGAATTTCAATTTAAATTTAAAGTTCACTCTCTGTCTCTTGCTTTTTAATTTCTTAGTCCAATGAATTGTGGGGACTATTCAGTGTTCTTTTGTCTAAATCCTATATGTAATGTTCATAGTAGGCTACTATATTTTTTCAGTTCATTGTGTTCTCACTTGGCACGCAGTATGCCTCCTAAGCCATACACCAGTCATCATGAGACTGATTCTTATCAGCAGCTGTGGCTGCTACATGCTACTTTTTCATTTGTAAATAACTCAAAATTGGGTAACACTTAATAATAACTATACACTAAAAAGCATTAATAAAGCATTAGTAAATACTATCATTTATAAAGCATTATCCATACATCACTAAGCTAGCCTGGTCAACCAGCCCGTTACGTGAACTCACATTTCATTTGGTTCTGCGTGACGGTCTGGCCCCAACTCTTCACCCAGTCCTTAGCAGGGGCGGGAGCATGGGCGGGCGTAGTTGCCTTGACAGACAACTCCTTTAGCCAATCAGCGTCGGATCCAGTCAAACCCAAATCCACTCGGGAGAATGGCAAAAACATGTTTTCCCCCGAGAAACTCTGCGGTTGCAGCGACACTCCTGTACTTGTTTGATTGTTGTTATTGAGTCTATTTCTGCAATAACTGCACTTTATGGCTGTTTAAACTAGACAAACGCTGACATTACTCCTCGAGACGTTCAGGCAAGGAGGCGGCCATTATTGTTTTGTTAGTGCAGTGCTAGTAGCGTTCCTGATTGGCCAACTTGCGCTGTCAATCACAGCGCAGTCGCTGATTGGCTCTTCCGCTCTTCCGCTTCTGCTAAACACACTCCCAGGCTTAAGGGCCAGACCGTCACGCAGAACCAAATTAAATGTGAGTTAATTTGACGGGCTGGTTTACCAGGCTATCACTAAGCATCAGTAAGTCATAAAAACATTTGATTCCCAAATAATAACCTAATCTGTAATGTGTTTGCTGATTGTATTCTCATACTTTGTAAATGACAGATTCACCATTTATAAATAAGTATTATATCAATTACAAACCATTTATTTAGGAGTTGTTAATGGTTCATAAGATCATTTAGAAAGTTTAAGTAAATGATTAAACAACTATTTCAATCAGAGAGACCAGTGGGTACAATTTGAGAACCAAGCTTTATTCACGAATAGCATCCCAACTAATTTTGGCGTAATGACTCTGTGGTATGATGACCCTCTTCTTGTGGTGAGAGAGGAGGGCATCTGCTCAGTCTAGGAATCTTCATGGTAAGATGACCCTCTTCTTGTGGTGAGAGAGGAGGGCATCTGCTCAGTCTAGGATAGAGACGGGTTAAACTTTCACCAGACCATGTCACGGGTTAAACATTCAGCAGATCGTGTCACGGGTTAAACTTTCAGCAGACCATGTCACGGGTTAAACTTTCAGCAGACCATGTCACGGGTTAAACTTTCAGCAGACCGTGTCACAGGTTAAACTTTCAGCAGACCATGTCACGGGTTAAACTTTCACCAGACCATGTCACGGGTTAAACTTTCACCAGACCATGTCACGGGTTAAAGAGGGGATCTGGATAAAGAGAGGATCTGGAAATGAAGTGAGATGATGAAATGGGATGACACAGTATAGTCAGGATGGGCAGATGGGCAGAGCAATGCTTTTGTCAGAATAGGTGCAAAATACGTACTAGTGGGAATTGGGAATTTTGAAAAAATCAAGGAATGGCTCAAATCGACACAACAGTGCACCCATAACTAATAGCCTTTTTATTATTTTATTATCTTATCTGTTTGTGAGTATTGCTTTTGTTCCGTGTATGTATTGTTATCCCTTGTGTATGTATTTTTATCCCTTGTGCATTTTTACTATATTGCTTTTTTATTCCAGTTTTCTGTATTTATCTTGTAGTTTTTAGTTGTTTATGTCCTGAGAAAATTAGCTTCGGCTAACCCCGGCACTTGTACCGTTGTCCCGTATGGATGATTCTGTACTTGTAGAACTGTCTTTTAATGTGCATTGTCCTGTCTAAATAAACAATAAAGTAAAGTAAAGTAAAGTAAAGTAAAGTAAAGTAAAGTAATTTGACCCCAATTGCCCAAAAATGGCTGGGCCAATCACAGCCCAGGCCCCCAGGAACAGCACCGGGCTGCGAAGCAAATTGAATATGGTGGCCAAGCTCGGTATTGCAAGTCACGTGACGCCATGCAGCCCAGAAAGATAAATTCTCATCCACTTACATGGGGAAAGCAGCAGCTGTTAAGCCCGGGGGAGGAAATGTCTGGGTGACACTCAAAGTAAAAAACGACTCTTAATTATCATAATATTTTTTCATAAGATAATTTTTCTTCAGAAGCAACCAAGAGCCGTATTTAAGCTGTATTTTCTGGGCGTCCATGAACGCGCATCCATGAATGCTTCTTGTTGAAGGCTTCAGCGTCATCACCTTCTTGTTTATGTGAAGCTTCAAACTGGATACCAGGCTGCTCGATTTGTTAGCTGTGTGCTGTGATACTATTACAGTCCGATGTTGGCTTTTATTAAGATATGAAGTCACATTGTTTTACACGAGTAGCTCACTCTTACTGCAACACAACAAAGCCCAGAAGAAAAGCCCCCCTAAGAGTTTAATGCGCCACTGAGCACTGAGCAGCCTCCATTCACATGAATGGGTGGGCGTGTCCTATAACATATCCAGTTCTTTTAATACATCCATGTCACAGCCCCTTTATTACACAGTTTTGTTTCATGGTCATCTGATTGGTCAATCATGGCATTTATTTCTCTATAGCAAACAACAGCTAGCAGACCATTGCTATGAAGGAAGTTCGCAGTTCAAAAATGGTAAATGGTTGTTTCATGTAGGGGTCCTGCATCACCCTGTCAGGGTTTATTTTGCGACTTGCGACAAAGAAATTTTGTACATTTGAAAGTAAAATGCATTAATCTGGTGTACTCTGAGAGCAAAATGAAGAGGCTAGTAGATCTACAGTATGAAGAACTACACATCACATTAATATCCTCTTCACTGTGCTGTGGCTTTACAATGATGAAATAAATATGAGTGAGTTGAGTTGAGAGGTCAAGTACAGATTTATTTTATTCAGAAACACGATGAATCGAAAAATTGGGTTGAATAATGTTGAATACAATGAAATATAGATATCTACGACACATAATATATATATATATTCAATTAGATTTTGTTTAAATCCTTTACATGTAGAAATAAAAAAAATCTGGTGACAAGGGGGTGCATGTGCATCCGGTGCACCAACGTAAAATCTCCAGTGGCGGTTGGCAAACCAGCTGTTTGTGTGTCAGTCGCTCTGCGCTGCGTCACACATTTCATTCTGATTGTTGGAGGCGTTTTGGACTGTGCCCGTTGGCAGCGCCCCCTGGAAATAGAAATTGAACTGAGAGTGAGACTCATTCACATTCGCAAATGAGTCTGGTGATGTATCTAGATGGTATCTGTTATTTATGAGAAAAGTCAAACACATTGTCAGTGAACCGCTCTAAAGGTTTAAGATCACTCAAAAATTTTGGTAGTTAGTCGTATTTTATCTTGACTGATACTTTCCACTTAAAGAAAACAAAACAAAAACATTTTATTTTCACCTATTGTCGCTTATTGAATTGAAACCTTTATTTATCTCCGTGGGGAAAGTAATGGGCCGTCGTCAACCTGCGTTCCTGAGATATCGCGTTAACGAGCATGAAAATGGCCGTCGTGAGTGAGGTCACAGTGACCTTGACCTTTGACCACCAACATCGAATCAGTTCATTCTTGAGTCCAAGTGGACGTTTGAGCCAAAGTTGAAGCAATTCCATCAAGGCGTTCCAGAGATATCGTGTTAACGAGAATCGGACGGACAGACGGACGGACGGATGGACAACACGAAAACAATGCCTCCGGCCACGGCTATATCGCCGGGCGAAGGCATAGAAATGCACAAGTGGATACAGGTCCTCCTTAGTTGTCATTGTAGAGCCTGATGGCTCTGGCACTGCACAAGCTGGATACACTCTGCATGATAATGCTCATAAATATTTATGATTAGTGGGAGGGATTAATGCATTGTGCAAGAGAGCAAATTACAGTCGGACTGAAAACTCATCAAAGAAAAGAAAAAAGCTCCATCTGGGCAAACATACTCACACAAACACTTCCGTTTAACAAATAGGATAACAGAGATTGCATTGATTTGTACTGGTTCTTGAGCATGACAAACACCTGCAGCTCCAGTGGCGTTGTGTTTGAGTGAAAATCAACCATTCAAATCCCTTGTGTGAATGTGTTTTCCTTTTCCCCCAGGATAATACCACCTGACATCACATCCAGATCTTAGTGCAGCTACAACAGCAGCAACATTTTCTAATATTTAACCACATCAAAGGCAAATGTCAGATTTAAGTGTCAGTCGTTAAGTGATAATACGGAAGATTTTCATGTAAATAAATGTGTGTTAACTCACTATCTATCTGATAGTGACTTAACACAATGGTGATTGAGCATATGGCCCATTGATGGAAGCCTTTGCATTCTCAGTATTGCAGCATTTATGAACTGGGTGTCTGTGGTGACACAGGGTGGGCGGAGCTAACACAATAGACTCACTCTGTAGGTTACTGTAGGTTCACAGGGTGGGCGGAGCTAACACAATAGACTCACTCTGTAGGTTACTGTAGGTTCACAGGGTGGGCGGAGCTAACACAATAGACTCACTCTGTAGGTTACTGTAGGTTCACAGGGTGGGCGGAGCTAACACAATAGACTCACTCTGTAGCAGAGCCGTATAATAGAAGAGTTCCGACATCTCCATTCACTCCAATGGACCAGTTTTTTTCCAGGAAGTAGAAAGTGGAACTCTTCAGTAAAAAAAGCAGCACTGTCGAGTTGCATCAAAATAGACAGTGTTGTACTTTGAAAGGGTTTTTCATCCCTTGAAATTAATCAAATTGTACATTATCAGCTTTATTTTCGCATGCAAAAGTAGCGCGAGACCCATTCCTGGCTGTTCATTGGCTAATGATTCTTGCATTTTGGTCCTCCGCTGACGCCACTCTCTTACTAGAGGACACTACTCTGTAGGTACCTGTTGGTTCACAGGGTGGGTGGAGCTAACACAATAGACTCACTCTGTAGGTTACTGTAGGTTCACAGGGTGGGCGGAGCTAACACAATAGACTCACTCTGTAGGTTACTGTAGGTTCACAGGGTGGGCGGAGCTAACACAATAGACTCACTCTGTAGGTTACTGTATAGGATCACAGGGTGGGCGGAGCTAACACAATAGACTCACTCTGTAGGTTACTGTCGTTAACTCTTGTGTTAAGTATGATAACAAGCTACTTTTTTCCAGTCTCTGCTAGCATTAACAGGTGGTTACTCTGCCCTAACAAACTGACTAATGTCACATAATAACACGGTTTGGATCTCACCTGCAATTACCACTCATCGCCAATAGGTGTCACTCAAGAGAACAAAACTGAAATCTTCTGTATGATCACTTTAAGAATCAAAGAGCTAAGTCTTCTTTCTATACTCACCATTCTGCACCAACGTTCAACAGTCATACAGGGAGAAATCCATCATAGACGAGGCAGAGACCAATTGCTCCACTGACACTCGTCTTAACTGACCTCTCCCTGTTTCCTCCACTGGAAAAACTTGCTGTTACTATACAATCACTCTAAAACTGTCCTAACCCTCTCTCCCCTATCCTACCTCTCTCTCCACACATACAGAATGAAAGCCCCAACTCTCTCCAGCCCGGTATTTCTATTGTCAAATGAAACCCAGACTTAATAGTGTAAGTTCGTGGGCGTCCAGGTAGTATAGTGATAGATTCCCTGCCTACCAACACGAGGGTCGCAGGTTCGTATCCCCGTGTTACCTCCGGCTTGGTCGGGCGTCCATACAGGCACGATTTGGCTGTGCCTGAGGGTGGGAAGCCGGATTGGGGGTATGTGTCCTGGTCGCTGCACTAGCGCCTCCTCTGGTCGGTCGGGGGGCGCCTGGTCGGGGTGGAAGGGAACTGGTGGGAATAGCGTGATCCTCCCCACGTGCTACGTCCTGCCGGTGAAGCTCCCCGCTGTCGGGTGTAAAGAAGCGGCTGGCAACTGCGCACGTGTCGGAGGAAGCATGGTGCTAGTCTACGGCTCTCCCCAGAGCGGCAGAGGATGGAGCAGCGACCAGCGGGGAGAAAATGGGGGGAAATCAGAAAAAAAAGTGCAAGTTCGCCTAACTCTTATTGTTACTAAAATTCAACATTCAACATTTTCACTCCAATACAACATGTCTGATTGACATCACAGTTGAGCAATTGTGCGCCTTAAGCCTTAACCTTTTTGATTTGTCACACATTTTGCCTTCACTTTCTGATCCCTATTCAAGGTTGATGTTAGCTTGCAATCTTGGATTTGACACTAAACACACATACAGCAAGGAAGTAGCCTAAAGTATAGCCTACAGTACATGTGAGACTCACATGAAATATTCTCCAGACAGCCGCTATGCAGTATATGCAGCGCCAGCCTATGTGAAGGCTAATTGAGTCTTTGTAGCCTACTTTTAAAACATGTGGAAATTCAATGAGGGAAACATGTTGTTGGCGTGTAAGGGAGAGAGAGAAAAACATGATACATGTTGAATCTGTCATTCTCTTTTGCTTTGCACTTCAATGCTTGACCCATTTACATTGATCCTATCGTTTCTTCCTCCGCACGCTCACAACATGTGTTTTTCACATCACTTACATACTTGTAGAATTCTTCTCGTCTTTCGATATATCGACTTTGACGTTGTATCTCTCACATGAATAAATCAAGCGAATCTTTCTCTCCCACACACACCCACTCAGAAACACTACAACTGTTTGAAGTAGTCGCTTAATTGGTTCTGGTAAAACAGTACAGTGGAAACTGTAGACGTTGTGCCCTTCATGTAAAAGGTTTGGGGCAGCAGAACTCTTTAGAACGGGGCATGCAAAAGAGCCAGCAAAGATCCACATTTCTCTGTGAAAGTTTTTGCCGCTTGGCGTGATACAGTTGGTGCTTGTTTTCTGAGCAGTGGTGTCCAGCAGCGGTGAAAAACACTGGCTTGTAGAGCAGTGTTTCCCAAACTATGGGTCGGGGGGCCCAATTTGGGTCGCGGACCCGTGTGGGGTGGGTCTCCAACTGGTCGTCATGGCAACTCATTAACGTCTGCTTTGTGAGTTTGGGAGACACAAAATGTATCTTTTGGGTCCCAAGATGAAAAAGTTTGGGAACCTCTGTTGTAGAGGTTCCTACTCTGAATTGGGGAGAACAACAAGCTGGGATTCATTTTGAGGTGTGTTGGTATGTTGCTGGTTTACTAACTTCATCTCGGATGCATTCATGCAGAGAACCGCTATAAGAAAATCAATTTGAATCAACTTTGCATTATTTCTGGAAGGAACAGAATGATTTTGCTGGATTTTGTTCTTCCGTGGATGCATGCACCACCGTCTCCTATATCCTTATTGACACGGCGGATAATAATTGTGGCCATTTGACACGAAAACCACGCATTTCAAATTGCCACATCCGCAAACTACTGTACACGTCCACAGCCATTTCAACAGGCACTTTCCCATAAGCGATGCAGCGTGTGATACAGATACAGTACGAGAGATGATAGCCTCGGGTATCGAGTGAAAAGTCATTTGTGCTGAGGTGTCACTTTTCTCCTCGATTGATCAGAGGAAAAACGCTCTGCCCGCCACCAAATACCTGAAAGCTCAGCAATTATTTACAGCGGAGACCTCCCCATCAAAAGCCAGTTCCATCATCTCTTCTACAAGCATCGTTTCTCTCAATCGTTAGCGTCGTCTTTCTCTCTTTCCTCTCTGTTTTTAATTCCATCCTTTTTGCTCCCTGATCTTCTGATCAGCATCAGCACCGATCATCCTCTCTCCCTCTGTTCAGCCAGCTTTTAGAATGAGGGGGCGAGGAAAACCCCCAAAGCATGAATCATTCAAACGTGTGAAGGGAAAACTAGATCACTGCAGATGCACCTGCAGAAATAACAGAGAGAGCGCGTGTGATGAAGGGAGAGGGAGGTGGGGACAGAGGTAGGGGGAGAGAGAGGAGATGGGGAGAGAGGGAGGTGGAGAGAGAGATGGGGACAGAGGGAGGGGGAGAGAGAGAGAGATGGAGACAGAGGAAGGGGGAGAGAGAGGAGATGGGGAGAGAGGGAGGGGGAGAGAGAGAGAGATGGAGACAGAGGAAGGGGGAGAGAGAGGAGATGGGGACAGAGGGAGGGGGAGAGAGAGGGGACAGAGGGAGGGAGATGGGGGCAGAGGGAGGGGGACAGAGAGAGGGGACAGAGGGAGGGAGATGGGGGCAGAGGGAGGAGGAGAGCGAGAGGGGACAGAGGGAGGAGGAGAGAGGGAGATGGGGACAGAGGGAGGGGGACAGAGAGAGGGGACAGAGGGAGGAGGAGAGAGGGAGATGGGGACAGAGGGAGGGGGACAGAGAGAGGGGACAGAGGGAGGAGGAGAGAGGGAGATGGGGACAGAGGGAGGGGGACAGAGAGAGGGGACAGAGGGAGGGAGATGGGGGCAGAGGGAGGAGGAGAGCGAGAGGGGACAGAGGGAGGAGGAGAGAGGGAGATGGGGACAGAGGGAGGAGGAGAGAGAGAGGGGACAGAGGGAGGGGGAGGGAGATGGGGACAGAGGGAGGGGGAGAGAGAGGGGACAGAGGGAGGAGGAGAGCGAGAGGGGACAGAGGAAGGAGGAGAGAGAGAGGGGAAGACAGAGGGAGGGAGGATTTGGCTTCTCCTTTCCTATAACACAAAAGATCTGTCCTGTCCCCACTGGGAGCAATTCCCTCATATAATATACTGTACATGTAAGCCTTTACAAGCCATGTGTTAATCGTTCACATTTGCATTATCCTATTCTATTATTCACTCTTTCTGACTCTGACTATAACACATGCACGGCTCGTATGTTGCTGAATGTTGCAGAACATTTTATATTATATTATATTATATTATATTATATTATATTATATTATCACTCCGAACTCGTACCAGAACCTTCTTGTGACTCAAGCAAAGGTCCAGTTACGCTGTGGGGCTCCACAGGTTGGGTTTAGGCATTGGGGAAGGGGTTAGGCACTAGGTTGTATTTACTTGGCAACATTCAATTCAGTTCAAATTTGACCGGGTGGTTAATAACACATTTTCCTGTGGTGTGACAAACTCAAAACACACGTTTACGTTTGGTTTCCAGGGGACTATTAACGGTGCAACATATGAGTATCCCAGCAGGGTGTGTTTGAGTTATTACCTAGCTTTCTGTATGCGTGCGTTGCTTGCCTGAGCGTCCATGTGATTGCAGTTCACCATATTGAGGGGCTAATTTCATGACTCTCAGATAAGGGGGAGAGGTTAAATTAGCTGTCATTAGGCCACCTCTTCGCTACGAAAGAGAGACCTCCAGGTAATTGCGTCTCTCAGCATCACACAATAGTTTTAATCGCCCGGTGAAGACGGCGCCCTGCTGGAGCACGCCGCCCCGCCATTAGATTGAACCGTGATTAGAACTGTGTTAGGACCAGATCAACTGATTACAACTGTGCTGAACTGATTTCCCCCATTTGTTATTAAAGTTCAAGGAGTAGCTTCTCACCGCCTCTTTATCTGAAAATATATGTTGCATCAGCCGCTAAGTCTCACTTGCCAGACTTCTCTATTCTGGAATTGCGGAGGAAAAAATGCTATTTGGTTTAAGCTAGTGTCCTCTAGAGAGAGAGTGGCGTCAGCGGAGGACCAAAATGCGTGACTCATTAGCCGATGAACAGCCAGGAAGGGGTCTCGCGCTACTTTTGAATGCTAAAATAAAGCTGGTAATGTACAATTTGATTAAATAAAACAAAAACAAAAAACAAAAAAACTTTTAAAGTACAAAACAAACTGTCCATTTTGCTGCAACTCGACAGTGCTGCTTAATCCAGAAATTCCTGGAACTCTTGAGAGTAAAAAAAACTGGTCCATTGGAGTGAATGGAGATGTCGCGACTCTCCTATATACACAGCTCTGGTTTAACCTATAGTCTCGCTTGGCAGACGCTCTCCCTACAACGGGGGATCCAATCGTTTTCAAGGTGTTAACAATGAGCTAGCATTGTTGATGTTGTTTCACAGCGGCAGAGGCATTTAGATAGACAGATTTGTCACGGACACGGAGGGAGCGGAAAGGAAATCCATATATGGTCGCAGCCGGTCAGTCAGAGCGGGTCGGAGCCAATGGCAGAGCTGCTTGCAGGGAGCAGAAAGGGATTTCCTTCCTTATACCAGCAGCCTGTTTCCATGCTGCCAGACTTCCCTCCCGGCAAGCGACACTATGGAACGTCAAATCAATCATTATGACCACTTTGATGGGTTTTTTTGAAGGCCGATAGCGATAGTTTACAGTTTTTGTGCCAAACAATTACAGGGATTTAGTGTTCCCCCCCAGATGTATTCTTGGCAGGGTGGAGAAAGCTCAGAAACAGTATTTAGACGCGTGTAACAGAAACTCTCCAGACTAATGAAATTTGTTTTAGGCTTGGCAGCTGTTACAGACAAGGTGACCCACCCAGCCTACCTATTCAGTTCAAACAGACCTTTAAATGAAAATGAAATTAAATGTATATGAGGAGGGGGGAAAGTGAAAAATTAATTTTTAAAATGAAAATATAATTTCATTGCAGGTTTCACAGGCAGTCAGATCATCTGCATCATAGCAGTTGACGGCCTTACTGGTTGATATCCGATATAAAAAAGGCCCCAATATATTGTAAATTGAGAGCCAAAGTGGAACGTCACTTCCTGCTTCAGCACTGTACCAGAGATTTTCATCCGCCATTTATTTTCCCAAAAGACAGTCTCTTTCGGCGTTCCTGGCGGCAATACTGCGGGTCTCGTAGGGGTGATCAAACATGGAAAAAACACATTTTGGACAGTTTTTTTTCTTGGGATCATCAAAATCTTTATTTTAGAAGTCCTATATGGATGCCAAAAATCCAGACTAGAAAAAAATATAAGGGGGGTGCGCATGGACCCCTCATTCATGCCCTACTACGTACGTAGCTGCTTATCAGTGCATTGTTGCAGTCTAGTCCTGATGAAGCTATGTGGAGCTTGATGCTCCTCTACATTGAGACTTCCTCCCCAGCACAAACTGACTTGGCCTTTTTGACTGAATGCTTCTGTATCATGATCATCAGTGTGCTGTGCTGTCAATTAGTGTGGCCTTCACTGACCCTGCTGCAGCCTGACTACGCAGAGATGAGACGGAGGCTGCTGCTTCCACCACCCTCAGCATGAAAGCAACATCACTGCTGCATATAGTCAAAACCAAAGGGAGGAGAGCCTGCCTTGAAATGAAAAACCATGGTGCAAAGTGATTACACGAGAAAGCGGTTTGTCTATAAGCTTTACTGTCTATAGCTACATTGTATGCATCACTGTAACTCAACAGAACCAAGTAGCAAGCAAAGCAGAATAGAGATGCTCAATTACTGAACAGGGATTTTGGATCATACTGTAGCTACATGGGCTACGTAGCCTCCACTCCTTTCTACTGAAGCCGAGACTATTTTATCATCCTGCATACGTAATAGATCACTATTTCCCTATGTATTTCTTCAGGTTGCTATGCATTACGTATGGGGCGCGCTGCTTTGCTGCATATGTCAGCATCTTTGGGATGCTCCACAGATTGTCTCCTTTGAACCAGTGCAGGAAACACACTCGTCATATTGAACAGGCATACTGTAGCTTATTGAGAGGGCTGCGAAACGCTGGCGGCTAGGCTAGCTAGCTGGCGGCTAGGCTAGCTAGCTGGCTGGCTGGCTGGCGGTGTTATCTGGCATTGCATCACCTTGACTCTCCTACATCACACTAATAAATTGCTGCGCGTGCGTTGATTATGAAGAAGTGGGGCAGATATCCATCATCGGAGCAGCGCTCTCTTCATGGACCACTCAAGACTGACGCGTGCCTGGCTGCAGCACCGACTGTGCCGATCGGCTCAGAGTCTCTGATGAAAGCTGTGCTCTCTACTGCTTTATGTGACTGCTCTTTTGCATTTTTTTTTTTGCATTGCATTTTGAGCACACATACATATTCTCATACGGGGGATTTATTTGCATGTTCTAGTAAACCATACATGGGCAAATTACGGCCCGCGGGCCGGATGCGGCCCGCGGGCGCCACCTGTGTGGCCCGCCATGGAATTGCAAAAAAAATTTTTTTTTTTTTTTTTTTTTTTTTTTTTACACAGTGCACCTGAACGCAACATGCAAGATACCCGCTGAATAAATGTCCAAATGTTCATGTCATTCTGGCCAATACTCCACTTCTGTTATAGCATTTCAGTCTGGAATATGGAATATCTTTCAATAATCTTTATGACTAAAAGGCTACATTGAATTAGAAATTTAAATAATTAACTCATTGGTTTTGGATTTATTTAGCTTCAAGACTGCATTTTTGTTCATGTGACCCTCAACACAGGCTTTGATTATGCCGGGCCACTTACTGATACTTATGCTTAAATTAACCCACTCATATTCTGATTTATTTCAAGAAAAATATTTTGGCTAGTGGAAATTCTAATTGGCTGGTAACTTTAAAATCTAGCAGCCATATTGGCAGGTAGTCAAAAAACTTAATTTCAAGCCCTGAGAGCAGGTGGTGACATAGGAGTGAGTGAGAAAAGGATGAAATATTGGTGGTTAAGACTGAATAATGACATCACAACTGTTAATTTAAAATGAGTTATTCCTCTAAACGTGGCTTCAAATGCACCAAATTCTTCGCGCTGGCCCCGTTCAGCCCTCAGCAAAACCTGGTAGCGAATACATTTTTTGTGGCCCTCTCTATCATCAAAGTTACCCATCCATGGGTTACGGCATGACAATATTTGTTCGGCCCCCGGCAACAATCTGGGTTTCTCATGTGGCCCCCCATGAAAAATAATTGCCCACCCCTGTAGTAAACACACCTTTTCATGGTTGACAGGTAAATCTGTAGCTATATTATACTGTAGATTATGATTCACATTCACTGTACATGTAGAAAAATAAAGATGCAAACTGGAACTGAAAATGGTTGAGTGAGGCCATAGAGGAACCATTTCTGGTTCCACAAACAACCTTACAAGAGCCTTTTCATATGTTAAAATGTTCTTAATTATTAGTTATTGGATGGTGGTTGATGGCATAAATATGGAAAATAGCAAAACCCCTCCATAGGTTATATGCCATGAATCGCCAGCTGATCTTTGGCCCAATTGAACTATTTAAACTTAGCAGCGAATCAAGATGGCTGCCACTGTATTGTGCAATTGCGAGGCTATACAGTACAAGATCAGATCAACAAAAACACAATGCAGATGTCTAAGCAAAGGAGTGGAAAAAAATAGTCATTTAAAGAACCTTGGTCTTTAAATAACCATCCTTCTTTGTGGAACCACAAATGGTTCTTCTAATCTACGGCATCAATCCAAAGAACCATATTCAGCACCTTCATTTTGCGGTGTGTAGTCTTACCAGACTTACTCTACTACAACCTTTTTTTCCACATGTTATGGACAAACATTATTTCTTTGGGCCTTTGGGCCTAGCATATGTTTGGGCTAACTTCATGTGTTCACATCCTATAAGATCAATGTTGTTATTTAGATTGTCTGCCCTGTCTCCCCAGTAGCACTTGTGATCTTCTCTTAAGCGTGCCGTGCAGCTACAGTGTATCGATTCCAGGCAAATTGGCCTTTGAATTGAAGGGGAACCAGCAACACACATCACTGCTCCGTATTGATCCCGATTCCTGCTCTACAGATCCTTTACATGCTTTGTTTATTTAGAGTCTCGGCCGTGTTGACAGATACCTGGTCTACAGAGGGATCCGCTCCATGCTTTGTTTATTTAGAGCCCCTGCTGTGTGGACAGAGCGAAGCAATAACTGGCCAGGCACATCATGGGACAACCATGTGAAACCAGGTGCAAAAAGCCCAGAGACCCTGGAGTGATGAAGTGATTTCGTCAATGTTGGTCAGGTGGGCTATTACCTATCGATTGCTATAAAGATGGGGACAAAGTAATACAATTAAATACATAGCCACGAGCTACAACACTGAATCACAAAGAGATGCAATGGAACAAAGACATGGGCAATTTGCATCAATTTGCATTTGGGCTGAATAGAAGACATGCACATAATATTTCAATAATCATTCGGGCTCATATTCTTCTGTGTCTAGGGGTTAACTGTCATATGGTGCGACATGAGGAAGAACAGTGAACACAGGCTGTCATTAGAAAGAGTGAGAGGTGGTTAGCTCACCTGGCTAACTTGACTGATGTAGCTGATGTACCCCCCCCCCTATATTATTATTATTATTACCATTATTGTTGTATGCTCCACCCGGTTCCAAAAATGTTGTAAACATCGTTATCCTATATATTGCTATGACATTAGCCTATACAATTATGTGAGCAAGACAGGCTCTGGTAAAATGCCACTGATTACATCTCAATTAGGGACGTAAGCCAATTAAGCATGCTACGATAGCAGATGTGTATCTTTCAGTCTCTACCATGTGTTCCTGCTCAAGAGGGGAATGTTGGGATTTCTGCATCGCTGAGCGAGTCACACAGCTCGTCTAGCCTTTACTCGCTAATTCATTATGGTCGTTTAACCAGGGTAATCCACTTGGATCCTCACCATCCTCTACAAGCAACACAATGTTGAATAATATTCAATAAGATGCATTGTGGTAGTATTGATACTGATACTTTGTCTTCTGAATAGTTCTACATTTTGTTCTTTGAAAGTTGACATGATAGAAGATTTAAAGACTCAGGCCATGTTCAGAGGCCAAATCCAATTTGTGAACTTTAATGACCTATTAATGATTCTATCCAGGTTCGTTTTATGAGTCTGGACGCTCTAAGTCTGATTTGTGTCACTTGTCCCAAACCACATATGGAGGTAGTTTCCAATCTGCTTTCGACTGATGTGACTTCAGTGTGGACGCGCTGATCACCCAAATCAGATTTGAGTGTCTTTTTTGCGGGGGGCGGGGACTTGAAGAGCAGAGAGCAGACACTGCCAGAAACATTGTATGTTGGCTCATTGGCTCATTGTATCTGGACACACAGATCCGACTTGAACACTTGAATCAGATTTGTGGCAGTGCGGACAGACTCCCAAATCAGATTTCAGAAACCAATCAAGATAATGATGATTAATGACTTTAGCAGCAAATCGGATTTGCCTGTAGTGTGAACATGGCCTTAGCTTGCGAAGGATCAGGGTCACTCGACAAATCCATCATGCCACGCTCCAATCTATTGGTTTGAATCCGAACCACCAGTGGTTCACACCAATCAGCATCCAGAGGCGGCTATGGGGCGGGCATAGGTGTGACGCCAGCAAGAGCCAGCCCGAGATAGACGTGATAGACAGATGATTCATCCAATCAATTCCCACTCAGAGTTTTTTTTAAAGTGCCTGGCTTTTAAGTGCCCTTTGAAACAGTTTCCTGAGCTGGCAACGTTAGGTTAATTCAGACTTGCCTATATGGTCATAATAATCTTGTTTTGGCGGCACTATTAACAATTTCATTGATATATCTTGATTTATATTTGCTCGTGCACTGCACAGTTTCCTGACACTTCAAACTGACAAGACTTGTATGATTCCTTGTGAAGACCCCGTTTGCTCCTTTCTCAGAAATCCTCATTTGTCACAAACACGTGTCCGTAGCAGCAGGAGCTTTTCCAGGAGTTGTCACAACGGCTGTCAGCAATTGTGACATCCAATTACTTTTTTCTGTGCCTGCCAATCACAGAAGCGCCTCAACTAGGGCACCGGAGGTCAATCCATCCCTCGCCTCCGATTGGTCGATTTAACCTGGTCAAGAGAGCAAGGTTCACAGTCTGAAATGAGACGCAGAGCAGGTCTGACAGGGATTACGAGTCACAGCCCGGTGCACCGGGGGGCTCGCCCTGTGTGTGTGTGTGTGTGTGTGTGTGTGTGTGTGTGTGTGTGTGTGTGTGTGTGTGTGTGTGTGTGAGAGAGTGTGTGTGTGTGTGTGTGTGTGTGTGTGTGTGTGTGTGTGTGTGTGCATGTGTGTGTGTGTGTGTGTGTGTGTGTGTGTGTGTGTGTGTGTCTGTGTGTCTGTGTGTGTTTGCACGCATGAGAAATAGAGTGAGAATAAGGAAGAACTGGTGACTATGGAAAAAATAATAATTGGGCAAAAAAAAAGTCGAGTCTGAATACTTCTTAACCTTGTGGCGGCTTGTGGCTCAGGAGGTAGAGTGGGTCGTCCACTAATCAGAATGTCGGCGGTTTGATCCCCAGCTCCTCCAGGCCGCGTGCTGAGGTGTCTCCGGGCGAGACACTGAACCCCAACTTTCTCCCGATGGCTGTGGCAGCTTGCGCGCCTTCGGTGGGTGAATGAAGGCACATCGTAAAGCGCTATATAAATGCAGTCCATTCAGGGCCGGTTCCAAAACAAGAAGGGATGCACATGCTTGGGCCAGCCGAAAAATTTGACATGTTATTTTACTAAAAATAATGCATTTTACCATCATTTCAAGTAGAATGATACCAGCCAAGCAAGAATATTTCAAGTGTTTCCAGTGCTTTACTGAAATATTTGGACCATATAACGATAATACAATTATCTCAACCTTAAAAGGTTACATGTAGGTGCCAAAAAGCCATAAATTCACATCAAAGAACAAAGAAAAACAACAATTATAATTCAAGTTTAAACAGTAAGTGTGCAGCTGCAGCATTTATTACAAAAAATATTTTTTTTTTTACCACTCTTTTCAACTAAGCATGCAGACAACTAAAATAAGGGTGCAATGCGTGCTTTTGCACCCCTGTAAAACCGGGCCTGAGTCCATTTACCATTTACTTCTGAAATCGTCTGTTTAAAATGTCTCTTTATGCTTTTAAGGTGTTGGGGACGTCATGTTAATTTATGATTTTGAGATACAACAGAACAGCCTGTGGCAAAACTGTGGCATTTCTCTTAAATCTGTCACCCCCCCAAAAATCATTAAACACTGAGTCGTGCGTTTTATTGTTCTATTCGCTATATGAGACAAGTATCTCGTCCTGGAGTCGTCACGGACAGGCAGTGGCTGATCTGCAGCAGCGGTGATGTGGACTGGAGAAGGGACAGACGAAAGTTTCTGAGTGTAAACATGATTCACACAACATGAGATTGTATTTATTTCTAAACGTGCGTCAATTTCGGACGAAAATACGGACTTGGTGTGCAAAACCCTTTACTGTAGGATTTATCATGTCAATGCCTATTAATAATTATAGCTTATCAATCTTGAATTTTGAATAGGAACACAGCATAGGGAAGTCAACTGATTCTGTGTGTGAAACTGTGCCTTTTATAGGCTACTGATGACACACAAATGCTTTCCCAGTTGTTGACCTTTATAAAGGTCTCAGCCTCTAGTGTGTGTGTGTGTGTGTGTGTGTGTGTGTGTGTGTGTGTGTGTGTGTGTGTGTGTGTGTGTGTGTGTGTGTGTGTGTGTGGTGTGTATGGGTGTGTGTGTGTGTGTGTGTGTGTGTGTGTGTGTGTGTGTGTGTGTGTGTGTGTGTGTGTGTGTGTGTGTGTGTGTGTGTGCACCACTCGCATCCTATTTTCTCTGCATGTTAATTAGGTCTGATGAATTTCAACTATTCTAAACCAATCCTGCATTTACAGTAGATAATATGGCAATGGAAATATTAGCGTATTCTCAATCACAATGCATCTTTAGAAATTGACAACATACAGTCGCCCATTTGAACTTTGAAGATTTACAGAATAGAAAAGTTGCATAGTAGAAAAGTGTGTCTTCGTATCGTGTAAATCGTTTCGCAACCCCCGGAAATAATCTCACGTGTATGCGGGTAACTGCGAGAGCAGACAGTAGGAGGGAAATTAATTCAGACAGACAGGGTGAGTCTGGCAGCGCTTCTCTAATAATGTTACAGCCAGAAGCTGTAAGCTATGTGTCCTAAAGGCAACGTTTCACCGTGTGTGTGTGTGTGTGTGTGTGTGTGTGTGTGTGTGTGTGTGTGTGTGTGTGTGTGTGTGTGTGTGTGTGTGTGTGCAGGCTCTCGTTATCTTGTGCAGTCCTGAGCCCGTAGTGGTGCAACACACTGCTCCCACTCACATGATGTGCTTTTTTGGAGGTGCTGAAATATCTTTGTTGCACTGCTGTCTTTACTAATTAATTCGAATTACCATTCAAAATCGATGTATCCTGCAGCCCTAATGATGATATGATAATTGGATTATACTAATTGGATTACATGACTTTGCTTACATGAACCATATTGTGATATACATTGGTATCAAAACAGACCCCTGTGATTATCATGATATTGATTTCACCCGTATCTCCCAGCCCCAGTACACCCTGTTTGTTCTGCTCTGTCTCTTCTCCCCCTGCCTCCCCCTGTTCTCTCCCTTCTCTCGCTCCTCTCTCTCTCCATGCTCTCCCTATTCTCTCCCCTCCCCTCTCTCCCCTCCCTCTCATCTCCATCTCTCTCTATAGATTGTCCAATCCCGTTTATTGATAGGGCTTAGCTAGACTTAGCTAGACATATTCTCTGTAAAGCCCTCTGAGACATGCTTGTGAATTAGAGCTATATAAATAAAGTTGACTTGGCTTGACTCACATGTATATAAATAAAGTTGACTTGGCTTGAGTCTGTGTAAGTAATTTGATTGTCTAGTGAAACTGCAGTACATGCATTAGCCTACATGGATGCTTTACCCACAGGAGCTACAGGCACGTTTTGATTAATGGGCTTTATGCAAGAACACAAACGATGATGAAAGTAAAATGCTAATTAGTGTAGCCTATGATTAAATATCACATGACCTGTGTCTCAGACTCACAGGTCTTTCAGAGGTGGTATAGAGGCTGGGGGTAGAAGATCTAAAATTCAGGCACACTCAGACACTTTATTGTGATTCTTTCATTGGGGGGACTTTTATGTTCCATGGGTTGATCCCAGGGCATGCCTACCAGTTTTGCCTCTGCCTGAGTTCCTCTGGAGATGCTGAGATGGGAGTGAGATGTTGTGCCTCTGCCTGAGTTCCTCTGGAGATGCTGAGATGATAGTGAGATGTGTTGCCTCTGCCTGAGTTCCTCTGGACATCACGCTGAGAAGAGAGCGAGAAGAGCTTTTTCCTCCTCCGCAAAGCAATTACAAATTAATTGAAGACTTGGTGATTTATTTGCACGTTCAAAGCATCCCAAACATATAACAATGGGGTCGCTTAGAGCAACTCCAAATTCACATTTCTTCCAATCGGGTAGTTTATTGGTTTAATAAAAGGTTGAATACGTTTTGGCTATTTCCCTGACATTCACACCATGCTTGCCTATGCACAAAGTGTTATGACTTTGACGCTGTTCAGTTCTTAAATAGCGGGTGCAATCAATAGATAATTGCGAGCCTCTGGTGTTAATAAATCAAATCTGTCAATTTCCATATTTCCATATTAATGCATGATGCAATAAGGCAAAGGCACAAGAAACAGAGGGATCCCGTTTGTTCCAATTTCCAATTCAGCCATAAATGTGTGTACTGTTACCAGGTCAGAAAAATAAATACATGTTGTACTCGCCATTCAACTTATTTGAGAGAGAGAAAACTGAATTGTATCTGAATAGAAGTTTTAAATAATTTGAAGTGTATATATATATATATATATATATATATATATATGTGTGTGTGTGTGTGTGTGTGTGTGTGTGTGTGTGCACATCGATCCGACACAGCGATACAGTAGAACCGTAACACTACAGAGAAAGGTGTACTGATCTATCTAAGCACATCTGCTATTGACATTCACACAGTTAGCATTTGGCCTATTTTCCAATGAAATATATTATAACAGGAATGCTTCTACCCGCAAACCCCTTCCAGGACCCTTCCAGATTCCAGAGTGTGTTCTGAGAGGATTTAGAATATTAGCTTACCTGAGGGCTCGTCACGGTACAAAGCCTGCCGATGTATTAGTACAGCTGTTCTACAAGTTGTGTATGAGCTATCGTATCTTGTCTCTTGCATTTGCACACACTCCACTCCATTCCATCTCCACGCTTCACCGAGCCCACAATGCACCTGCCTCATGTTGCACTCTCTCGTCTGTACTTCCTGTTCTCTCTGCTCGCTCCCAATATCTGATGCTTTTGGAGGGAATCAGAAAAGCATCGGTATATCAGCACAAAAGCACTAGGAAAAGATGAGCATTGTGACCATTGTCGGCATTCACAGTAAGCAAACTAAAATGTGAGTCAGTGAGTGTTAGATGTTTAAAATGCCATTTCAAACAGTGTTTACTCAAATCACTACTGTAGCCTAACCAAAAGACAAAATTAATTTGTGATTTTCTGGTGTGTACACACACACACACACACACACACACACACACACACATATATAGTACTATAGTATATATAGTATAGTATAATATTTATTTATTTATTTATTTATTTATTTGTTTATTTGTCAGGGACAATGCAAGAATCATTGTAACAAGTTACAAGAACATGAAACATATGCGATGCATATAGGATATCTAGCCAAGGCTAATTTGCAATCCCTGTCCCTGGGTAGGCTTTTCTAATAAAAAACATAATCTAAACAAAGTGCAAACATAAAAATTGTGACACGATCATACAAAATTTACAGTAGAATTATGCTACTACATAGTGTGTGTATTCTATGTATATATCATATAAGTCTCATTTAAATATTCAAACTACTTCATTTTGAGGGGGAGCTACATAGGAGAGGACTTTAATCAGTAATATGAAGTAAATCGCTTTATGCAATAAAAAGTTGAGTTCACTGTATCCTAGTTTACAAAGGTACCCTGGTAACACAGACAATATACACATCACATCAAATGAGCTGTATTGCGTTTCATCATCATAATAATGAATATAAACACTGTACATGTATGTCAGAAAATATATAAATACTCACAAGACAGATCAAATCTGTGTTTGTCAGCTCAAGCTAGTAGCATAATATAATAATAATGTTTATGTTTAAGTTAGGGCTTTAGAAGCTAACTGTGTCTCTGAAAAGGCTGATTACTGTCATGTCTGCAGCACTCTCATCTTGACATGAATGGAGATTTGTATTTGAGCACATTCAGTGAAGTGTCTGTGAACGCCGAAGTGTGTTATCCTGCAGGATGGCAAGCCATCCGTGCACAATGGTGCAGTCACTGGTGTAGCTCCTCTAAGACAAACTGTCAAAATGTCCTGACTAATTTTGAATTTATGGAAAAGTAGAGGACAGTTATGGTATGAAGGCCCTCGAGTCATTTCTGCTGACTGTCCCTAAAGTTGGACAGATAGGTGAGAAAGCTTTCACAGTTTGTGCCTCTGATGCGTAGAACAGTCTGCATAAGG
The DNA here is from genome assembly GCF_964638095.1 of Poromitra crassiceps. NCBI lineage: Eukaryota > Metazoa > Chordata > Actinopteri > Beryciformes > Melamphaidae > Poromitra > Poromitra crassiceps. The sequence continues at coordinate 7,863,388 of NC_139645.1, read as the reverse complement.
ACTCTGTCTCTCTCTCTCACAATTTTAGATGGTATATTACTCTCTACGACTCAACCTTGTGGATATATGTGAATCCATCACACAAAATGAGGGTAGAGTATGTTAAATTAGTCCAAGGAGTGCAGGTCCAAGGAGAATACATCTTGGCGATGAGCCAATAGACTGTCTATGGGAGGGGCATCCACCAGCCAATCACTGCCATAGAGGATGCCACCTCCACAATCCCCACTGAGAGAGTGGAAGGTTTTGGGAGTGATGGAGCTCGAGGTTGGTGTAGACGTACACCTAAGAGATAAAAGTCCAGGAAGTATTTTAGCACATGGCAATAAAGCTAAACAAGATTAAGTCCTGATGAATTGTTGGAGTTATTTGGTTTTAGGGTTTAAGATTATAGCCTCTCTCCATCTCCTCTATTTCCTCCACCAGACAGCAGTTTATGGCACCAGCCAGCAGTTTAGGGCACCAGACAGCAGTTTAGGGCACCAGACAGCAGTTCAGGGCACCAGACATTTTAGGGCACCAGACAACAGTTCAGGGCACCAGACAGTTTAGGGCACCAGACAACAGTTCAGGGCACCAGACAGTTTAGGGCACCAGCAGTTTAGGGCACCAGACAACAGTTTAGGGCACCAGACAACAGTTCAGGGCACCAGACATTTTAGGGCACCAGACAACAGTTCAGGGCACCAGACAGCAGTTTAGGGCACCAGACAACAGTTCAGGGCACCAGACAACAGTTCAGGGCACCAGACAACAGTTCAGGGAACCAGACAACAGTTCAGGGCACCAGACAGTTTAGGGCACCAGACAACAGTTTAGGGCACCAGCAGTTTAGGGCACCAGACAACAGTTTAGGGCACCAGCAGTTTAGGGCACCAGACAGCAGTTTAGCGAATGATGGACCCATGGGAAGGGGAACTGTGAGCACCACGTTCTCTTTTCTTCTCTTTTCTTCTACAGTATTATGTTTTGATTGAGCAATTTGCAAAGTAACAAGGACATGATGAAGCCAGCAGTATGCTGTACCAAGCGGATGGTAAAATAAATGCTCTTCTCCCGCTTTCCCCAAAAGCTTCTTAAGATCATCTTAGCTCCACAATAAGTTCAAAGAGGCTTTTTGGAAACCGAAACTAGGACTGGTCTCAGCGGACATGTGCTACGCCCCCCTGTTCACTCCATCACGCACTATAATGCAAGTGGTTGATATGTAAAACAGGCACAAGAGTATGGAAGTAGGGATGCACGATATATCGCCAATCATATCGGTATCGGCCGATGTTAGTAATTTTTTAACATATCGGTATCGGTCCGATGTTGCAATGTTAATATCGGTTATCGGTATCAGCCAAATCCTTCACATTGAGATGAAATAATGCAGTAAATCTATGATTTATGGGCTTTTACAAATGTTTTTGAAATAAAGAAATGTATAACTTTTTCAAATTCAGTGTTTACATGTGTTTTTCAGCATGTACAAAATTTTATTATCATAGAAATGTGTTTTTATACAGATCATATCGACATCGGTAAATATCGGTTATCGGCCATAACAGCAATCTTAATATCGGTTATCGGCATCGGCCATAATTTTCATATCGGTGCATCCCTATATGGAAGTATTGTTGTTACAGTATCTAACAGCATGGTCTCAGGTAAATGCACCCGGGCTATAGTAATAAATAAACTTGAACTTGACTTGTATACCAGCACGTTCTCACTCCGAATGCATCTCAGAGCCCCGCATTGGCAAGCGCCTTTTGTGACCTCCTTAACACTCCGGGGAGACTATAGGACGATTTGGGAAATACAGTAGTACCGGCCAAAACCGGCAGTACCACCCTGGTTTTGGGTTAGGGGCTTGGGGCTTAAATACCTGGGGGGAAGGGGGTCTGCAAAGAAGGTGTAGGGTCCACTGGAGACCCTAATCCAGGGATACTCAACTTGCTTTGCCCAGGGGCAAAATGAGAGGAGGCGAGGGGCCAGTTAATAAACAAACATTAATCATATACATTTTTCTGTAGCGGATTGTATGTATTTTGGGGTGTCAGCCGGAGTTTAGTCTGACAATTTTGTGCACGCAGGATAGGATAAGTTAAGTTAGTTAGTACATATTACCTGGGTGGCGAGCAGGTGGCGATATTTGAGAATTTAGCTGGAGCTCAGTCAAACTTTATAGTTTTCAATGTGAATTAGAAAATGGCCGGGGGGGCCACTTGGCACTCTATCGCGAGCCGCATCTGGTGCCCGGGCCGCAGGTTGAGTATCCCTGCCCTAACCCTGAACCACACCCAATGCCTCAACCTAAAGACGAGTTCGGAGTGAGAATCGCATGTTCATAGGAATTACCATTCTAACAGTTATTTTAGCCCAATGCATCAGTTCGCTGACACAATCAGTCACCAGGGCATATTGGAAGAGACATTGATCGTCTATGTGCTTCACTAATCCATACGTCTCCTCGCTGACAGATCCGTATAGGGATCCCTGACACTGTATCCAATAACAGGTGATTCCTATATCAAAAGACAATCAATAAAAGCGATACAGAGTGAGGTTGCTCACACATGCTTCCCGCTAAAGTACAAAGACAAGATCCCGGTGAATGAAGCCTATAATAACAAAGCAATCCTTAGAAAGTCACCTCTTCAATAAGCGAGATGCCAGCTTTACCCCCAGCATGTACATGCTGTACCCATCTACATTAGCCGTGTGCTGCCTGCAGTCTTCATGTCAGGGTCTCTCAATATGGTTCTTCTGGCAACCTGACTCACGATCTATTTTGCTTTCCACTATAAGGGCTCGACAAATCAGCGGGCTTCCCCCACTGAGCCACAGTACCTTACACACTGAGCCACAGTACCTGACACACTGAGCCACAGTACCTGACACACTGAGCCACAGTACCTTACACACTGAGCCACAGTACCTTACACACTGAGCCACAGTACCTTACACACTGAGCCACAGTACCTGACACACTGAGCCACAGTACCTTACACACTGAGCCACAGTACCTTACACACTGAGCCACAGTACCTTACACACTGAGCCACAGTACCTTACACACTGAGCCACAGTACCTGACACACTGAGCCACAGTACCTGACACACTGAGCCACAGTACCTTACACACTGAGCCACAGTACCTTACACACTGAGCCACAGTACCTTACACACTGACCCACAGTACCTTACACACTGAGCCACAGTACCTGACACACTGAGCCACAGTACCTTACACACTGAGCCACAGTACCTGACACACTGAGCCACAGTACCTTACACACTGAGCCACAGTACCTTACACACTGAGCCACAGTACCTCTTACACACTGAGCCACAGTACCTGACACACTGAGCCACAGTACCTTACACACTGAGCCACAGTACCTTACACACTGAGCCACAGTACCTTACACACTGAGCCACAGTACCTTACACACTGAGGCACAGTACCTTACACACTGAGCCACAGTACCTTACACACTGAGCCACAGTACATTACACACTGAGCCACAGTACCTTACACACTGAGCCACAGTACATTACACACTGAGCCACAGTACCTTACACACTGAGCCACAGTACCTTACACACTGAGCCACAGTACATTACACACTGAGCCACAGTACCTCTTACACACTGAGCCACAGTACCTTACACACTGAGCCACAGTACAGTATCTTACACACTGAGCCACAGTACCTTACACACTGAGCCACAGTACCTTACACACTGAGCCACAGTACCTGACACACTGAGCCACAGTACCTTACACACTGAGCCACAGTAGCTTACACACTGAGCCACAGTACCTTACACACTGAGCCACAGTAGCTTACACACTGAGCCACAGTACCTTACACACTGAGCCACAGTACCTTACACACTGAGCCACAGTACCTGAGCAAATTGGCAGATAGTGACAGTCCATTTCTCCACTTTTCACTCATCGTTTGAAATCTCACCGTTTTGGTTCGGGAAGGGGGGGAAATTGTGTGCACGTGTGCGTTTGTGTGTGTGTGTGTGTGTGTGTGCGTATGTGTGTGTGTGTGTGATGTGGTGGGGGGGCCGGGGCATGGCCGTGCTCGGCGCTGCCAGGTGGGAAAGATGACATTGCGCGGGGGTGGGGGGGGGGTCAAAACCAATTACAGGTTGTGGGGATTGGTTGTGGGGCTTTGTACAGGTGGCAGCCAGTGAGAGGGAGGAGATGGGAGGAGAGGAGCTGGGTGGAGGTAATGTAGATGGGGGGAGGGAGGAGGGGAGGAGGGGGGAGGGAGGGAGGGAGCTCCGAGGAGCGTCTGTGAAAATCAGTGGCCCCCTGGGAGACCAGCTGAGCTCAATTACCAGGAGAATACAGTTGCAAAGGGAAGCCGAAAGGATACAGCATCGATCTGTCACACACTGACAGCGGGAAGGAGAACGCAGGCGGCGGGGAGGAGGGGGAGGACGCGTGGGGAGGAGGGGGGAGGACGCGTGGGGAGGAGGGGGGAGGAGGAGGGAGGAGGGGGAGGACGCATGGGGAGGAGGAGGGGGGAGAAGGGCGGAGGAGGGGGGAGGAGGAGGGAGGAGGGGGAAGGTAGACAGACTATAAACAGAGTGAGAAAAGGGATGAAATTGGAAAAAGGGTGCGAGCCAGAAGAAGTAAGTAAAGGCATGGAAAAGGGAAAGGCACAGTGTAAATAACAAAAACAAATTCCGCTATTTAAAGACATTGCATTTAAGAATGCACCGGTGCCATTTCCACGGCCTACAGGCGGTTCACTCAGTGTTTGTCTATTATTAGTTCTCTCTCCAAAATAAACAAAATAATAGAAGTTTAAGAAGTGGAAACAAGGAAGCGAGACTCTAAACTATGCTGGAGACGCTCCACTGGGAAAAAGAATAGGAGACTGGTTCACTCTTAAGGTCCGTACACACAGCGGGAGTGTTGTTTTTTTTCTGTGCGATTCATTCGCACGTCAATAATATTTTTCGAACCTATGTCAGTCAACCGTGCGTACCGACGGCGAAGTTTCGTTGAGCGTTATTGCGGTGTTTGTTTTTTCGGACCACCGTCGATTTTTCTGAAATTCATGTCCGACATGTACACATCTGTTTCTGTGATTGACAGGTGGATCAAAATTCGCATGGCAATTTCGTGCTGTATATTTGCATCGCTCTTTGTGTGTAAGGACATTTTCCTCTTAGTTTATAAGTTTGGTCTGAATTTATAAACCCAACAGATAACCCTTCATTTGACAGATACCAAACAACATATTAACTATTTGTAATTAGACATGAACACCAAAGTAATTAATGACACAGTAATTGCACCGATAGTTATACAATAAAATGTTCTCTATTCTCTATTCAACTGTAGTTCATATGGGTCATTCTCTATCCTAGACTGAGCAGATGCCCTTCCTCTCTCACCACAAGAAGAGGGTCATCTTACCACGGAGTCATTACGCCAAAATGAGTTGCCATGCTATTTGTGAATAAAGCTTGCTTGTCAAATTTTACCGACTGGTCTCTCATGATTGAAATGTATGTACATGGTACAACTGGACCTTTATTTAATTTAAGAATGCCATTACAAGGGGCAATAATCATTTTTTTGATGGAGAGCTTGTGACTTGGCAAGACATCTCATTTGTGATTACGACAGCAGATTAAAATTGAGCTAATATTGCGATACATTTTTCTGCCCCACGATACGAATTGTCACATTATTGCGATATATTGAATTTAGATAATATCGTCCCATCCCTAGTTTATATGACAGAATCCACACACTCCTCTTGTATTACAGAGTTTACAAACGACTTCCCTTCATGTCAGTATTATGAAAAATGTAGCAATGCTTCTGTACGGCCTGCAGCTTGACTGTTTATCATCTGACTTGCTGATGAATCAGAAGGTCATATAAGTTCGCTGAGCCAGAGGCGAGGAACCGGCCGTCGACCGAGGAGGATGTGCAGATTCACTGCTGCTCCGCATCTCGATGGGAAGCGTACGTGTGACCCGCTGCGTGCCCTCGCCCGAGCAAAAATCATCTTTTTGGAGAAAGCCTTGGTTACTTCCTGTTATACCTGATCACATCTCTTCATAAATCCAGTTGCCCTTTAACCAGAGAAAAGGCATACAAAACAAGGTACAAAATAAATTCATGTTGCTATTTTGTGGAGAAGCGGAGGAGTCGCGGCCACAGGTGTGGGCGCAGGCATAGATCTGATTATTAGATTGGATGGAGGGCATGAGTCATAACATGTAGTGGGAAGTCTGTTTTGACAAGAGGTTTGAGGGTTTATTTTTTATGATTTGTTATTCTCTGTCTAAAAATAATTTATTCTCTCGTCTCTGTTCTGCTTTCTCTTCTTTTCATTATACTCTTAAGGGGTGTGCATTGAGACGGGCTCGGTGCAAAGACAACTACATTCATACAGTAGTAAGCTGATGTATAAATTAACTTTGATTATGTTCAATTTCATTGGAAGAAAGAAAGAGTCCATAAGCCTTTGTTCACACAGGACGCCTAACCTAAGCAGAGCTGAAGCTTGAGGCAGGCTCAAGCTGAGCTGACGCCTCACCGTTCACACAAGAAGCCTTCTCTTTTCCTCTCAGCGCACCTTGAACCCGCCCACAACTCCCATTGACTTCATGCCCTGGCAGCTTCAAGCTTCACGCGTCACGCTTGCAAAATAGGACTGAATCCTGAACGATCGCTTGAGCAAGGCGTGAGCGTGGCTTCAGCGTGGCACGCGCGCGGGTGTTGTGAGGTAAATGAAACTTGTGGGTTCAGCGTAGGTTGAGCTTGGGTTGAGCGTTGCTTCGGCGTATGGTGTGAACGGCCACTAAGACAGCAGCATGTAAGCAGTGGTGAAAGAGGTGACTCTCAATGCAGCTTCTCCCACATACAGTGTTCTTCCAATACGATTTATTCTTCCTCATCTTACTTTTTTATTATAGTCATTAAAAACAGAACATGATTATCAGAGTTTATAACAAAAGTAGAGTCGTGCACACCAGAAGCTCTTCCCAGTACATTTATTGGCACTTACTGTGACGTGTGACATTTCAAACCCTGTGCTCTTCATCGGACAAGGTGAAGAATGGCTTGGTGTCCTCTGCCTAATTAAATGACCTCACCTCTCCGACAAGCAATGGAGTTAGTGGATTTATCGCGCTGGTATTCAGTTGACTTTTGTCTGATGATGAGCCTATAGAGGTTTGAATACCATACTGTATATGTGTTGATAGATTCACACACCTTTCAGTGCACAGATTTTAATTCTGTTCTGTTCTCTGTATTCTGTCCGTATTCTTATACTTCTTGGACTTTGACAATGATGCTAATTGCCTATGAGAGCAGCCAGGACTGACTCAGACACGGTTTAAATTGTTTAAATTTAACGAGTTTGACGTCCGTCTGCCTCCACCGGCTCTCTGGAGAACATCAGGCGCGCTCGTTATTTTTGCACTTCTGTTGAAGAAACGGAGGGCTTCCTTCAGGCATCCGCGTGTTTGATGCACATTTTATGAGACGGATGTATATTTCACAAGTACCTAAATGTTTTAATATGAACAGAAATACTTGCTTTATAACCTCATTGCTTATCAAAGAACGATACTATGCGAGTTCAGGTCGGAGTTCTGCTGTGATTTGCACTCGCACGGCAGCGGCGCATGCCCGGCGATGCGTGCACATCTTTGCATAAGTGCACACATATTTAATAGAGAGGCAAAGCGAACGTCACTTCCTGCTTCAGCACTGTACCAGAGATTTTCATCCGCCATTTATTTCCCCTTAGACATTTCGTAAAATGCATATAAAGAGAGTTTAACTGGTTCAAACCAAACTGTTCAGCTAACGCTATAATCGGGAGAGACCGTAGAACATTTCGCTCGGACCAAAACTTAAAAAAAAAAACATTGAAAAAATATTCTCTTCAAACCTGCATTTGTTTTACGTTTTGGTCCAAGTGAAATGTTATGCAGTCTCTCCTGTTTCTAAATATATCTGTACTCTTTAGTTTGAACCAGTCAAACTCTTTTTGTAAGCATTTTACAAAATGTCGATGGGAAAATAAATGGCGGATGAAAATCTCTGGTACAGTGCTGAAGCAGGAAGTGACGTTCCACTTTGGCTCTCTATAATACCTCATCAAGACAGAGAGATGACAAATGGATTCAGCCTTCAACCGACAAATCTGACAATCTGACACGCCCAGCTCCTCAGCCAGATGAATCTGACAATGTGACACGCCCAGCTCCTCAGCCAGATGAGACAGCAACTGTGGCTCTGATCTTCTGCTTATTAGAGGCGAAACCGAAACCGCCAGTGACAATCCAGTCTGGTTTCATTATCCTGTCCCCGGGACAGAGATGATTACGCCTGAAAGTAATGTGACATCTTCAAAAGAGGCGATACGACCTTGAGACACAGCGTGTGTGTTCATGTATGAGGTGACACGACCTTGAGACACAGCGTGTGTGTTCATGTATGAATGCACAAGCAAACGTCTGAACCGTTACAATGGAGACCGAGCTTGTGCTGATCGCAAACGTAACAGTGATCCTATAATAAGAATGTGATGCGTCTGTCTGTCTGTCTGTCTGTGTGAGTGAGTGAGCAGAGTTGTGTTGGGCCACAGTTATGCCGTTTTACGTGCGATCGCGCTGAATCTTTTTTTTAAACAAGGTTTCAGTTTTTAAAGTAAATACAAGGTAATAAAAGGAATTATGGAGTATAATGGGCTCATAGCTCCGGTACCCGGCCCTCCCATTACCCACACACCCCTATAGACACCCCCCCAAAAAACATCATATTCCCACCCCATTTGGCAAGGTAGTGCAGAGTATTGCATTGCGTTACATTAGATTGCGCGCACAGACACACACACACGCACACACACACACACACACACACACACACACACACACACACACACACACACACACACATAAATGCATCTTTCTGGAGGAGATGGGGGGGTGTAATCAAGTCGATGCTGTCGCATGCACGGTGTCCTTCAGCAATTTGACTCACTGGCTAGTAGGACTGGGTATTGGCAAGGACGTCACGATACGATACGTATCACGATACATGCGTCACGATACGATTGGATCACCATACATTGCGATACAATACATATTGCAATATATTGCAATACTGTAACTCTACACTCTAATTTACTGAAAATAAACAAAATAGAGCTGAAAATACAACTCACTGTGTACCATGGTAGTGTAATAATATGTACATCACTGATAACTTAGTGGACAATTTGAGTCAAACTGAGTGTTGAGTGTGTTACTGAATGCACTGAAATAAAAAGTTGCATGAGTATTGTATCCCTTTCAAATTTGTGTAGTATCGATACTCATCGATACTATCGATACCTGTTGCAAATGAGTATTGTATCCGTTAATTTTTTTTAGTATTGATTTGTATCGATACTTGACAACCCTAGTGCACAGGGCATCACTGTGTGTGCGTCTGTGTGTCGTGTCTGCCCCGAGTGCCCCTCCCCCTCGTCACAGGCTCCGCTCAGAGAGAGAGAGAAATAGAAAGTGAGTTATACAGATATCATTTCTGGATTGGAAATAGCGAAGCAATAATTATAGAGGCATGTCTTACAGAGTTGGTGAGACTCTGTAACACGACACTAACTTCATGAATAGTTTATCTAGAAGTTGTCACACTTATCAAATAATTTGCATTCTATACGGTGATGAAAAAATGTAGGCAAACGGAATTCCAATTTCCGCATGAAAGCAAAATGTCTGAGACAAAGATTCATATCGAGTCATTTTTAATTAGGCCTGAGCTCTTTCCACCAAACAGCCGATTGTATTGAAGAGTCATCTCAAATGTGACTCGGTCTGGTGAAAGGGCCGCGTACGTGAAATCGCACAAATCAAGCTAAAAGTTTATTTTCTTTTCCTTTCATATTATTATGCAAGTTTAGATGTTGAAGAACGCACTCAATTTAACAAACAGCAGTTTGACGATCACTAAATACTTTGTTTGTTAGCAAACTAAGCTTGTTCCAACTTTCAGGGACGATTTTCTGTGAATATTGAGGGACATTCAAATAAGCAGAATCTTCTTCAACTCTTTTCATATTTCAATTAATTAATTTTCAATGAATTTTCAATGTATGACACATCATTTGAAAGCTTACACTCTGCAGATTCATAATCTGTACAAACTGAAACCTCTTCATGCTTTATCAATGTTCAAATGCGTATGAAAAGGGTCACCAAACAGGATTAATTATGCGTTTGGCCATGTTCACCTTACGTAGCCCCGCCCACTTGACCCATTGTGTCATGACTTCCTGTTCAAAACGCCGGCTGTTTTACCTGCTCAAACTAGTCTGACTCACCTGGTCAAACCTAGTTTGACTCACATATGAGTCAGATTAGGTTTATGAGTCACAGGAAGTTTAAATACAATCAGAGCTTCCGATCGTATTTACCACTTCCTGTTAAGTGTCTCAAGCCAGACGGTCTCTCTCCTGCATGAGGTGAATACTGTAACAACGATACGGCTCTAAGATGTTCTGTCACGGACACAGGCGTGTCAAAGGGATTCGCATTTTTGCTCCTTTTGGCGGCAAAACGATTTTCACGTTTTTGACGTTGCTTATCTCCCTCACACCTTCCTGTAAGACAGTGCCAAAGAGACACACACACGCACACGCGCACGCACACACCCACACACACACAGACACACACACACGTGCGCTCCCACACACACACACACACACACACACACAGACACACACACACACGTGCGCGCCCACACACACACACGCCAATCAGACTATTTTCCAGTTTGATATTTTTGCAAAGCGAAGCGTTAGGTGCACTGAAAGAGGCATTTTCATCTTTGTACAGGTGCCATGATAACACAACGCCCCCCAGCCCCTCTGGCCCCCCAATACCTTTTTATCCTACATTCTCGAGCTCCTTCTGGACCCACTTTCATAAGGCAGTGATTAGAAAAACAGAATGCGTTTGGAGGCTCTGAGCTTCTGGACCGTGGCAGATAAGAGACTGGGTTCGGGACTGGATAATGGTTGGGATTAACCTCCTTAACACCCTGCCTTTGCCTGTAATAAAGCACGGAGGTTGACAGGAAGAGAGGCTATGACAGACGTGTGGCCTACTATGGCCGACCACATAAAGACGTCACTCTGCGTATTAAACATAAAAAAACGTGTTCTTTCTTTTCTTTTCTTTTTTTTGGCGGAAATCAGTTTTGCCTGAAAGTCCTTTTTCACAATTCAATTTAGAGACAAAAGTGTGGTTTTCCGGACCAAATTTCAATCCGAAGGCCAGCTGGCCGCCATATTCGCATAACCTGATCAGCCCGTGACGTCAGTCGAGTTCACGTATGACGTCAGTGATGACGTCAGTTCATCCTAGTACATATAGCGAGGGTTCTACGTCACCTCCCTCTCTGACAGATCACAGCAGCGGCTGGCATCACGGCATGTATGTATGTCCTCCGAAGCTCTCGTTTCGCACCATCTGCGGACCGAACCGGCATTCCAGTCGTCACCATCCGTGGATCATTCAGCGTTCCCCGCTCCCACTCCCGGCATGTCAGATTCCGAGGGCGAGCAGGAAGCGTGCGGGCGGGAGGAGGAAATGGAGCAGTTCCTGGATGGCGACATGGACTTCAATCATGATAGCCTGTTCCGGATCGGTAACGGCGCGTATCGGTCCTCCGAGACGTCCGACGACGCTGACGAAGCGGCCGTGCCACAGGCCAGTGATTTCAACAAAGCCACGGTGGGGAAGGCCTCTGCGATGGCCCGCGGAAGAAGAGCAGAGGAGGAAGCCGCCCCGGGGAACCCGGGGGCACCGAGGGAGAACGGTTCAGATGCCCTCCTCTCACCTCAAGAGGAGCGCCACCTTACAATGGAGTCACACGCCAAAGTAGTTGCCATGCAGGCCATTTGCTAAATAAAGCTTGTTAAATCTCACCAACTGGCCTCTCATGGTTGAAGTAAAAACAGGGGAGTTGTGGTCAAGGTGGTGAATGGGGCGGATGATTTTTACCTTCAGTGCTGCTGAATGGGGTTCAACTCCTAGTTTCTATACTGTAGCAAATTTCTACTGCCAGTGAAACGTGAAATTTTAACTTTGCGTTATCTAACCTCATAAGTTACCAATGCTGTTTTACAGTAGTTGCCTAAAAGTAACAATTAGCCTGCCAAACCTTATCTGAAAATGACCCGTTTGTGGGCTGGAAGTCTTTTTTTAAGTAGGGGGTGCTGCAAGGAAGGGACACTTGGCAGTGCTCTTGCGGGCGCCGCAATTTTTATTTTTACGTTTTTTTGGACGTTTGGATGTTTTTTAGCCATATTTAGGAGGAGGAAATATGGCTATGGCTATGGATATAGAATATCTCATTTTAAATTAACATTAGGATTATACTGTTGTGATGTCATTATTCTCACTTTCATGTCACCACCTTCTCTCCCTTTAGGTCATTTTACACTACAACAGACAGCAACACAGGCAGAAAACACGGAACTTATTATATTTTATTATCTTATTATTATAAACCAAACATCTGTAAATCTGTATTAACACATTAAGTGCCAGAGACGACCTAACTCGTCTTACATAATCCAGCGCTTAAGTGCCAAGGACGAGCTAACTCGTCTTACATAAACATTTTTTTTTTTTGACGGTGGGACATCAATCAATAATAATAATAATAATAAATTGTATTTCTAATGCACTTTTCATTTTGGACAAAATCCCAAAGTGCTACAGAGTAAAAATAAAATAAAAATAGGATAAAATAATTAAAAGAATAAAAAATTAAAGGAGAATAAAAATAAATAAATAAAAGATTAAAAGAGCATTAAAAAGAACATAAAAAAAATAACATAAAAGCCTAAAAAACTAAGGAAAGCACAAAACTAAAAGGCTTTATTAAAAAGGAAGGTTTTCAGTCCCTTTTTAAAAGCATCCACCGTCTGTGGAGCTCTTAGGTGGTCGGGAAGAGTGTTCCACAGACGGGGAGCGGCAGAGCAGAAGGCCCGATCTCCCATGGTGCGGAGCTTGGTTCTCGGGGGATGGAGGAGGTGATTGTTATTTGAGCGGAGGTTGCGGGAGGAGGTTTGATTTATGAGGAGTTCCTTGAGGTATGGGGGGGCATGTCCGTGGATACATTGATGTGTCAGCAGAGCGATTTTGAAATCGATTCTGGAGGAAACAGGGAGCCAGTGAAGGGAGTGGAGGATGGGGGTTATGTGGTCGTACTTTCGTACTCTCATCAGGATCCTCGCAGCAGAGTTTTGAATGTGTTGGAGCTTCTGGAGGCTCTTGCTGGGGATCCCGATGAGGAGCGCGTTGCAATAGTCCAGCCTTGAGGAGACAAAGGCGTGGACGAGTTTCTCAGCGTCTGGCAGGCTGAGTGTGGGACGGAGTTTTGCGATGTTCTTGAGGTGGTAGAAGGATGTTTTGCACAGGTGTTTGATGTGAGCGTCAAATGACAGGTGAGGGTCGAACCTAACGCCCAGGTTGATGACTGATGAGGAGAGGGGGATGGTTTGGCCAGAGAAGGTGATGTGGGTTATGGGGGATGACTGGACCTGGTGGGGGGTGCCAACTAGAATGGTTTCAGTTTTGGATCCGTTTAGCTGCAGGAAGTTGTCTTTCATCCACGCCCTTATCTCCTCAAGGCAGGTGGTGAGAGATGATGAAGATGCAGAGGGGTTTGGGACAGTTTTAAGGTAGAGCTGCGTGTCATCAGCGTAGCAGTGGAATGAAATTCCATGCCGGCTGATGACACTACCGAGGGAGAGCATATACAGAATAAATAAGATGGGTCCGAGAACTGACCCCTGGGGGACTCCACAGATGACAGAGTGCGTCCGGGACTTTGCGTCCCCCAGGGCGACATACTCGGTTCTGCCAGACAGGTAGGACTGGAACCAGTGTAGAGCAGAGTCAGAGAGACCGATGCAGTGGAGGCGGTTGAGGAGAATGTTATGGTCAACGGTGTCAAACGCTGCAGTCAGATCCAGGAGGACCAGAAGGGATGGAGACCCCTTTTACATCAACCCCTTTTACATCTTCGAGATAACTATTTGGAGCAAGAGCATGTGTGTAATCTATTTTACCGACCACTAAGTGGCGACAGAGACCGAGAGAAGCCACAGCCACGGGACCCAAAAGCAGCCGCCTCCCGCGGAAATGGCTTGGCGATTTTACAGTCAGAAGCCCGGACACACACACAGAACGGACAGAGATCTCTTCCCCCCAGAGCCGCGGAGCAACGCGCGAACACACACACACACACACACACACACACACACACACACACACACACACACACACACACACACACACACACACACACACCGCGGGAGCAAGCCATTCAAGGAAATGGCTTGGCGATTTTACAGTAATCCATTTCAGACTCGTCCCCGCACGCAGGCAAGCAGGCAGGCAGGCACGCAGACAGACAGGCAGGCAGCACAACGCGCTTCTGACACGCCCGCTGTTAGGAGGAAGGAGGAGAAGACACACGGAGGGAGGAGTTTGAATGAGAGGGGTGTTTCCTGTTGTTATGGAGGAAATTACTGTTCAAAACTATTGTTTAGAATGTCTGACGGTCTTACTGATGCCAAAAATGAATGGTTAAAGTGACTGTTTCACAAAAAGCCATTTATCTCTGAATAAATTTCCAGACGCTGAAACCATGCTGTACTCAACGGCTAATATCTACATAACTACTAACTCTGCAAACTAACTCTTTTAGACAGAGAAAGCACACATTCTATTAGTTATTTTTAGATGATTGGTGTTCATGAATTCTTAACAGAAAAGAATCCTCGGCTGTTCTAAAATGAGCCAGAATCGTCAAAAACACCCCTGGCACAACTTACCTACAGGAATGAAAACATGGCTGGCATTCAATGTGTTAAGAGTTTTGTGAGATCATGTTGACTCAGAGGCCATTTACAGTCACTTTTCTGTCATCAGATTGCAATCGGATTGTGCTTGACCACTTGAAAGTACACGTGTAAAACGCCCCCAAGACACATTGAAGACGGATTGCGATCTGATCGGCCAAACCACCTCCGGAGGTGGTCAGGGATGCATTGTGACCACATTGAACACAAGTGTAAATGCAATGTGTCCTCTCAATCCGGATTGAGAGGACACCCATTTTGAGTGATCCGATTGCAATCTGATCACCCAAAACGCATGCTAACGCCAGGTGTAAACGAAATCAGGCTAATGTGGTCAGGCACTATCCAATTGCAATCTGATCACAGAAAACGCATGTTAGTGCCAGGTGTAAATGGCCTCTCAGACTGTTCTTGCTGCTGCCTAAATGATGTCAAATATCATAAACGAGCATCATTTTGAGTTGTTCTTTTTGTGACGATAGAAGCTATCCTAGTAATGTATTGGAATATCGAAGCCATTTAAATGTAATAATTTTTGCATAATCTGCACATTTGGTAAAAACAGCTGCCAGAGTGGAATAGGTCTGAAAAGCAGTTGTAAAGTGACGGTGAAGAGAGTGTCCATACTTGATGCACACACAGACTATTAATAACATGGTAGAACAGAGTGGTTCCCTGTTTTCCTCCCAGAATAGCTGTAAAGTGAATTCCACTGCTGAGCCAAACGCTCGTATTTCAGCATTTCCAGGAAGCAGAAGCAGAGCCGTGTCTGATGACCTTGATTATTGACTCAGACATTGCTGCTTCTAGACACAATGTACATGATTTACAGATGACCACCTTGAGCAAACACACACACGCGCACGCACACACACATGCACACGCACCCACACACACACACGCACACATGCGCACACACACACACACACACACACACACACACACACACACGCACACACGCACGCACGCTCACACACACACACACACACACACACACACACACGCACACACACACACACACACACACACACACACACACTCACCCACACACACACCTCTGAATAGCCCTGTGGTTGATATCCACTGGGGCATGACATTGTGTCTTGGAAAGAGAGACAAAAGTTAATGAGAGGAGAAAGTGCAAATCTCCTCTCTCCTGTATGCCGTTTCTGCTTATAATGACTGTAGAGAAATACAGCCAAGAGGGCTGAGCACAGACAGCATGTGATGTATGTATGTACAGTATGTATGTATGTATGTATGTATGTATGTACAGTATGTATGTATGTATGTATGTATGTATGTATGTATGTATGTATGTATGTATGTATGTATGTATGTACGTATGTATTAGAGCCCGACCGATACTGGATTTTTGAGGCCGATGCCGATATTAGGGAGTACAAAAATTCCAATATTGATATATTATGATCTATATATATATTATCTATATATTATATATATACAATATTCTTATATTATACATTATATTACAAATGTTGTTCTTGCAATGATCCCTCGAATATCAAACACTTGACAAAGATATGACTTGACATGACTTGAGATATGTAATGTAGGGAGGATATTTTACATCACGGCTCATCAATCAACTTTATTGTCCAAAATGACATCAATGTAATTACACAGTCAATCTCACTGGGAATTTAAGAATGATAAATAACTAGAAATACAAAAACACAAATAGAACAAATATAAAATATAACTTGAGTTAAGAAAAAAGATCAAATATACACAAGATGTGGTCTATAACTTAATAAATACAAAATAAAAGAAATATCGACAATATCGGCCAACATATCGGCCGATACCGATATATCGGTTCATCGACACCCGACTTTTCCACCTCCCTCAAGCGTGAAAACTTTTTTGCGATATTTGTTTGTTTTTTAATTTTGCAGCGTTTCCACGAAAGGAGGTAAGACCAAGGCACTTCTGTTTATAAAACATCAGACAACCCATCTGCTCTGTCCTTGGTACCTGCTTTGGCTTTGTGAGCATATGTAGGTGTGCGTGTGTGTGTGTTTGCGTTTGCGTTTGCGTTTGCGTGTGTGTGTGTGTGTGTGTGTGTTTGCGTGTGTGTGTGTGTGTGTGTGTGTGTGTGCGCCGCGCCGCGCGCATGCTTGCGTTTGTGTGTGTTCACGTGCACGTACGTGTGGCAGACAGAGAAGAGGAAGAAGCGAGCATTAAGACCACATGGTGACAGGATGTTGCGCGGAGAGGAATTAAAAATCTATTCCATCCTACCTTCCATGTTCTTCTTCTCCTTCATCAGAAGCAGTGGTGACCTTTGACCTGCACAGACTGTTCATCATGAGGCGTCAGCGGAAAAAAACAAAAAAAAACAAATGAAGTCTTCGGGATCACTGCAGCAACCTTGATCTGTCACGACACGATTGATCAAACTGACCTGAGAAAACTAGGCTCCAATCCACATTTTACTAGCTGCAAATTAAAAGATGGCTTTACCGGTAATCAACCCACTTTGTATCATAATATATAATCTCGGTATTATAAGCACATGGGCAGTGTTTTACCTTCTCTCTCTGTTTACCTCGCGGAGAAAATGCTCCCGCTCCTGTCTGCAGAAACTCCGCCCCCGCCAGTTGCAACTCGTTAAGGCTCGTCAAGGCTCTCAATGTGATTCTCTGCGGATGTGCGCATACTTAAAAAATAAACAATAAACAATAACAGCCGCCCTCGGAGCAGATTCTCCCTCTCCAGCAGAACTCCCGCAGCTCCGTTCTGACGCAATTGTGACGTAAAACGAGAGAGGTTTTGTTTACAAAATTCTCATGTGCACACAAACATTTGTATGCTTCAACCACCTCCGGGGATAGTAGAGTGTCGCGAGCCTCTGGCACCGTTATTTTGGGGGTCGGGGGCTGAAAAGTTTGGGAACCTTTGGATTAAATGACTACAGTAAAGACTTGTCTGTAATGATATTGTTTCCAATTTATGACCACGTCTGTGTAAATGGTAGGCGAATTATCACTTTGTTTCATTGATCTACTCCTGGTGTGCGCTGGGTTACCTTGATTCATTGAATAGGTTTTCGGACTCTTTTTCGATGACATAATGTGGCAAAGGATTGTGGGTAGTTTGCCAGAGCTGGATAATGAACACATTTTTGCAGGGAGAAATGCTATGGACTCATGAACATCGATGCCAGCCAGCCAGATGGCAAAATGCCCCATGGATGTAAAACAGAAATACAAATATCCAACAACATATGTCATTGTATTATGAGCCATTTGTCCTGAGAGAGGATGAATAATACTGAAAGGCATCACGTCTGGATGCTCCCATCACCTCTGACCATGGGGGGGAACTACACTATATGAGTAATTTAATTGAGTTGATTTTATCCATGAAAACACCGTTTTCTAGTCAAACATGCACTCAGAGCCTGGTGGGAGAAACGTGTCAACAGTTCTCTTTCTCATAAGCCAAGAGGCTAAGCTGCTCATACAGTGAGTGCATAGTGCATATACACACATTATTGACTCTGTGCAGTGCATCCCCCTAGTGGTTGAATGCCATTATTGACGGCCCGGGTGCCGTATCGAAGCGGTAATGAGGAGGCAATGAGACGGTGGTGAAAATAGTCAAGCCAAGACAGGAAGTAAGTCAGGAAGTACTGCAACTGTACAACAAGGCACAAACACTCACTGAACAGGAATAGACCTTATTCGATTGACGTCACTCACGTACTGGCACGCCCACCCCCGCCATATTGTTGACGTAGCGCCGCAGCTTTTAAGTGGCAGCCTATATGGAGCAGCGTTTATAGGAAGCTAGCCGCTGTTAGCGTTACCTGTATCGTTCCAATTGTGTTCGGATGGTGACCTGCGTTACACGTGGCTGTAGTAATGACAGCAATAAAGTCCCCGTGGTTTGTTTCTATATCTACCGTCTACCGGGAGAGACAGGTGAAACTTTCTGACAGCTCCTCACAGCAAAGTCTGTTCACCTCGTTCTTTTGTTTATTTATTACAGGCATTAACGGCAGCATACAAACAACAACTGTAGGTTTTTTATAGCTGTCATTACCATCGCTATTTTGTAATGGAACAGAAACAACAATAAGGGCCTGTGTCCACCTAGCGTCTTTTTCCGACGTTAAACGCTGGGAGTGCGCTGGGGAACGCTGACCTCGGCGCACAATATACAAGGAAGCAGTCTGAAACTAACGTTAGCTCAGTGCGGTAGTAGCTTGATAGCTGACAGCTAACATTAGCAAACAACACACATACAGTGATTTAGCTCAACACTCACCAGAAATATTAAGTGTCTAGCCAATCTGCTCCCACAATTGAGCCTTTCTGTCTCTGTTGCGATAGTTTTTTCATATGATTAGTTGCCAGAAAGGAGCACCCAACACCAGCGTCTTTCTGAAAAGTTAAAATAATTTCAGCTGGAAGCGCTGGGAGTCGGGCGCACAAAAACACCAGAGCGCTCTGAAAATAGACGCTGGACGCAGCGCACTTTCTCTAGACGTCCGTGTGCGCTTGCATACGCTCTCCCCCCATTGGAAACAATTGAAAATAGACGCCGGAGCTGATGAAAAGACGCTAGGTGGACACAGGCCATAAGGCTGTTACTAGTTGTCAGCTGCAGCGCTGTGTGCGAGCAGGATGGTATGTCAACAATATGGTGGTCCAGGGTTAGCGAATAAGGTCTATAGGCAGCTGTACCGTTCACTAGCATAGTAGCGCTAAGCTAAGTAGCAGCGAGGGCTGTACCGCTCTTTGTAGGGAACACACAGTGACGATAAAGACATCCACATTCTCCATTTACTGTCGGCAATATGGCAAATAGGCGAATCTCCCAAAAGGTTGGCGTATCCTTAACCTTCAGGGCATGTAGTGTAAACACAATCATGTGGCTGTAACACAACACAGGACAGCACCATATGCACTGACTCTTTAGAAGCTTCTGAAGAGCGCATTCTAATTTATATCGACAGCACGATTTTGAGGGTTTTGGCAATACGCACAGTACATAAAGAGGAAATTGAGTTAACGAATTGTGATCTCGTGCGCACGTTACAGTAAATCGTGGCAAGGAGATAGGCTACATTATTTTTCCTCCCGATGGCCACTCCTGGGCTCTGGAGGTTTCCCTAGGTTACAGTTACCCCTGTTTAATATTCATGCGCTCCCCCTAGCATGGACTGCAAATGAATGAATGATTTGCAACCACAGCAAGTACAGACACATTCGTATGCCGTGCGCCGGTGCCTTATTCAACTGGGTTACTTTCTACAGTATGTTAAACGTAAACGTAGGGGAGGTCCGGGACGAATTAAGCAGGGGGACGGAATTAGCTTGTCCTCATATACTATCTTTGACAAAACCCAGGAAGGCGATTCTTTCCCCCCATGTTACACTTCCTGGTACCTCACTTCCTGTGAAGTTTCAGCTCGGCCAGTCAGTGGATGGCGGAGATATCCGCAAAAACGTTGCCTTTTCGTCTTATTTTCAAACGCGAGTAAAATATTGCAAACTGTGTATTTTTCTATTAGCGTGTTGGAATTTATTTATTTAATGCTGCTAACGCTATTCATCTGTTAGACCTATCGGTAGACTACAGCTCAATGATTGTTTTGTGTGTAATGTTAGCATATCCTTTGTGCTAGCTTAGCTTTCATCCAGGGAAACGCACGGGGGACAAATAAAGCACTTTGCTCCAATTGCCTTGAATAGGCTATGCATTTATCTGTGCTTGCAGGACAATGCCTCGCATAAGGAAGAGGACCACGGACAGAGGGCAAAAAAATGCACACATTCAAATATTTCTTTGGATAAGCCATTTAAGGGAGGTAAAATATTGATCACATCACATCAGCAAAATATATAGATAGACGTTATAATTATATTAATTTGAAACATATAACATATTAAAATGTATTTCATAATACTTAGTTTCTTAGATGACCAAAAGATGAAGGAATTAATGCCAGAAAAAAATTGTTACCTGGCTGTTTTTGTGCCTTTTTCACAACCGCTACATTAGTCCCCCGCCTGTGCTTTATTTGTCCCTTCACTGTGGGACAAATTAAGCATTGCGCAGCTTCTGGTTGCCATCTGATGACGTCTGATGTATTGACCCATGGAACGAAACTACGGTTGGTATTCCCAGAGGACATGTGTAGGTTGCTTACATGAAAATATTATAACTCCAGCTGAAACAATCTTTACACAATGACAAAAAAAACAAAAAGTGCTTCATTCGTCCCGGACCTCCCCTACGTCACCTCCTTGAGACAGCTCGGAGGTGAAAATGCATAATCTAATACCCATAGTCTGTCCACAGACTCTGTTAACCTGCATCTCTGAAATATGTCCAAAATGTGAATCGATTGATTCGATTCTGGAGTTACATTTTGTCTGCTTCTTAATATTTTGTGTTCATTTTGGTTTCTTTCCATCTATTTCTCTATGGTCTGCAAATAAATAAACCATGAAACGCCTGCCTTGGTTCTATAGTCGCCCACCCATGTGTTCACTGTAGGGGGCTCTCATTCTCTCTCTCTCTCTCTCTCTCTCTCTCTCACACACACACACACACTGACAGGTACTTACACACGTACTCATACACCATTTCCTTTGAGAAAAATAGTCAATGAGTGAAGAAAAAATGGTGTGTGTGACTGTGTGTGTGCGTGCTCGTGTGTGTGTGCATGTATGTGTGTGCGCGCGCTCCTGTGTGTGTGTGTGTGTGCGTGCATGTATGTGTGTGTGTGTGCGCGCTCCTGTGTGTGCACTCGTGTGCGTCACAGAGAGATAGCTTGTGTTGTATGCAGGCGCCCTTGCGTTTGCATGTATTTTATGTTGGCTCTTTTACACTTCACATCTGCGAGTTAAGGACGGCAAAATATGCTGATTATATTTAGAAGAGATTGCTTACACTCTGCACATCCCGAATGGAAGGTATGAGCCTGTGCCCAAGTGCGTTCAGGTGTAAGAAATCTTTTAAAGCCATTAAAAATCCACGAATAAACCTCCCAAAAGAATAAGTTCGGGGACCCAGAGCATTTTTCAACCTCCCTGCAAAAGCTCCCTGAAAAAGACCAAAATAGCCGGCACCCTCCAGGGAGGGCGAGATCCTTCCTGACCAAAGCAAGATAGGAATCATACGCTTCAGTTCAGACGTGAACAAAATAGGTGGCAAAAAGGCATATACAGTACTAACAGCACGGTACACCTGCTGAGGTAGATCTTTCTGCAGGTAATGGGTAGTTTTACCAGTCTAGCATCATGAATCCAGAGGGCTGGCTTTGTCTCCTCCTATATCCTGTAAGGCCCATAGCTCATAACCATGCATATCTATTATCAGACATCAAGCTGGCAGTCTAAAGATTTGTCTCTAATAGCTGCTTCTCTCTCCAGTCAGCAGCTGCCTACTACCAAAACCCTCACTTTAATGGACTGTGTATTTTATAGAGAGCCTGAGTCATTGTTTGTAATGGGGCGGCTGTATCTCAGGAGGTAGAGCGGGTCAGCACTAATGGCTTTGGATAAAAGGAGTCGGTGGTTCGATCCCCGCCTCCTCCGGTCTGCATGTCGAAGTGTCCTTGGGCAAGACACTGAACCCCAAATTGCTCCCGATGGCTGTGCCAGCACCCTGCGTGGTAGCTTGCCGCCATCGGTACATGAATGTCTGTGTGAATGGGTAAATATTGGAAATTCGGGTATCATTTTGAGCTCAGATTTGTCCGTGTCGACGTCATCAAAGTGTTTGCTGACCTAATTTGAGGTGTAATTATGCATGTGTATATATAGCAATATGTTGAATTCAACAGCTATTTTAACAATGAAATTAGCTAGCTGTGTACGTTTTTGTAACTCTGATCGCCTCCGAGTTAAAAACAGCGTGAACGCAACTATTCCGGGGGTCGGAAAAAATCTGTATTGAAAGTTGTTCTCCGAGTTGTCTTGAATGCGGTATAAACACCTGCCCTGTATATCACTACGACAATAAGGTGAGGTCCCGCGGCCCACGACTTGTGCATGTCATTTGAGTGGGCGAGGCTGCGCAGCTGCCGAGCTGGGTCTGCAGGGCAGGGCGAGCACGTGTAGCATGCAAGCTGCATGTGCGAGCCCCTCGAGGGCAAACCAACGATGCATGGCAGATACAAATATATATATATATATATATATATATATAGATGTATATATAAGATAGATATATATATGTGTGTGTGTGTGTGTGTGTGTGTGTGTGTGTGTGTGCGTGCGTGTGTGCGTATTTACTTTGGAATTTGGCAGACTGAGTCTATAGTAATGAACCAATGTGGTGTGTGTGTGTGTGTGTGTGTGTGTGTGTGTGTGTGCGCGCGTGCGTGCGTGCATGCGCGCACGTGCGTGTGTGCGCCTGTGTGTTAAATTAAACAGATAAATATAATGATATGTCAAGGGGGGGACAAAAGTTATGAAAGGAATTACAGCCAGCTATTTGTGAGCATCAGGGAAAAGGGAAAAAGACAAACAGAACACTGCCAGGAGGAAACAGATGTGAGGAGAAGCAGCAGCAAAATACAGAGAGCTGTTACATAAACATGGACCATCAACAGCATCGCTTTGCTGTTGCTGTGTGTGATGTTTTGGCGCCACCCAGTGGACTTTTACACAGACAAGAAGATAGGCAACATGAAAATAATATTTTGACCTTGATTTTGATCTGTGAAGCAATTAAGCCAGGCATTTAACCGCAGCTTTCTGCAAGCCATTCAGAATCAAGACTCCAACAGAGACATTGTATAGACTTCAATATTCAATATTCATCACCAATATTTAGGCATTTTTAAAGCTATATCTCCAAACAGGCAACTTAGGCTATACTTCTACAAAACAGTAGACTCAGTTCTCAGTCTCTATCCGCTGGCGCTGTTTGGCGCCGCTCACCAAACGTCTGGGAGCCGAGACTAACAAAACAGAAACTTGATTCCGATCAAGGTGTCAGTAGTGAGCGAGTGGCATAAATTCTGATTACCTGGATAATCATTATTTATTTATTCTGTGTGAATTTGTGAACTTGTTCCCCCCCTGTTTTCTCTAGCCTGGTAACCCATGCAGTTAGTGCAGAGATAAACCCAATAAATAACAACAATTAAACAAGAACAGGAGTATTTGCAACAGCGGAGTTTCTCAGAGGAAAAGACGTTTTTGCCGTTCTTCGAGTGGATTTGGATTTGCAGAGGCTGATTGGCTAATCAAGGCAAGTACTCTCACCCACTCAAATCCCAGTGGACGGTTTGGAGTCCAGACTGTTACTGTATGTAAAGGTAAACATAATGCGGGATCACGTTGTCAGGACGGTTCGAACCAGGCTACGTTTTCGACCCAATTGTACGCGTCCAATTCCCTGTTAGGGTCTCCCGGTCATTGCTCCACCCTCTCTGCCGACCTGGGGAGAGTTCTAGACTAGCACATCCTTCCTCCAATACATGTGCAGTCTCCAGCCGCTTCTTTTCACCTGACAGCGAGAAAATTCACGAGCAGGACATAGCGCGTAGGAGGATCACGCTATTACCCCCAGTTCCCCTCCCCCTGAACAGGCGCCCCAACCAACCAGAGGAGTCACTCAGCGACACACATAATTATACTACCCTTAATCTGACTTCCCACCCGCAGACACGGCTAATTGTGCCTGTATGGACGCCCGACCAAGATGGAGGGGAGCTTGAACCTGCAACCTTCGTGTTGGTAGGCAGGAAATCTACCGCTGTAGACTACTACCCAGACGCCCAGGTGAGAAACATGTATATATAGACACTTTCTCTTTAGGTGACCTATTAGTGGACAGATGGAGGGTAATGAGGGTTAACAGGCAGAGTTAAAGTCAAACCATAGTTTTGGTCAACAACGTTAATCTGGTCTGATAAGGTTTAACATGTTTGATGCCACCACACTGCAACCCGACCCTAAACTCATTTATTTAACAAACCAGCCTTACCTTATAACATGACAATTGTAAACAGACTTTTTTTTTTTTACCCAAATGTTACTTTAGAACTTGTATTTTGTACACAGTCAGATTCATGTTAACTGATGACATCACTCACTGATGACATCACACTCGGAAGGCTGACTGGCAATTTTTGCCAGGCAGCCAGATGATGGGTGACATCATCAGTGATGTCATCAGTAACACACATGCAGCCTAGCGATTGTTATGTTACAATTTTTAAGATGCTTATGACTTCAGTTAAATCAACAAAAGTGATTTAGAAATATACCTCCTTTTTGTGACGCTATAGGTACTGTAATACAATAGCAATCTTGTTTCCTGCCTTGTTTTCATTTTCATTGTTTCCTTTTTATTATTTTATTCTATTCTATTCTATTCATTATTTTATTCCCATCTTTCTGTTCATCAGATCTTAGGGACACTCAAATAAAACCTGTAGTAGCCTACTAAACATGGCCATAGTAGAGCTACTAATTTTTAGAGCAAGCCAAAAGCAGATGGCTTTGTGTTGGCGTGCTCTTGGCTCTGCCTGGTTTTAATCAACATTATACTACAGAGAGCCAAAAACACATTTCTATTCAATTTCAACAGAATGGACAAAGGCAAGCGTGATGTGTACAAGATTTCTCCAATTTCATCGAGTCGTCCCAATTTTGTCAAGTCCTCCTTCAGCTTTGATAGGAATGCAACACCTCAGCCATAATATCTGAACAAAATTATATATTAGCTGAACCCAGATTCATCCCACTAGCCACCCCTGGAACCCCCAACTCCGCCACTGAAGGTGTGAGAAAGTCGGGAAGTAAATCCTCAGGGGTGGTTTCACATAAAGCTCTTTCCTAGTAAAAGAGCGACTAGAGCTACAACTCAAAACACTGAGCTAACACAGGAAACAAGAAAAATCGCAACGCAGCATAGCAGTGTCGCCGGTCGAGAGCACCACCTTGGTGTATGTATTCACCTTATCTAGCCCCGCCCACTTGACCCATTGTATCACGACTTCCTGTTCAAAACGCCGGCTGTTTTACCTGCTCAAACTACTCTGACTCACCTGGTCAAACCTAGTTTGACTCACATTATGTGTCAGACTAGGTTTATGAGTCACAGGGAAGTGTAAACACAATCAGAACTTCTGATTGTGTTTACACTTCCTGTTTCTGCAGCAGGTGTGTCTCTCAAGCCAGACTGTCTCTTCTACATAAGGTGAATACTGTTACCAAAATGCACATGAATAGGTGTGTTCCTACATCGTCCCTTGCTATAGGCCTTTGACCTCCGGCCCAGGCAGTGATAGGCCAGGCTCCTTTTCCTGTGTCACCATGCTTGCATAGCCACTTCATGCAATTAACCCATGGGTAGTGGGGCCATGTTGAAATGATAACCATAATCAGTAATCACCTCTCAGGTAGTCTCTTAGAACAGACGAGTTGGCTTCCGCAATTTTCAAATGCTTCCGCCATACCGTCTGTACTTCGTGGGGGAGAATCATGCACCAACCGGAATGGGAAGCAGAAAGGCGGGTCTTCCGCTCATTAGTCCAATCAGAATCGCAGAAAGGCGGGTTTTCCGCTCATTAGTCCAATCAGAATCCAATATGCCGCATTTTTCGTGGACACACGTGTCGTGATTGGTCGGATTCCGTCAAACTTCTTTCCTGTCTGAAGGTTTTTTTCCCAACTTCCTTGTGCATGTTCTGGGGGTGTAACGTACAGACTGTATAGCTGCATTCGGCAGATGTAGATGAGACAGTCTGTTTTAAGAGACTACCTCTCAGGGCATTCACCGTGGGTCACGAAGCTAAGACACACACACACACACACCAGGCCCGGTTCTACGGGGGTGCAAAAGCATGCACCCTTATTTTAATTGTCTGCATGCTCAGTTGAAAAGTTTTTTTTTTTTTTTTTTTTTTTTTTTTTTTATAAATGCTACAGCTGCACACTTACTGTTTAAACTTGAATGATAGTTGTTGTTTTTCTTTGTTCTTTGATGTGATTTTATGGCTTTTTGGCACCTAGCACAGTAAAGCACTTGAAACACTTGAAATATTCTTACTTGGGTGGTATCATTCTACTTGAAATGATGGTCAAATGCATCGGCCGGCCACCCGAGTGGGCCCGGCCTAAGGCCGGGCATCTGCACCCCTTCCTATCTAGGATCTAGTCATCTTGTTCTGGAACCGGCCCTGACACGCACACACACACACACACACACAGTGTGCAGATTTATCTCATGTCTCATGTACTGACCAATCAGACATCAGCATGGAGGGAATCCTAAAATGTTCATCTGGGATCAGACCGCCATTGAATTTGAGACTATTGTCCATTGAGCAGCCGGCAGTTGGGGGTTAAATCAATGCCTTGCTCAGCTTTGACAGGATTTGGGGGGAGTGGAGAAAATACTTCTTGTTTACTTCCTTTGCTCAGGTTTGTCTCACTATAGTCTCTCATTTGTTGTCCAGGGAGCAAATGTGCATCTAATTAAAATGGACTGATACACGGATTAGCACCACCTATAGAGCTTCTTAGCTTCTTAGCTCGTTCTTCCGAGGCACAGAAACAACATTGAAACTGATTAGACACGCAGGCTTATAGACCCCTGCCACACTGAAAACACCTCAGAGAGCGAGTCTCAGTCCTCAGTCAACTGCGGTCTGGTTTGTTAGGAGTGGTTTGTAATCTGAACCAACTGTACAGCAAACAACCCGACATGATGCTGTATTTGGAAAGCCATAGCAGAACAAAATGAGCCGAGGGCAAACGGAAGCTCCTATTCAGCTATTTCTTCATGTGTTCTTAAGCTCAGAGAGTGAAAGGTGCAGACAAATATGTTCATGTATAAAGTTATAAGGACTGGAATTGTGTTTTGAACAGCCACCTCATTCCACATCACCAGCACACACACACACAGAAACCCCTGACCTCACTGGATGATAGGTCAAAACTCTGTCCAATAAACAGGCTATATCAAAACTCTGTCCAATAAACAAGCTATATCAAAACGCTGTCCAATAAACAGGCTATATCAAAACTCTGTCCAATAAACAAGTGTAATGGCAGAAAAACTGCCAACAATCAATCAATCAATTTCACTCACACAAGCTATATCAAAAATCTGTCCAATAAACAAGCTATATTAATACTCTGTCCAATAAACAAGCTATCTCAAAACGCTGTCCAATAAACAGGCTATATCAAAACTCTGTCCAATAAACAAGTGTAATGGCAGAAAAACTGCCAACAATCAATCAATCAATTTCACTCACACAAGCTATATCAAAAATCTGTCCAATAAACAAGCTATATTAATACTCTGTCCAATAAACAAGTTATCTCAAAACTCTGTCCAATAAAAAGACTATATCAAAACTCTGTCCAATAAACAGGCTACATGAACGTACATTTTCCCACTACGCGGACCAAAGAAAATCATGATTGCACCCTGTGACAGTTTTCCGTCTCAATAGTTTTGGCCTCATGCTCATAATTGCCCAAATCAATTATTATTTGGTCTAACTTCCTCATAGTTTGTTGAACCGATGCACTTGGTCACTCCATATGCTTCCAACAGCAGTCATATAGAGGCCATTTACACCTGGCATTAACATGCATTTTCTGCCATCAGAGATTGCAATCAGATGGCAGAAAACGCATGTTAAATGCCAGGTGTAAATGGCCTCATTGCACTTGTGTTCAATGTGTACACAATGCGTCCCTGACCACCTCCGGAGGTGGTTTGGCCGATCAGATTGCAATCCGTCTTCAATGTGTCTTGGGGGTGTTTACACGGTTTACACCTGTACTTTTTCAAGTGGTCAAGCACAATCTGATTGCAATCTGATTGTGTGATTGTCACATAGGCCATGCTGCACTGCTGGGAATGTAGTTTTGTATGTCACATGTCTACCACTCCTATCTAAGACTTAAGTTAGACCCACATTTAGCTCTCTACCTGCTGCATTAATGAGAGAGGAAACCCCACCAAGGTAATCCTAAGGTCACACTAATCACCTGCCTCATATGCAAAGTGCAGCCTATAGTGACACTTCAGAGGTATAAACAGCTCCTATAGCACAATGAGATAGCAGCCTGCCCAGTTCGACTCCAATCCCTCCATTGCTCAACAAACACGCAGAAGGTTGCAGACTGCCGAACTATGGAGATCCCGTTTTAAATTCCAAGCCGACCATGGGACAGACGCAGCAAACGGAGAAGAACGATGCGATCGATGAGATTGATGTCGAAGCGCTGCAGGATCTGTACAAAAAGTTTATCGTGGAGTGTCCGAGTGGAGTACTTTTTCTTCACGAGTTCAAGCGTTTTTTCGGCGTCGAGCCGACGGGGGAAGTAGCTGATTATGCAGAATGCATGTTTCGAGCTTTTGACAAAAATGGGGTGAGACACTGTTTAGCCTCTATACAGCCTTTAAATACATGTTTACTAGGGGTGTCACGATACACTAATTTCACGATACGATACGATACACGATATTGGGTTCACGATAACGATACGATACGATATTTTAACAATATTCTTTTGAACAAAAGTAAATCATTTTTATGTATTTATTTATCATTTATTTAACCATGTGAGTCCCGTTGAAATCGAAACCTCTTTTCAAGGGAGCCCTGGGAAAATACTGGAAAAATAGTCTTTCATTTGAAATACACAAAATACAAAACAAATGCTGTTTTTGGAAATTGTTACTATAATAACTATAAAACAACATGGAAGATAATGCTTCTCTTGCAATAGAATGTGTCACACTGTCACAAACTAAATGTTTGTTGCATGGTGAAAGAAAAATAAAGTATACAATCTATTTCTTAAATAACTCATGCTCAATGGTCCCTAAACTTATGTAATCTTATGTACCCCTTGAGCTCTTTTGCCATGCCAGTAGTAGTCTACCCCCTCACTCATGCGTGTCGATTCTGCTAAATTTGTTCCATTATTATTCAGGAGCAAAAAAATAGTAATATATATATATATATTTTTTTACAATATCATTTTTTCTGACAATACGCATATCGTGACGTTTCGATATCGCGATATATCGTGCGACGAAATATCGTGACACCTCTAATGTTTACCTATAGATGCTTGAAAATGTGTAATTGTTCTCACTCATCCCATCTGCAGGATAACACAATCGATTTCCTGGAGTTTGTAGCGGCGCTGAATCTCGTTTTCCGGGGAGACTTGGAGCATAAACTGCGCTGGTCCTTTAAGGTGTACGACAAAGACAGCAATGGCTATGTGGACAGGAGCGAACTGCGCTCAATAATTGATGTAAGTCCTGCAGAAGACAAATGCAAAGCAAGATCTTGGGAGTATTGGATGGAGAATGTAATGCGTATCTCTTATCAGAGTCATATTGGAAGACAACTCGTCAAAAATTAACATTTGGTCAGGAACCCTTGTCGATATTTTTTCACGCCCGGGGTAACCCTCTCTCGTTATTTTTCAATGAGGTTGGGGTTAGGCAATGGTCCCCCTGATGGTTGGTTTGGGTTATAGGTATGAGGTTGGGGTTAGGCAATGGTCCCCCTGGTGGTTGGTTAGGGTTAGGCATGAGGTTGTGGTTAGGCAATGGTCCCCCTGATGGTTGGTCTGGGTTAGACATGAGGTTGGGGTTAGGCAATGGTCCCCCTGGTGGTTGGTTAGGGTTAGGCATGAGGTTGTGGTTAGGCAATGGTCCCCCTGATGGTTGGTCTGGGTTAGACATGAGGTTGGGGTTAGGCAATGGTCCCCCTGGTGGTTGGTTTGGGTTAGGCATGAGGTTGTGGTTAGGCAATGGTCCCCCTGATGGTTGGTTTGGGTTAGGCATGAGGTTGGGGTTAGGCAATGGTCCCCCTGATAGTTGGTTTGGGTTATAGGTACGAGGTTGGGGTTAGGCAATGGTCCCCCTGGTGGTTGGTTAGGGTTAGGCATGAGGTTGTGGTTAGGCAATGGTCCCCCTGATGGTTGGTCTGGGTTAGACATGAGGTTGGGGTTAGGCAATGGTCCCCCTGGTGGTTGGTTAGGGTTAGGCATGAGGTTGGGGTTAGGCAATGGTCCCCCTGGTGGTTGGTCTGGGTTAGGCATGAGCTTGGGGTTAGGCAATGGTCCCCCTGGTGGTTGGTTTGGGTTAGGCATGAGGTTGGGGTTAGGCAATGGTCCCCCTGGTGGTTGGTTTTGGTTAGGCATGAGGTTGGGGTTAGGCAATGGTCCCCCTGGTGGTTGGTTAGGGTTAGGCGCTGGTAGCCACATGGTTGGGGTTAGGGTTTGGATAGCGGCCAACGTCCAGAAGGGGCGGCCTTTCTAACACCGGGGTCCGCTTAGCGGTTAAAAGCCTGGTTCGCACTTGCTGAGCAAGTGCACACTCGGTGATGCAATCTGGATGTATGGATCAGCCCAGAGGAGTGGACACAATTGTGTTTGAAGACTGTCTGTAATTAAATTTGACTTTGTACTTCAGTTGAGGTGAAAAATAAAGGCACCTCACCTCAAGAAATTAAAATTCAACACCAATGATTTTTCGGTCTTCAGAGGAACCACAAGGATAAAGCAATCATAGTGATGGCATCTGCTGCACTACAATCACCTTTCATCAATGTCTTCTCTTTTTTTATAGTGTGATCTATGAAAACACTGGATTAAAACAAACCTGCAGAATGAACTCATAGATTAGTACTCTATTATGTATTTCATCCATTTAAAATTAAACATAAAAGCCCTGAGTTATGTGATATTAAATGTATTTATCTATCAAAGGTAGCAAGTTAAAACATAATGCTGGTAAATTCTAGAAAACACACCACAAATTTTTAAACTTACTACAGTTAGCTGGTCAGTTGATCAGTTACTGCATTATGCTCTGATTGCTTTCAATTTTAAAGTGGTTGATCAGACATCAACAACCACGTGATTTCTATGAACAGATTGCAATATTTATATTCTAACAAGGGTAAAAGTGATGCAAAAATGCAGAAAGTAAACGGGTAATGTATGCTGTTCTGTATCTGTACTTAACATTTTAAATAAATAGGTACAGTTCCTCCTCCGACTAACAGTACACGAACATGCATGATGACACCACTTCTAACATGAAGTGCTATACATGTCTTCTTCTTCTTTGGTGTTTTATGGCAGTTGGCATCCTTTATGTTGCATTAGCTATACATGTCTGCATTTTGTTTCTCCCTAGAGCATCTACCGGATAAAGAAAGGCACAAAGAAGTACACAGATGAAACACAGCTAACAGTAGATGAGGCTGTCAACCGAATATTACAGGCCGTAGACACCGATGGAGACGGTAAGCGTTTCATCTTTTCACGTGTCCTGTATTCAATGCAATGGATGCACTTTGGGAGCCGGTGTGGACATCTCAGCTGCGGAGACGTATATCATTCTATTCTCACTGTTGTTGTTTTTTTTATCTTTTTTCTTATTGATTCAAATTTTTTACATGAAAGAAAAAGAAAAAAACAAAACAAAAAAAAACTATACATCCACATACACAACCAGATTCACTCAGAACACTCGACATCTCCATGACAACCAGGTCCACAGCTGAAGATGCCATGGCCAATGTTCAAAAGGCGGAGTATGAGGAACCTTCCATCTCTGAACTACTTTTTTTTTGCAGCAGCAGCAGCAGCAGCAGCAGCAACAGCAGCAGTAAGGCCCAGCAACAACCAACGCCTCTGCCTCAAGGATAAATTAAACGCAGTTCTTCTCACTGTTTTTGTTCCACAGGTCATATTAGCATGGATGAGTTCATTGCAGGAGCACAGCAGGACCCCTGGGTGCTCAACATGTTAAAGCTGGACATGAACCCGTACGGATGGGTGCTGGAGCAGAGGAGGAAGAGCGCACACTTCTGAAATGACATTTTTGCCATTGAAAGCCTTTCTTTGTGGGACAATTGCCTTTGCAAAAATAAGTGTGCTTATGTGGTGCTAAACCCAAAAACATAATAAATAATGTACTTCAAAAAGCAACATCTGTTACCATCATCTCCAAGATTTGTATGGCTTCATTTTGCACGTGCAGTTTCACATTCAGACTGAATAAAGCCAGTTCTGTGGCCTTTGGCTTTTAGTGAAGGACCGCGCAGCACTTAGTGCATCAAAAGAACAGTGTATAGAGAGGCAAAGTAGAACGTCACTTCCTGCTTCAGCACTGTACACCAGAGATTTTCATCCACCATTTATTGTCCCATAGACATTTCGTAAAATGCTTGTAAAAATAATTTTACTTGTTCAAACCAAACGGTTCAGATGTATTTAAAAACAGGAGAGATGACATAACATTTCACTTGGACCAAAACATTAAAAAAAATGTGGGTTTAAAGAAAATATTTTTTCACTGTTGTTTTTTAAGCTTTGGCCCGAGTGAAATGTTCTATGGTCTCTCCCGATTCTAAATATAGAAAAAAAGAAGAAAAACAAGACGAAGAAAAACAATTTTTATACACATTTTACGAAATGTCTATGGGAAAATAAATGGCGGAAGAAAATCTCTGGTACAGTGCTGAAGCAGGAAGTGACGTTCACTTTGCCTCTCTATATGAATGGAAAGGGAATAAAACATAGAATTTCTTTTCAGTAAAAACTACTACAGTAATATAGATTTTTGCTTAATGAACATAGGTTATTTGCTATAATTTTAAGCAAATCCAGATATATTCCACTTCTGTTTTCTCACGTCACACTTCACAGCCATAAAGTGTCTGTAAATAGTGGATGTGTTGTCTGATTTTCAGATTGTTTTTGTACTGAATTTAATTTTAGTTTTGTTTTATTTTCAAGTAATTAATCATATATATGTGACTTATTCTTGATATTTCCAGGACAACACAGAACTATTGTTATAATGCATTTTGAATAGACTTTCTTGAATTAAAGCACATGCCTTAAAATATTTTTTTGCCTGGTAGAAATGGTACACAGAAATATCTGTAATGTATGTCAGCATCATTCACGACGGGTTTAAAATACAATCATGATGCAAATAATAACATAACAAAATAAAAAAAACAGATGAAAATGTTTGCACTGTCGATTTCAGTGACAATACTGACTGATGTGTACTTTTGAGTCCCTATTGTATAAAATTGAATTGTAGCCTACAATTACTTTAGACAATCAATACATCAGTATGTTTTCATTCAATGTTATTTTGTAATCAAGTTTATTTGAATGATCAAAAGTGTATAAAAACATGGTCACAGTCATAGCCGCGGGAAGGCATTTATACTGGGGGGGGCTGAGAAAAAAATGAGGGAGGGGAGCGCGAATCAACAAGCAGGAATGACGGTGAGCAACTCTATGCAGTGCAGCACAGAGCTGTCCACGGTGCTGATCACCATGGCAACAGTAAACAATCAGCGATGTAGAAGAAAGTGAAGGCGCGCACATATAGCCAGACACAAATGTATGCTGCACGGCGGCAGCTTTAAAAAAAACATATTATACACATAACAAACACATAGCCAATAAACCCAATCTCAATAGATAAACAACATTATATTGTCTTACCTTTAGCACCTGCCTCCCACAACTCCAAACGTGGCCTTTATCTCTGGGTTGGCACTGATGGATGTCTTTATCAGGGCATCGATGTCCAGGCTGTCCAAAATATCGCCATGCCCATGCATCAAAGCGAGGTGCGTCAGTCTTTTTTGCGTCATTGTTGTGCGTAAATATGTCTTGAGATGGCGCAGAGCGGAAAATGTCCTCTCCGACGAAGCAGCGGAGATGGGGAGACTTTAGGCAAAGCTTTATGAGGTTTTCAGTTTCTTTGAAAAGAGACCTTGTTTGTGGATGGAGTTTAGCCATCATTGTAGCTATGACTTTTACAGTGTTACAGGGAGAATCACCAACGACATCTCCAAACATTTTCAGTTGGTTCTCCAGTCGGCAGTCGGGCTCTGTCAAAGTGCGCGGGGAGGGAAGCTATCGCCACCGTTTGCTCTTTGTTGGCTGCCTTAATAACAAACCTTCTCTCTGAGAGCTGCTGTTTTCATCCCTTCTTGGTCGAATCTCCTCTTTATTTCCCCTGTAACCAAGTCCACCGCCTCATAAAACTCGCGTCTCCATGACTGTTGCGCAACTTCTCCCTGGCTCTGTTCTGGCTCTGTAGTGTGGTGATACCGGGCTGAGGTCTTTGTCACCCTGGGCTCAGCTGGCATTTTCAGTCCTGCTGTGTTGGCTACTACAGTTTGTAGCATATTATACTATCAATGGTAGCATCCTATCCACCACTGCATCATCTCGCAGTTCTGCGATGTTATTTCCAAGCACATTAGGGCAACTCGGCTGGCGCTGGCGCTTGGGAGGCCGAGGCTGCGCCTGTGAGTGCGGCTGCGAGCCGAGGAGGGCAGCAGGTGACGCCGCAGGTGGATGCACCTCTGCCGCTACGGAAGTGCTGGTGCTCGGACCGGCCCGCCAACTCGCTTAACCTCCGTTTGTTTTGTTGAGGCTTTGCAAAAAAGTCAGAAATTCGCTTTTGCGCCATTTCGTCAGCTTTCTGTGAAGTCTGCTACGTAGCTACATGCGTGTGACAACAGCTAGCTGTGATTACAGAGTAGCCCCTCCCTTTCTGACCTAGTGACCTTACACTGAACTTGCAATTGTTGTTGCTGTTTTATTTTAACTTTGTATCTTTTCATTTGTTTCCATTAGTGTCTACAATTAATGTTAATGCAATTGCATTAATTTTATTAATTTTTATATTTATTTTGTAACTTTATTTAGTTTTGGGTAGGCAAAATATCTTATCTATATATATATATATATATATATATATATATATATATATATATATATATATATATATATACACACACATATATTAGCAAAAGAAAAAGCCCAAACAACCAACGGGAGAGGGAGAATAGGTGAGAAGTCACCCTCTACAACAGCAGTGGTGGCCCAACAGTTAGAGAAGCGAGCTTGTGACCGGAAAGGTCATCGGTTCAATCCCCGGGACCGGCAGGATAAATCTGGGTGGGGAAAGTGAAAAAGCAGTGCTGGCCCCTCCCTCATTACCACCACTGAGGTGCCCTTGAGCAAGGCCCTTAACCCCAACCGCTCCAGTGGAGCTGGTCAGTGGCCAGCAGATCAGACTGTGGTTGTACTGGTCAGCTTCCAGGTATGAATGTGTGTGAATGTGAACAGGGCGCTCCTGAAAAAGAGAGCATTGCTCTCAGTGAGACTCACCTGTATAAATAAAGGTAGCAAAAAATAAATCCACCTAGGTGATGGCCATACACATAATGAGGGAGATCAGATGGCCCGGGACCATCAGGCTTAGACATCGTCTCTTTTTAACACTCTTTATTACAGTTAGATTGATGCATTGTGATGCTGCTTGGGGCTCCACATTTGCTGCCAATATCAAGAGCAACAATGTGTTTTTATAAGCCAGCATGTTTCAGTACCAGACATTAGATCGACTTTAGATAATTCATAGTCTCTCCCAAAACACAACGGTAAACAAACTGCATTACTTTATACGAGAAATTAAAGAGGCTGACTGGGCCTATATCCAGTATTTAATAAAGCCAATATCAGCACAATAAACTGACACTAACTGACAAATTGATGGTTCTAAGTTTGTGTGTTGTTGGAGGCTTTGGACCACTGCAGCTCTACATGCCATGTTTTGGCTGATGGCTCTGGTCTAGCGCTCGCTGTGCTTTCCCATCAAAAATATAACTCACGAATTCACACAAATCACATCCCAAAACACAGCAAACAGTGGCATTTTTAAGTGTAATTTTCAGTTAAAACAGATTAAATTGCACCGTCGTCTGCCAGCCAGGTTGATTAAACACAGTCCAGTTGGCTAAGCATATCATTTAACCTGCCAGAATTTACCTACAATGGCTTTAGTGAACATCTGCCAAGTTAGAGAAGAGCCAGTGAACGATTTGTTCAGGGATGAAAGTGAATTAAATCCATGAAACGTGCCTTGCCTTACCTGGCCTCACATTTACCTATTTACCTGGTGAGATTTTATTTATGTTTTATTATTATTAGTCTCTCTGCATTGTTACAAGTGAATGTTGTTAATTTCAGTATAGGAAAACAGTTTGGAAAAATGTGAAAATGAAATGGCAAATGGCCTGCATTTATATAGCGCTTTTATCCAAAGCGCTTTACAATCAGTAGATAGTCTACATTCACCCATTCATACACCGATGCCACGCACATCGGGAGCAAGGAGGGTTGGGTGTCTTGCCCAAGGACACAGCGACAGCAGCTGGGAGGGAGCGGGGATCGAACCGCCAACCCTTGCGTCATTGGCCGACCCGCTCTACCTCCTGAGCTAAAGCCGCCCCATGAAATGATTTGCCGCTTGGATAGGCACTACTGACCCTTCAACCTTTGGTGACCCTGAGGCACTAGAAGTTCAAGAGGGGATTATGTGTGTGGTGGATTGCCTTAAACTGGGATTGCAGAGGCCTGTGGCTAAAAATAAGCAGCCTATCGTGGTTCGGTTCAGGCGTGAGTCAGGTGGTGCACTTAACTCAACTCAACTCAACTCACAACTCTTGGCCTCTGAGCCGATGGGACCTTCTACGGACGGCAGCGATGAGACGGACGAAAAGTCTAAAAACAAGCTTCTGAATGTAATTTAGCTTCGGGATATTGCGTATCTTGCGAGATATACTTAATTTTTTCACATTTTGCACACACTTTTTTACCCCCGGATTTTCTGCACTGATGTAATTTGGGTTCAACATGGGTCAGAACCAGCAACTTCCCGTGCAGGATGATGATGATGAGGAAATGGAGGTGGACAGCATCCAGCACCTTTACAAGTGGTTTATTCTGGAATGTCCCAGTGGATCTCTGTATTTGCACGAGTTCAAGAGGATGTTTGGAGTGCAAAGTGGAACGCCAGAATCGGAGTACATGGACAGCATCTTCCGAGCATTTGATATGAATCAGGTAGGTATGAATTCCACCATGAGGGGAAACATTTCAATCGTATCCGGTAATATGAGCCACAATTTGGTCTGTTTCTCATTGTATTGGAGGTTTTCACTCATAATATTTTCCAAAGTTTTCCTGGTTTTCATACATTTTCCTGGTTTCAGGACAATACGATGGACTTCATCGAGTATGTGGCTGCACTGAATCTTGTACTTCGAGGAAGGCTTGAAGATAAACTACGCTGGTCTTTCAAGGTGTTTGACAGTGATGGCAACGGCCATCTGGACAGAGATGAACTCAGCAAGATTGTGAACGTAAGAGCCTTGATTTAAACAAAGCATCTGAGTAAAACAAAATTTTGCTTGAGGTACAGTACAGTAGCTACACCTTCAATTTCAATGGCTCTTTCAAAAGACTAATTTCATCATCATTTGAATCTTTCAACTATACTGATCATGTATTGTAAAATATGATTTTTTAACAAAAACATTCAAGCATGTTTTGTATCGTAGATGTTTCCTCATAGTGAACCTTAATTAATTGAAGTGATTGCACTGTGGGAATGATGTTAAGCTGCCATCTTTATAAGCATGACAATTAAAACGGATGATTGAAATGGAAATTAAGAACTAAAGCTTTCCTCATGATAAGCTTGTTCATTTTGTTTATTCGGTGTCAGTCATCTCATTTTCTTCGACTATCAGCACCTCATTAATTAAATAAAAAGTAGCTAACAATTAACTATATTTAATTTTGCCCTCTGTTGATGGCCATGATTTAACTGCACACAGTATGACTGCTCCTTGTTGTGCAACACTGTATAAGCCTAATAATCAATTAGTTTAAGCCATGCTGCAAGCCCAGCTTAGTGTAAATATTTAACTGATGCAGAGATATAATCCATGGCCTCTCATAATGCAATTAGTGGCATAAGAAGCTAGGGTCAGCAGGCTGTAAGGACTGAAATAGGAAATATACTTTACTGTTCCCCCCCTTTAGAGTCGTATGGCTTCTGAAATTGTAGCTATATTTACATAATGTAAATATCTACATTTTCAGAAGCCAATGTTTTATGGAGACACAACATAACATATTAGCTGTGTTAACCCGGGGGTAGGGTTAACACAGCTAATGATTTTGAAAATGATCGTTTCATATTGTATCCAGTTCAATATTTTGTTTATATACTGTATAATGTAATGTAATGCAATGGTGAAATGATCAATGAAAAAAAGAAAAAAAACTTGGTGGTACAGTAGCACTGTCGCCTCACAGCTAGAAGGTCCTGGGTTTGATTCCCACCTGGGACGCTGTGAGCGCTGAAGGAGTGCGTGCCCGTCTGCATGTCCTCGAGTGCCCACCGCCCGGGTGGGGTCGCCCCTCCGTGTGGAGTCTGCATGTTCTCCCCGTTTCCCCTGGGGGTTTCCCTCATATAGGAACCCCTCACCAAAACATGCAATATCCTGGTCGCTGAAGTGGTGCCTCCTCTGGTCGTTCGGGGCGCATGTTCAGAGGGAGGGGAACTCGTTGGAATAGCGTGATCCTCCCACGTGCTATGTCCTACCGGTGAAGCTTCCCCTGCCAGGTGAAAAGAAGCGGCTGGCTAACTGCCCATGTCTCGGAGGAAGCATGGAGCCAGTTTCGGCTCTCCCCAGATCGACAGAGGGTGGAGCAGCAACCAGGATAAATAAATTAAAATGAGCACTAATGGGGGATAAAAGGGGGGGGGACTTATTTTGCCACATATTTATAACACTTATATTACAATCATGTGTTGGATTGTAATTTAACCATGCAATTATTAGTCTGTTTGGTTTCGGTAAACTTCAACTTTATTAGTATCCCGAAGGAAAATGGGTTTGCAGCAGGCATTGGGACACAACAGTACAAAAAGACACCGACAATAACAAGCATCATCATAACACAATAACTCCGGGAGTGATTAAGCTCAAGTAAAAGAATTAGGACATACTTTACTACTAAAGTAGTAAAAGTATTATGTTGCGCTTGACAATCTTAATTGTTTTCACTTCTTCTATTCATAATTATTATGAATGGACACAATACCCCATAGGTTACTTATTATACATGCAATTGTATGAAATAATTGGTGCAACACTTACATGGAGAGCCTACAGTATTTGTGAACTTCAGTGATGGAGGTCTAAAACATATTAATATGATTCACCTCGTATCTATTTTTTCTTTCAGATCATCTACAAGATAAAGAAGTTTGTAACTGATGAGACAGGCACAGTGAGCCTCGATCCTGAGGAGGTGTGTGACCGCATCTTCCAAAGGGTGGATGCCAACGGTGATGGTAAGTTGACCTCATGGCGAGCGTTTGTGACGACGTGCTCAAAAACCAACCAAATCCTCGATGGTAAATCAGATGTGATTTCCTCGTTGTGCAGGTGAGATCACGCTGGACGAGTTCATCCAGGGCTGTCACGGGGACCCGTGGCTGCAGGGCTTCCTGCGTCTCGACGTCAACCCCTGTGGTTGGGTCCAGAAGTACATGTGCGACAGAAGACTCATGAGTGCCAAAGATTCTCCAACGCACTCAAAACGGAGGAGCGTGCCAAATGGCAGTTTAAAGATGAACAAATGAAAGGGGAATGTCACTCAACGTAAGGCCTCCTATTGAAGTGTTCAATTCAACTTTATTATCCCTGAGGGGAAATATTCTTGTGGCATGCACATGCATGAAAAGACACAATACCGCACCAACGCGAGGGTCGCAGGTTTGAGCCCCCGTGTTGCCACTTGCACGGTCGGGCTTCCATACAGGGACAAATGGCCGTGTCTGCGGGTGAGACGCTGGATTAAGGGTATGTGTGCTTCGTTGCTGCACTAGCGCCTCCTCTGGCCGGTCAGGGCACCTGTTCGGGGGGGACTGGGTGGAATAGCGTGATCCTCCCAGAAGCTAAGTCCTGTCGATGAAACTCCTTGCTGCCAGGTGAAAAGAAACGGCTGGCGACTGCACATGTATCGGAGGAAGCATGTGCAAGTCTTCCCAGATCAGCAGAGGGGGAGCAGCAATGACCGGGACCGGCACAGCAGGGGAATTGGCAAACTACAATTGGAGAGAGAATGGGTGGATTTGAGGCTAATCCGGGGGAAGAAAAGTAGGGAAAAAATCATTCTCTATACAGCTGAATTATATAGTTTCTTTATTTATTCACATGCCAAAATTACAAACAAAAACAAGCACAAAATCAATAAAGACAGATGAAACTTTAAAAATCCTACAGGTGAAAAAGGTGATGCCGCATGTATGAACTGAACATAATCAATCATGGCAATACCAGACCATGTGCAATAAATTGGCATAATATACTGTATAATACACCTTGTAAGATAAGTCATGAATAATTATGAATTACAACATTTGTGATAAGACAAGTTATATTTGACCCAGCAATCAAATCTGTTGATTAAGGCAGAATACAATTTCAAGACATTATCATAATCAGCATGTTTAATGACAAGTTTCATAATCTAACAATGTAAAAAAAAAGTGGAATATTTGATTAACAGTCTGATGTAGACAGTCATTGTAGATTATCATCACAGATTTGACAGTGCCTTATTGTTTCTTATAGAAACTGATTAGTTGTTATGTAACCCTTCACATGTATGTATACAATTTTAAAATAAAATGCCATCTCTTCTTGATACTGTGGGCTTAAGCTTATACGGAATATGAATAAAAAGTTAATCACAACAACATTATTTAGTTAGTTATTTGTCTAATTAGTTATTTATGCACTTGTTGATTCATTTGTCATTGCATGCATGCTTGTTAATCACAGTTTACAGTGTGGAGCTTTGCTATATATATATATATATATATATATATATATATATATATATATATATATATATATATATATATATATATATATATATATAGCAAAGCTCCACACTGTAAACTGTGATTAACTATATAAATATATATATATATATATATATATATATATATATATATATATATATATATATATATATATATATATATATATATATATATGCATCACATATATATATATATATATATATATATATATATACACATACAGTGTATATATATATATATATATATATATATATATATATATATATATATATACCATATATATATATATATTTTTTCAATCATGAGAGTCGGTAGGTTTAACAAGAGACTTTATTTAGCAAATGGCTTGTATGGCAAGTACTTTGTATGACTCCATTGTAAGATGGCGCTCCTCTTGAGGCGAGAGGAGGGCTTCTGTATGGATAGAGAATTCATCCTCTCCAATGAAGCCAACAAATGTAACATTTCACATTTTCTGCAGGAAAGGACCCGTTCTACTTTGATGTGTTATTCAGGCTTCAGTGCTATAGTCAGTGTGTCATTCAGTTGTGCCACAGCATCACATTGCATTACATTTCCAATATGGTTCCATCCCCCCAGGTGTCACGAAAAGTCCTCTAGAGTTTAAAGGTAGACTGCCCCTGTCATTATAATATATGTTTCATATAAGACATGAAAGTGACCAAGGCGAGGAGAGGATAGACACAAGGTGGTGGCAGCTCTCATTTATCAACATGGACTGGCTGAGAAGTGACAGCTAGCGCACTGGACCAAGATGAAGAAGCATTGTGTTGCCATAGTGTGTGTGTGTGTGTGTGTGTGTGTGTGTGTGTGTGTGTGTGTGTGTGTGTGTGTGTGTGAGAGAGAGAGAGAGAGAGACACAGAGAGAGAGAGAGAGAGGCACACACACACACAGAGAGAGAGAGACACACACACACACACACACACACACACACACACACACACACACACACACACACACACACACACACACACACACAGAGAGAGAGAGACACACACACACAGAGTGAGAGAGAGAGAGAGAGACACACACACAGAGAGAGAGAGAGAGAGAGAGAGAGACAGAGAGAGAGAGAGAGAGAGAGATGTGGCTTGCTGTGGATGTATAGTACATAAAAGATTAGATGAATGTTAGGCTATTACAATTCTATTATTACTTTGAATACTGTACATATGTCTGCAGTGATACATTATTATGAAGCATAAACTGAAGAGAGAAGCTCAGTTTTGAGGACAGGCAGGGCGCTTCCTGGAGCTGCAGGAGCATCTCAGAGGAACAGGGTTGGTTCTGCACCACAACCCACACGTTCACCTGCCACCTTCATCTCACCTCCACCTCATCCCCCTTCACTGTTTTGCATTTTACAACACGTTCAGGGCAAAAACAGGTGCGGTTACCATTGTGTTGCATCACTCTCTCTAATCCCACTAAACCCAATCTATAAGAGCCATTATTTAAATGGCTGGAATACATCTT
This sequence comes from Poromitra crassiceps, assembly GCF_964638095.1. Lineage (NCBI taxonomy): Eukaryota > Metazoa > Chordata > Actinopteri > Beryciformes > Melamphaidae > Poromitra > Poromitra crassiceps. The sequence continues at coordinate 7,820,176 of NC_139645.1, read as the reverse complement.
CAGCTATGCAGAGCATCAGGGAAGATCTGAGCGCAGCGTTGTGCCTCATGTAAACAAGTGGCGTTCAAGCACCTCACCTGAATCCATTTCCAACCAATCTGTCTATTACCCTATAAGTCTCTGTTTTGAATTCACACAAAGTTGAAAGAGAAACACTAATATGGAATAATCTGTCTAAACATAACAACAGTACTCTCCATTAGAAAGGATAATCTCTACTTTAAATCTAAGCTCCGATGAAGCTTCTCTGACTCCTCTTCCTGTTTGCAATAATTCAAGCACAATAAACACCCGTCTTGGTGCATTTGCGTCTCAAAGATATATTAAGGCAAACCCTCTGAGTGGTACAGAGCCCATAATCCACTCAGCGCCCCCCTCTGCTGTTCTTACTCATATCTGCACGCTGATATTGGAATATATTTGTCTGAAAATGGCAAAACAGAATCAGTTTCATTGGCCAAATAATTTGATTCCGTGGACTGCTACTGTACCATACTGTAGGTCACATTAAACATAAAACAGCAATTAAATTAAATTAAATAAAATTAAATAAAATTAAAACAAAACGTTTAACGAAAGGGTAATTTAGGAGTAGGCTACTACAGTATAAGTAGGCCTACCTAGTACGGAGTTTTACACGGTTTCTACATTGGTTCTTATTATATGAAAGGTTTCCATCAGGAGGTTATTACATTAACAGTGGTAACATTCAGTGACAATGCCATCACCTCGACATCTTTCAAATATATTTTACAGTATGAATCCAGTAAAAACAGCTGTGGACACCAGAGGGAGCCTCTGCCCATGCAAACATGCTAAAGAGGCTTCTGCCAGGTCCAGTTACGTGTGTTATGTGTTGTTTGTGTTGTGTTGGTGGGAACAGAGTGGGCTTAGTGGATGTGGGGGCCAAAGGAACATGACAACCTAGTTATTCAGGTCTTCAGGTGTAATCCAATCTAGACTCTTACCTTCAGAACACAGTGTTGTTGCCCTGCATCAACCCTGGTGACCTGTCTGTCAGAGTGTCCACTCCACTGACCTGCAGACACCAAAGGCCAAACACACCAAAATAGCACATATAAAATAGCATATATATATATATATATATATACACACACACACACACACACACACACACACACACACACACACACACACACACACACACACACACACACACACACACACACACACACACACACACACATTTAGCAAGGAACTTTTATAGAGCCATTCAGCATATTTAAATAAAAATAAATCCAGTATATGCTATTTGTATTATTCTTATTATAGCAGAATGCCCGTCCGTTGGAGCACACAATCACTGGCCATTTAGTCAGGCCTCGCTCACAGAGTTGGCATGCAGCCTCTCTCTCTTTTTCATAGTCCACTTCCCTGGCTGATTCCAACTCCGCTCAGGTGTGCTCCTCCACTCAGGTGAGCTCCATCAGTAGTTAATGAATGGAGCTCTCCATGGTGCTGAACCTTTTTGGCCGCTAATTAGCCCTTTTTGCCCATTTAGTTGGCCCCAGAGCCGTATAATAGAAGAGTTCCGACATCTCCATTCACTCCAATGGACCAGTTTTTTACTCTCAAGAGTTCCAGGAAGTAAGGTCCTGGATTAAGCAGCACTGTCGAGTTGCAGCAAAATGGACAGTTTGTGTTGTACTCTGAAAGGGTTTTTTCCCCCTTGAATCAAATTGTACATTATCAGCTTTATTTTAGCATGCAAAAGTAGCACGAGACCCATTCCTGGCTGTTCATTGGCTAATGAGTCTCGCATTTTGGTCCTCCGCTGACGCCACTCTCTCTTTAGAGGACACTAGTTGGCCCTAATGACCTAATTCAAGAAGCTTGTGATAGGCTAATTGACATCAATTGAGTCCATTGGAGGTGTACCTGTGGAAGGGTTAGGGTTAGGTTTCGCCTGGTATACCATCCCATATGAATCGCAGTTGTCAACACTCTTCATTCGGGATTCATTGGGGCTGGATACGAGGCTAGGTTAGGTTAGGGTTCAGAGCAGAAGCTTCTAAAGCAGCCATGGCATTGTTTTCTGGAATTGTTGGAAACATTACTTGTGTCATGCACAAAGTATAGCTGTCCTAAGCGACTTGCCAAACTATAGTTTGATTACATGAAATCTGTGGATTGGTTTAAAAAAAAATGGTTAATGACTTCAACTTAAGTGTACGTAAACTTCCGACTTCAACTTGTCAACGTCATGTGCTTGAGCAGCAATGGTCTTGCATGGGAGACTGACTGGTTGTTCAAATTAATTTAATTGTTGAGGACATAATATAATATAACATAATATAATATAGTGTAATAATATAAAAGTTAGTTGAGATGCTCAGCAGCAACACAAAGGATGTTATGAAAGTGCGACAATGAACTTGTTACTCAATACATGTGATGAGTTCACCCAGAGGTCTTGGCGTCTGACAGACTGACAGACCTGCAGGCTTATCTATTATTACCACAGGTACATTATAAGCTGTTCTCAGGGTCATAAGATTATCCTCAAAATACACCATGAGCTGAACTCCCTGCACAGTGTGTATGGATGACAGGTGGAGATGATGAGCAGGTATATAAAGGTGTGACTGAGGGAGAACCGCACCTAGAGGACCCAGAGAGTGTGCAAGAAGAAAGAGTACTGTCTCTTTGTTTTGCACCTCCTTCTTCGCTGAAACCTACCAGGGAGCTTCTCTCCGCAGATCCAAACACCCAAACACCTACACAAGCAGGTGAGACTAATAATATTAATAATATTAATAATAATAATAATAATAATAATAATAATAATAATAATAATAATAATAATAATAATAATAATATTATTAATAATAATAATACTAATAATAATAACAATAACAATAATAATAATAATGATACTATCTATACTGTTTTAGCTCTTTATTGAAATTTGTTTTCATATGGCAGCTCTTACAAAATTGGATTATTTTATGAAGGGATATTTCAGGATTTCTTGCAAAGTCATTTTCTGTGTGTAAATATTGTTTTACACAATTACACTTTTAAAAACTATTGAGTGCATTGAGAAAGAACAAAGACGGTAACAACGCTACATGTTGAACTTTCCTGTTAATATGATGCTGTGGAATTGTCACATGATGACACATTGTGAGCTTGGATTGGACTTTTTTTATCTGGTCGGACTGCAACTCTATATACTGAGCGTCAACAATTTTGATGCAAAATATTTGATGATGCGAAAGTCAAAAGCTGCCATTATAGTTGTTAAAAAGTATCTAATTTGAGCCGCTTTGTATATTTTCATTTGTGTCCAAATTGGAAGAATTCAATCTCTAACTCATAACAGAACATTAGAAATCCCATCATAGCCTACTCTGGTATAGGATACGCATCAAAGCAACAGGGAAAGGGGGAAGTCACAGGAGTGATGATAGTCATTTTCAGCATCTACTTTCAGACCATTTCAACACAAAATTTGCTGCATCCTGCTGGAGCATTGATGTACATAAGTTAGGGTGGTTGTCGTTGGTTGCTGTTGTATATATTTTTTTAAACCGATTCCGGTAACACTTTACTTGGATAGTCCGTCTACAGATAGTCTACAGAGTATTAGTAACGTTTCAACAGCGTATTAGTTGACATTCAACAATTCATCAATTCAGCTTCATCTGTAGATGTTTAACAGATGATCTATAGAGTATATGTAACAATCCTGTTTCTTCTGTGTTGTAGATTCTTCTCCTCTGGGCATCGCCACACCTGCTTACCTGCCTGGACATCTGCTGTACTCCTTGTCTGTCAGCCCGTCTGACTGCTCGGCCTGGATCACAAACACCCCATAGCTTCCAGCTCCCATCCATCTTATCATTTACATCCCCTTGACCACCATCGTTTTGCAAATAAACCTTTTTATCTCCACTCACCTCATGTCTGTGTCACCCCTTTGGGTCCAAGTTAGCGGTAAAAGTCTGTAGATGTTTAACAGATTATCTATAGAGTAATAACAGTCCATGAACATATTCTCAGAATACATTAGTTGAACTTGAATCACTCACTGAACAAACCATGAGTGGAGTACGAGTATTGCCTTGTCCATGTAGTGCATTCATAAACCCGTTGCTCTTACCACAGAATTTCAACTACATCATGTAAACGTTACGTTGACCATCACTTGCATAACCACTAAACATCTGTAGATTTTCATTTGGACTATCCAAGTAAAGTGAAAACTAGTTGACAGTCTACAGGCTATTTATACCCATACTATTTTTTTGAAAACGTTAACTGTACAGATGACGCAGAGTTACAAAGTTGTACAAAAAGTTTATTTCTCCACACACATACTGTAACTTAAAAAAGATGGACTGATGGATGGATTTAGTCAAAACAAAATGGTATGAGGCCAGCAATACATGCCTTAGGCTATTACACTTAATTCTAACACTTAAGTCTTAATTTCACACACCTGCTTAAACAGTGAGGGGACACATCCTAATGATTAGCCTAGTCCCAGGTCATCACTATACTTTTTTGCTTTGGACGAACCGGGTCGTCCAGCAGAACTCCCACAATGGCTGAAAGCCGCACCACACCACAGCACAGTGCAACATTCAAGTAAGCCAGCAGCACGGTAGGGGGAAGGGGTGGGATTGGGGAAAGGGGTGGGATTGGTAGACCTGAAGCATTACTGACTTCCAACTTTGTCTTCGTAGAGAGCTGGTTTGAGCCCAGACGTGTCTAGATTTTAACCCCGTTTTAACAGTTTTTAAGCCAAACAACCTGGCTAAGGTTAGGCAAGTAAAACAACTTGGTTGGGTTTAGGCAAGCAAAACAACTTGGTTAAGGTTAGGCAACTAAAGGGTTATAGTGTGGAGAAATAAACTTTTTGTACAACTTTGTAACTCTGCGTCATCTGTACAGTTAACGTTTTCATAAATAGTATGGGTATAAATAGCCTGTAGACTGTCAACTAGTTTTCACTTTACTTGGATAGTCCAAATGAAAATCTACAGATGTTTAGTGGTTATGCAAGAATCAAGTTCCACATCTACTTATATGTAGGTGAATTTCTAGACTGTCAACTAGTTTTCACTTTACTTGGATAGTCCAAATGAAAATCTACAGATGTTTAGTGGTTATGCAAGTGATGGTCAACGTAACGTTTACATGATGTAGTTGAAATTCTGTGGTAAGAGCAACGGGTTTATGAATGCACTACATGGACAAGGCAATACTCGTACTCCACTCATGGTTTGTTCAGTGAGTGATTCAAGTTCAACTAATGTATTCTGAGAATATGTTCATGGACTGTTATTACTCTATAGATAATCTGTTAAACATCTACAGACTTTTACCGCTAACTTGGACCCAAAGGGGTGACACAAACATGAGGTGAGTGGAGATAAAAAGGTTTATTTGCAAAACGATGGTGGTCAAGGGGATGTAAATGATAAGATGGATGGGAGCTGGAAGCCATGGGGTGTTTGTGATCCAGGCCGAGCAGTCAGACGGGCTGACAGACAAGCAGTACAGCAGATGTCCAGGCAGGTAAGCAGGTGTGGCGATGCTCAGAGGAGAAGAATCTACAACACAGAAGAAACAGGATTGTTACATATACTCTATAGATCATCTGTTAAACATCTACAGACGAAGCTGAATTGATGAATTTCAACGAATAAGCTGTTGAAACGTTACTTATACTCTGTAGACTATGTTCATGAAGTGTCACAAAAACTCTATAGATCATCTGTTAAACATCTACAGATGAAGCTGAATTGATGAATTGTTGACTGTCAACTAATAAGCTGTTGAAACGTTACTAATAGGCCTACTCTGTAGACTATGTTCATGAATTGTCACATATAGCCTACTCTATGAAGTGTGACATAATACTCTATAGATCATCTGTTACACATCTACAGATGAAGTTGAATTGATGAATTGTTGAATGTCAACGAATAAGCTGTTGAAACGTTACTAATACTCTGTAGACTATGTTCATGAATTGTCATATATACTCTATAGATCATCTGTTAAACATCTACAGATGAAGTTGAATTGATGAATTGTTGAATGTCAACTAATAAACTGTTGAAACGTTACTAATACTCTGTAGACTATCTGTAGACGGACTATCCAAGTAAAGTGTTACCCAGATTCCATCTTTTAATTTGAATATTGTTCTCCAATTGAATATGTATTCAACTCAAACAAAGCATATGGCTGTATATTCACCCTAAGTTTGTTGTTTTATGCTCACTTTTTTCCCTTCTTCTTAATGCGTACAATGGCAAGACAAACATTTTGATGAGAGCATAATCATTTAGAGGAAAGTGTGTGAGTGAGTTTATTTTTGCAGTGTAGCTGCAGTAAACGAATAACCGACTATCACTACTGATGACACCAAAACAAACTTGATCATGTCCTCAGGAAGACTGGTCGTTTATTATAAGAACTTATTGAGCTGGTCACATAACACAGCTTAACATATAATATAATGACCTTAAGGCTCTCAGATAAGACAGTGAGGTGAAGTGGATTAGCTGAGGAGGGGGACTGCAGCCTGGTATAGGTCAAATAGAGTGACATGGGCAAAGTGGAAGATGAGCACGTTTCTGAATTGACATTATGGTGTAGTATTGTTCTTTTAATTTTTCAAGTAATTGGTTTCCTTGATTACCTGTCTCAGATTGATTTCTCTATCCTTTTCGTTTTTCGTAGAGATGAATTCACCAGGTGGACAAGGCGCCAAGTCCGCTCCTCCCAGCAAGTCCAAGCAGGGGGAGACCAGGGGGTTCAAGAGCAATCTTCCCAAAGCTGGAAAAGGGTGAGCCTGGGAAGGAATTTTTTTTTTTTTGATCCCGAGCACATTGCACGGTTAAATGAGATGCCTCATTATCACTCTCTGTTCTTTCCTCAGAGGTGGAATTCCAGGGATGGATCAAGGACCTGGAGGTAACTATCAATCCAACCTATAACTCCAGATGATTCAAACATCACGAGTAGAAATTCCATGAAGTCCTTGTTTCTTTCCTCCCTCCAGGCGCCGCGGTCGTCTGCCCCTGGGAGGATTTCGGTGACATGGAGCTGAGTGATCTGGCCCAGTTTGGCATTGTCTAGACCTTGTGCCAAAATGGACTTAATGTTCTTCTTGGTGGCTGCGATCCAGCAGCTTTTTTGCTCTGCTCTTGAGTTCTCTCCCCCTCTCTCTGGGGCGTGGAGATGAGCTTCACGTGGTTCCATTCGAGGCTGAAGACTGAAGGAGCTGAAGGAGCACGAGGGATTGGGTTTCTGAGGAAGAAGCTCTTGGACGGCAGCCCCCAAGAACGCACTCTTCTCCTGTCCTAGTATTCCTCTTTCGATACATCTGATCTCTGTCGTGGCCCTGTTCTCCTATATATAGCCCAGAACCTGTGTAAGAATGTAACGCATTGTACCAGTTACTTGGGTTAAAAAACTAGGATGAAAGAGGATCGACTGAGAATAACGTCTTTAAGTAGGCCTAATAGTAATAGTAGGTTATCTCGTATTTTTGCCACTAAAATTAATACATGTGTATAAATATGCTTTTCTATCTATCTATCTATCTATCTATCTATCTATCTATCTATCCATCCATCCATCCATCCATCCATCCATCCATCTATCCATCCATCCATCTATCTATCTATCTATCTATCTATCTATCTATCTATCTATCCATCTATCTAACAGATACCAGGTAGAAAGTCATACAATGTATTTCTATATTGTAATCTTTCTTGTGGGTGATGTTGAACCTCTTGTAATAAATTATATGTTATCTTAGCTCTGCAATTCTGATTTCTCTCGTAATTCTGAGCATCATTCTCACAATAAAAAGCACCTTTTTATGTATTGATTTACAACCATTTAATACGTGGTGTAAAAGACCCCCGCTGTTTACCTTGCCAAGTTGCCATGGTACAGTCCTCTTGTTGTCTGCTGTCATAGCTTCTAAAAATAACATGCTTTTGAACTGGGGTTACATCAGCTATGCTAAGAAAGATGATTCTTATTGGCCTTTGCCATATGTGGCCATCTTAAAGGCTTACTGGGTAGGATTTCCCCTGAAATAGATCAACTCATTCAAAAATGATGGGGGTCAACCTTTTGGCAGCGAGGATGTTCACCTGCAACCAAAACCACTGCTGAATGGTTTTATTATAACATTCGGAAATTTGTGTTTGGTAGATTATTTCTCTGTTGTAACAATGCTTCTTCACAATAAATTGTATACCGTTGGAAAGCCTGTTTACTTCCCTTTTAAATGGTGCCCCATTTGTAAGGAACATGCATTTGTGGAATGAGCAGCACAGCTGAATAAAATGTAAAATTGTCAATATGTCAATACACAGACAGACACACAGACAGACACAGACAGAGACAGGCACAGACAGACACACAGACAGACAGACACAGACAGACAGACACACAGACAGACACACAGATAGACAGACACACACACAGACACACACACAGACAGACAGACAGATATAAATACAGCACCATGGTGACATAATTCCCTGTGTGTGTGTGTGTGTGTGTGTGTGTGTGTGCGTGCGTGCGTGCGTGCGTGTGAAGGCAGTCAGACATCTCCATCTTAATTAATTGATTGGATTTATATAGCGCCTTTCTAGACACTCAAAGCGCTTCACATATCAGGGGAGGGAGGGGGAGGGAACTCAACTCATCCACCACCGATGTGTAGCACCCACCTGGGTGATGCACGGCAGCCAGTTTGTGCCAGAACGCTCACCACACATCAGCCTATCACGACTGTGCCAATTAAGTAATCAGGGATGATTAGGTGGCCATGATTGAAGGAAGGCCTGTTTGGGAATTTAGCCAGGGCACCGGGGTTACACCCCCCAGGGCACTGGGGTTACACCCCTACTCTTGTGAAGAGTACCGATGGGCTCTTTAATGACCACAGAGTCAGGACCTCGGTTTAACGTCTCATCCGAATGATGGTGCTCACTCACAGGACAGAGTCCCTGTCTCTGCCCCGGGGCATTGGGGAGATTATTCATCAGATCAGATTATCCATCAGACCAGAGGGGAAGAGCACCTCCTACTGGTCCTCCAACACCACTTCCAGCACCAGTCTCCCATCCAAGGAGTATCCTAGGCCAGACCTGCTTAGCTTCCCAAGGAAAGCCAGTAATGTAATGCAGGAGCCACTGGTGTTGATCTTCTGTCTCAATCATCTTGATATCAGGACCTGTTTTCACTTTGCTGCTCTTTTCTTCAGACTAAACTACAAAGTAGACTAAGTCATGTTTTGTGATGTATGTCCAAATGAAGACTTGTTTCCTTGCTCCGTTCAGTATCATGTGTCTCTGTGCAGATACTACCGGGTATATAACAGTTTCCCCTCACCTCCTACGCACTTCTAGAAGTGTGACTTTGTGTGTGAGTGTGTGCAGGGCCGTAACCAGGGTTCCGAAATAGGGGAGGTCCAGCAAGGGGAGGCCAAAAAAGAATTTGAGTTCCCCCCCCCCCCTTTTTTAGCCATATTTAGAGTAATATATCATTTTAAATCAACATTAGGATTATACTGTTGTGATGTCATTATTCAGTATATTCTCTTTCATGTCACCACCTCTCCTGTCAACATAATTGTAACTAACAAACACAAACTGTTTTAGCCAAATTCATATCAAAATGACACCTACAAACACAGGTACACAACCCAAGCCGTACACAACACACAAAGTCATCATCGATAATAAAAAAAAACATACAGAGGGACATTTATTTATTCCTGATAGGAACGATTGAAAAATAAAATAAAATATATTATGTTGTTTTTAACTTTACACCACCTCTTTTTGTTACTTATTGGGTCATGAAACTGAAACCATGCATATAGCCACCTGCATACCTGACTTCGGGAGCTTGGCAATTGGCATCATGCATGATTAGCCAGTAGCATCCCAACGTGTCACACAGGTAACATTACTTAAGAGACAGACTAGACACTTACTTTCTTGGTTGTTGCTAAAAAATCTGTCAGTGTCACTCACTGTCTGTCGTTCACTCGCTCACTGTCTCGCAGCTCGCTCACCTTCAATTATCTCGCCAGGCAGACAGACAGTCATCACTCACCACCATGCTGCTGCTCTCTCGGAATCAAGTTACCGCGGACGCGGCGTCAGATGACTTCCTGCCTGACCTGCCTTTCGTTTCAAAATAAAAGCGATCCCGTGTTTTTCATGCTTTTCCATGCAGATTGTTTTATTTTTTTCTCTGAAATATTAGGGGAGGTCCGGACCTCCCCGTCCTCATAGCTAGTTACGGCCATGAGTGTGTGTGTGTGTGAGAGAGAGAGAGAGAGAGAGAGAGAGAGAGAGAGAGAGAGAGAGAGAGGGCTAATCATAGAAATTGGCTATTTACAGTACCTCCACTTGCCTTAAATTAGGCAGGTCAGGTCTTAAGGCAAACGTATCCCAAACAAATAGACTTGTTTTGAATTTATAGAATAATGTATCTTCAAATTAAAATTGATTAATTAACCACTTATTGATGCTGGCTATTTTAACTTCCATGATTTTCAAATATTAATCGTGAATGATTTGTGTAATTTAATCTGTAATCTGTAATTTTCTGTTAAAATGGCCTACAAACAGGTGCTATAGGTATTTGTACTGTTTTGGCACTGATCTGAGGACAGCGTTGCGAGATTATCAGATCTGCCTGAAAGAGCAAGTGATTAACAAGTTAATCAGATTAGGGTGCTATGTTTGCACACACTGCACAGTCACAGCAGTGCAAAGCCGTTTAGTTCAGTTTGATGGGACTGTGTGCGCGGATGCTTCGGTAGCCGGCAAACGGTCCAGACTTTCTGATTCACCAATTTAATAGTATAATAATAATAATTCAAAGGATTTATTTCTTTCCCAGAAGGCCATGGGGCAAGAAGAAAGCCACGGCGAGGAGATCGATTCGGCACAAATTCAGGACCTGTGCATCGTTTTCATGAAGCAGTGTCCGAGCGGTGCTCTGCACCTACACGAGTTCAAGAAGATCTTCGGGGTGGCGAGCAGCTCGGCGGAGGAGTCCCTCTACATCGAGACAATATTCCGCTCCTTTGACACAAATCGGGTAAATGAAGCCGCTATTGCGAGATACCAGAATATAATTACATTTTTATTAATTGTTCAAATTGAAATTCATTGAATTAACGAGATGGGTCATTGTTTTGTAGGATAATAGACTGGATTTCCTGGAGTATGTGGCTGCACTTCACTTGTTGCTGAGGGGGAATCTGGAAGATCGGCTGAAATGGTCATTTAAGATATATGATAAGGACGGAAACGGCAAGTTGGACAGGAAGGAAGTGAAAAATCTCATAAAGGTAAGAAAGACCTGGTTTAGATTTCTGTTTCAGGTTTCGTGTATTTGGAGGAATATATTTTTTGTGAATGCCTTTTGTCATCTATCGCTCATAAAGCAGCAGTCGTGTAGGAAATAGGACCCATTTGAACTGGGCTGAATATAATCAGATTACATGTGATCTTTGTTTCCCACTAGGTTTCATAACACAGATGCTCTCCAGCCAGATTAGCTATTACTGTCCCAGTGACCGGCTTAAGGACAGGGGTCAAATATAGGAGGCCTAGTTATTGGATGAAGAGTTCAATGGTCTCTGTTATTTTTTAAATAAGAACAGCTTCACTCCTAAGCCTCTATAGCAGTGATATTCAACTTGCGGCCCGCAATGGAATTGCATTTTTTTTTTTTTTTTTTTTTTACAGTGCACCTGAACGCAACATGCAAGATACCCACTGAATAACTGTCCAAATGTTCATGTCATTCTGGCCAATACTCTACTTCTGTTATAGCATTTCAGTCTGGAATATGGAATATCTTTCAATAATCTATGATTTAGCTGCTAAATTGTCAAATACTGCCATCTGCTCGCTACCCTGCCGTCTGCTCTAACTAACTATCCGGTGTGCACAACATTGTCAGACTAAACTCTGACACCCCAAAAACCTACAATCCGCTACAGAAAAATGTATATTGTTTGTTTATTAACTGGCCCCTGGCCTTCTATCATTTCACTAAAGTGGCCCCCGGGCAAAGCAAGTTGAGTATCCCTGCTCCATAGGAACATACAATTACCCCACTCACTCAACTAACCCAAACCCTGAGCACTAGATACCATTTCAACATCACATCTATGCTTTATACAGTATAGCCCAGGATCTTGGTTCTCAACTGGTCTAGCCTCACGACCCACATTTTTCCTAACTCATTAAGTTGTGACCCAGTTTTCAGTTGTTGTTTTTTGCTTGCCAAAATGTTGCCTCACTTTGGAACATTATTTAGCCCTCTTTAACCTTACCACCCACCCCCCGACAAGCTAGGATGACAAGAAAATTGATACCAGTGTCAAATAATATGAGTATCTTCACTCTGGCTTTAAAAACGAACCACCTAGGGCCTCTGAAAGACAGAGAGATCGGCCGTGGACACCAGCGTCCCTTTCTCATGCACACATCCGCGACCCACTCAAAGTGGCCCCGCGCATAGGCGATTATAGACCTTCCAAACAGGGGTTGCACCACCCAGAAGTCAATATTACTCCGGTAGGGGGGGTAATAAAGAAATTTTGTAAATTTTAAAATAAAACGCATTAATCTGGGGCACTCTGAGAGCAAAATGAAGAGGCTAGTAGATATGAAGAACTACACACATCACATTAATATCCTCTTCACTATGCTGTGGCTTTACAGTACCGCTCCACTGGAGCTGCTCAGTGGCCAACAGATCAGACTGTGGTTGTACTGGTCAGCTTCCAGGTGTGAATGTGTGTGTGAATGTGAACAGGGCACTCCTGAAAAAGAGAGCATTGCTCTCAGTGAGACTCCCCCTGCATAAATAAAAGGTAAAAAAAGAAAAGTAAAAAAAAAAGTAAAAAAAACTAATCTGGCCACTAGGGGTAGCCCGTGCAGCCAGTGCACCAACATATAATCGGCCATGGCCCCGCGATCCACGTTTGGGTCCCGACACACCAGTTGAGAACCACTGCCATAGATAATGCTTTAATTTGGTCATATAGGCTGACCCCGGAAGATGTCTACTAAACTTTTAATCCCTACAGTATGCAGCCAGATTTTAACCTATACATCTATATTGTAACCATCTAGCGGTCAACATCAAATAGCTCAGTGGGTTACTAACATAGAATTGTTTTCACTATACTTGCTTAAAACTTTGTTCAAGAGTCTCCATAATTGTTGGTAACCCATTACTGCATTTCCTCCATACTATAATTAGAACATTTTACTATGGAACAGCAGTATTCCATGGTATTGTGTGTGTGCCCAACCGTTTCAAGTATGTACTAGTGTAAGGGTGAATATTGCTAGAAGCGATTGATTTACTGTGATGTCTTTGTCATCTAAAAAGTTTAAAACCAAATTTCATCCAGCTGATCTCTCATTGAATAAATTCAGACTCATTTTCCTACAACTGTCTACAAGCAATTCATATTAATGTTGTGTCTTCCTCAACAGATAATGTATAAAATCAAGCTCCAGCGGAGTGCCGTTGATATGACACCGAATGAAGCCTGTGACAGAATCTTTGAGCTGATTGACCAGAACAACGATGGTAAGTCTGTTGGTAAACCACAGGCACACAATATCTATCTATCTATCTACCGTAAATTCCGGACTATAAGCCGCGGCTTTTTTCCCGTTTTTTGGGCTTTTTTGGCCCCTGCGGCTTATCTATGGATTTTTTCAAAAAAAAAAAAAAAAAAAAATCTCTCTTTTTTAGCACTCTTTCTAACTATAAATCCACTTCTGTTTTAATTTCCTCTCTTGCCCTCTTTTCACCACACCACGGACACTGTGTGCACTGTAAAAAACAACACAGGTGGTGTTGTGTTATGTTGTTTTGTTGAAATGTTAATAAATGGGAGCTTCCTCAAACAGCCATCTCTTTCCCGACAATCCCCTCTGTGCATGAACCCTTACATATGGTAATTAAACATTAAAACACAATTAAAAAAAAAAAAAAAAAAAAAAAAAAAATACCATTAAAACACCCGCGGCTTATAGTCCGGTGCGGCTTATATATGTAAAAAACAGTCAACTTTGCAGGTGCGGCTTATACTCCGGTGCGGCTTATAGTGCGGAATTTACGGTATCTATCTATCTATCTATCTATCTATCTATCTATCTATCTATCTATCGATCCATCTATCTATACTATAATGCCACCAGTGTCTGTATGTCTGTCCTTCACGTATCTCGAGAACCGTTCATCTGATCGACTCAAACTTGGGGACTGTGCTTAGGGGGACCTGACAGAGTGCCCTGAATTTTGTGCAATTCGGACATACGCATAGTCATAGCGCCACCTACTGGAAACACAAAAAGCGGTTTATCTCAAGAACCGTTCGTCCGATCGACTTATAATTTGGGGAGTGCGCTGCTGGGAACCCGACAGAGTGCAGCACCGCACCTACAGTATAATGGGATATAAAAAGCTTTGTCCTTTTGTGATTGTACCATATATATATTATAGGTCATCAATGGCATGTGTTGTCTGTGCAATGCAGCATAGCGCCACGTACTGGCAACATAAAAAGCATAAAAATCTCGAGAACTGTTCATGTGATCGACTTCAAACTTGGGGAGTGCGCTGCTGGGAACCCGACAGAGTGCAGTGCCGCATTTCATACAATTCAGCATAGCGCCACCTACTGGCAACACAACAAGCGGTGTATCTCGAGAAACGGTTCGTCCAATGACTTCAAATGGGGAGTGCGCTGCTGGGAACCCGACGGAGTGCAGTACAATGGGATATAAAAAGCTTTGTCCTTTTGTGATTGTACTATATATTATTATAGGTCATCAATGGCATGTGTTGTCTCTTATTGAAATGTGTGTGTTGTGCCCCACAGGCCAGATATCCCTGACCGAGTTCATGGAGGGCGCTCAGAAGGATGAATGGGTCATGGACCTGCTCAAGCTGGACGTCAACGCCAGCGGCTGGGTCATCCAGAACTGTGGGAAACTACCTTGAATCCTTTCTTACTGGGTTCACCACCCACACGCATTTTGTCTGCAGCTGCAGAACGCAGCGTTGTCTTTTGACACGTGACGACACGCCTCGCGGTGTAAAGGTTTGCCTGTGTCTCCGTGTCGGCTCCTGGTGATGGTTTGGAGTCGAGCACAGCGCGCTCGCCCGTGGCTTCAGTCCTGGTTTTGACTGACTGTCAGTGGGCATACAACACTCAGTGAGGAGGTTTTCTGTTATAAAGGAAACACAATATTATCATGTATTTACATGTATCATTATTTTATGTATTTATAGTTTAAAGATCATAGTAGATATGGTAAGAAAAAAATAACCCCCAATGAAAATCAAATAATTTAATGTTATCAATGATATCTTAAAGTATTGCATGAAATCGATATAGCGATATAATATGAGGCTGTAATCATATCACTCATATTTTATACATTTATGTTAATCCCTAATTTATTTGATTTAACTTGACATTTCAATTATTTAATAATTCATTATAGATGATGGAATTTTAAAAGAAAAAATACTAAAAATACATTTTAACCATAAATATAGTTTAATGCCTTTAGTTGTATAAACAAGGACATTCCAACAATTAATTTAAGTACAAATCTGTTTTTGGTTTATTTTTCTGTCCAGGTGACAGGAGTCTTAAATAACTTTAAGGCCAGTTGTTAAAATAAACAATATTGAATTGTGCTATTATATCAATCGAGTTAGTAGTGCTTTTAATCAGTTACGGGGAATCAATTCATTAGACTTCCCATTATGTGATAAGCTGGTGTCACCAAACTATAACAGACATAACATAACTATAATGAAAATGCAATTATGAGATTGGCAAAACTTAAAACGTGCATGCTTGACAGGAATGTCTTTATCAAGCCTGATTGATATGTTGTGCTTTGCATATGGTTATGCTGCATGAACACTAAATCAGTTGAAATTGTTTTTTCATCTTCTTTAATTTTACTCATTTTCTAAGTCTGAATAAAAGTTTTGTTTTTGTCTGAAGTTTGAAGAAAAGTGAGAAATGTTGCAAGGTAGACATGTGTACCTTGACTGTATTTTCAAAATCCTGCTTCAAATTTGCTTCCAACTTGATGTTCTGTGCACTTACTATATGTTGTTTTCTCATTAAAAATATATTTTATATAAGCTTCATGCTCTGTGTCTTTGATTACAGATTTACCCGTCACTTTCGAGTGATGTGATCACATGATGTGAGGTATCTCCTCACAAGTGACATGACTACATGACTTTAGAACATTTCACTCAGTCCAGAACTTAATATTTTCTTTAAACCTACATGTCCGAGTGAAATGTTATGTGATCCCTCCTGTTTCTAAATGTTGGTCTCGACCTAGTTTCAAGATGAGGACCAGTCATGTTACCTCACATCACAATAGGCATCAGCTCTCAGCTTAAGTCAAGCGTAATCCTAGTGTGACGTCCGCTATGACGTGTGACTCATCACCCCATCCTCAATGGCCAATCAGTCCCCGTCAATATGTCAATATATGACGTCTGTATTGATGTCACTGCCGAGGCTATGACGTGGCAGTACATATAGCCATGCTCAGCGCGTCATCATGCTCTTTCCCTGATCCTTCACCTCTATGGTCGCTGTACCTGGGCTGATCGTATCCCATCCTCTGAAGCTGTGTTTCGCCCCGCCCACCTCCCCAGTCCACCACCAACATCTTGACTCCTGAAGAATCCCCTACGGGGGGGGGATTCTCTATCCTAGACTGAGCAGATGCCCTCCTCTCTCACCACAAGAAGAGAGGCATCTTACCACAGAGTCATTATGCCAAAGAATTAGTTGCCAGGCCATTTCATGCCATACAATTAGTCGCCGTGCCATTTGTGAATAAAGCTTGCTGTTACCCACTGGTGCCTCATGATTGAAATATATCTGTACCGTTTGGTTTGAACAAGTAAAACTATTTTTATAAGCATTTTATGAAATGTCTATGGGAAAATGAATTATGACGGATGAAAATCTCTGGTACAGTGCTGAAGCAGGAAGTGACGTTCCACTTTGGCTCTCTCTATAGAAAGGGTCATGGGTGGGCGGGTGGAGGGTCGGCTGGGTGAACTGACCCCAGACCTCCTGCTCTCAACCACAAGTTTGACGTCATCCGGCTGTAATCTCCCTGAGCTCTGGCCTGCTGTCCACTGCAATCCCACCCAACTCAAACAACAACATGAGTCTACATTCAAAACTCTTTGGCAATCAGCAGTGAGTGAATCAAAAACAAACAAAAACAAAAAAACAAATTTCCTGTATTTGATTTGTGAAAATGATTTTTGAAATAATTATATTACGTTTGAAAGAAGCCATATTGTTGAGGGATTTGGAGATCACTGAAAGGGCGATTGGATTGGTTAAGCAGCTTGCTTGAAATAGCCAGTGTGGGGTTCACAACAGGGTTTACGCTAAGTACACTAGCCATGGATATGTGCAGTCGAGCGGCTGTGAGATCAATATGCTAGAGAACGTATAGGCTATTTTGTAGTTTTTTCCTCATCTTCGGATAGGTTTTCTCTGCAATCCTGGGGAACTATGGGCCAGGCCCAGGGCGGCGGTGCCGGTGGCACGGAGAAGGACGCTACCGGGACGGAGAAGGAAGTGGCCCTTCAGCACATCCAGGAACTCTACCGCAAGTTTGCGAGTGAATGTCCGAGTGGCAACCTGCACTTACACGAATTCAAGAAAATCTTTGGAGTGGGCAGGGAGTCCACAGAAGAAGAGTCTGCTTACATGGAAAACTTGTTCCGGTCCTTTGATACTAATAAGGTATTGTAGCAACAGTCTTAATACTTAGAAGAAGTTAGTCTACTGACTGTTATTAGGCCATATCTTCAAAACAGTACCGGTACTTCAATCTTCTGGACAGATGAGATGTGGGCCTGCATATTATCAGCTGTGTCAGGACTGGAGTCATGAACAGTTGATATTTGAAGCAAAATATACAAACGCAAAAAATAAGATGGGCCCTTCTTGATCTAACTTCGTTCTCTCTCTTTCTTTATTAAAAAAAAAAAACTAACCTAAACTTGTACCACTGTTCCTTCAGAAGTTGTAGTTGTCATAGACTGTGCTCCATAGTTGATTGCTCTATTGCTGACAAAAATGTGTTATTGTAAGTCGCTTTGGATAAAAGCGTCTGCCAAATGACGTAATGTATGTAATAATTGCATGGTCACGACCATTCTCAGTATATCATATTGCATGTCTGTCAGATGTTTAAATTCATCTGTCCAACCACCTATGTTTCTCTCAGGATGGAAAGATAGACTTCATGGAGTATGTGGCGGCGGTGCACCTTGTTCTTCGTGGAAAGCTCGAGGACAAACTGAAATGGTCTTTCAAAGTTTACGACCGTGATGGAAATGGCACCCTGGACAGACGAGAAGTAAAAAATATAGTCACAGTAAGTATTTCAGTTCATCCACTTACAATTGAAAAAAGGTATTTACAAAACTTTAACCCGCAACGTTGACAAGTAAATCTTGATTGAGTGTCCATACATACAGACCATTTGTGGATTGTGTGTAGTTGTCTAATTATTTAGATCCTTATACCATTGGTTCTCAAATGGGGGTCCGGGGAGGGGGTTCCAGGGGGTCCAAAGCCAAAAGGGGGGTAAAGTATTTTCACTATAATTCCATTCATAAGTAACACAATGACTATTTTGGTCATGAGTTTTATACACTTTCTCTAATAAAACATCTGAAAGCATCAATCTTATTATCATATGGGGGACCGTGGGACAAAATCCTATCAAATGGGGGTCCGTGGTCTAATTTTTGTCAGTTTAGGGGTCCCTCATGTGAAAAGATTTGAGAACCCCTGCCTTATACAGTACTTGCTACTTGATCTTCCTCCAGTAGGCCACTCTATATGTTGAAGTTGGACTATTAAATGTACTCTATTCATCCTCTATGTGTCTTATTCACCAACAAGTCTGAGAGAATTGTGTTCTCCGAGCCAAATGCTTGCACAGATTTGTTCTTTGAGCATCCTGGGAACAGACAGAGCCACACTGTCCACTACAGCTGAAGAAACATTTGTTGCAATAAATTGTTATCATAATGTGAGTGTTATGATTTGATGAATAGGGTTTGAGCTTTTATACCCATATCATCAAAAATATTTTATTCTACTACCTCAGTAGAATTTTACTCCAGTGAAAGTGAGCGTTCTTTCTAGAAGATCAATTAGGTAAAAAACAAAACATTCACTTTCCACCTCTGGATAAGAGATCATGTGTTTCCTCAAGCGTTTGAACTCACATCAGCATCGCTTGTTGTCATTGTTTTCTCATCTTTGTAGATCATCCACAAGATAAAGAAGCACAGCAACCCAAGTGTCCAAGTGAATATTGAAGATATATGTGACAGAATATTTGAGCTGGTGGACAAGAATAAAGATGGTAAGTTCCACACATAGTACGGGGATGAGAGTAACGTTGTCATGGTTACTGTTTAGTTCAGTGATACTCAACCCGAGGCTCTATAGCCACATGTGGCTCCTTTTAGTCCTACTTATAATAAATAAATAATTAAAAATCTTTAAAAAATAAAGGGAGGAAAGGGACTTTTTTGGATTGTGGCTCTTGCAAAGAAAATGTGTCTGCTGTGATACAACACGTTCGGCCTATGTACTGTATGAGGTCCTGTTACATTCTGTAGTGAGTCCTGTAACTGTAACGGTCTTGTAATGTCAGGAATCAGTCATGTCTCATTGTTCTGATTCTGTTAAATAGATGATTTGGATAAAAAAAAGTTGGTGTTTTTAATGACACTTTTAAATAAAATGTACCGGTAATCATAAAAAGTGAGAAATGTCTGATGTACTCAGTGCATAGTTAGGGTTATTATTGAACTAAATGGCTATTGACTCGACTTAACACAAATGTGCCTCATCCCTTTTTACCCCAGGCAAGGGGGGCTTTACTCCCTTACTGTTATTTTTGTTATAATAGTGTGTTAGATTGCTTTTTCACCTTATGTGTAATGAATCCATCCCTCTTGTGATGTGTCCAGGTCACATTTCTTTGGAGGAGTTCATCGAGGGATCAGAGAAGGACCCCTGGGTGATGGAGCAGCTCAAACTGGACATTGGGCCCTGTGATTGGTTCCTTGAAAAGCAAGAGAAGAAATCCTGACTTCTTTGATATCACCTCAAAGCATCCACTCTGACACTTTTTTGGGGACTTTCAAGTCCAATGGGAGTTTTGTCATATATGACTTGAAAGTAGGGATGTCCGATATTATCGGCCTACCGATATTATCGGCCTACCGATATTAGCATACAAAATCGATATCGGAAAATATCGGTATCGGTTTTCATGCCGATTTTTTTTTTTTTTTTTTTTTAAATACAGAGGGAGTCTCACTGAGAGCAATGCTCTCTTTTTCAGGAGTGCCCTGTTCACATTCACACACATTCATACCTGGAAGCTGACCAGTACAACCACAGTCGGATCTGTTGGCCACTGAGCAGCTCCACTGGAGCGGTTGGGGTTAAGGGCCTTGCTCAAGGGCACCTCAGTGGTGGTAATGAGGGAGGGGCAAGCGCTGCCTTTTCACTTTCCCCACCCAGATTTATCCTGCCGGTCCCGGGGATTGAACCGACGACCTTCTGGTCACAAGCTCGCTTCTCTAACACTTACAACTTTAACACAACATGCATATTATATATTAAACTCTTCAGCTACATTAAGCTACATTATGTAACTTGTTATGTGAAATTTTGGTGGAAAAAAAGCCTGCTTATATCGGTATCGGTTGATATCGGTTGATATCGGTATCGGAAATTAAGAGTTGGACATTATCGGATATCGGATATCGGTAAAAAAGCCAATATCGAACATCCCTACTTGAAAGCAATGGAAATTATCTGCCTTATGTGAACAATTATTTGAGATTATTTGGGAGAGATGCAGATTCATGATAATCTGAATCATTATTCATTCAGTTCTGGGAGATGACTGAACACTGGGCTGCATCTGTCTTTTCACCAAATCAACAATCCTCTTTTATGGAAGAGAAGCCTATTATCGTCACCCAGTGTGCAGACATGGCACACGTCATGACGTATTTTCAAGAGCTAAAGATGACACAAAGATAATCTTTTTTTCTACTATTTCTGCAACTGTGAAGTGCTGTATGCTTGGAGATCTGTGGGGGGCAACAACTCCCCACCCTCTCCTTATGGCGATCATATCAATATGATCAATATAAAGGTTTTTCTGTCTACTACTGTGTATTAAAACTGCACAATGCATGCATTCCCCCAATCATCTGTAACTGTGTGGAAGGTAGATCTCAACAATAATTCACGTTGTCTGTGTAAATTCATTTCTCAGACATCCAGGTAATAGATGTTTTAAAAAACACCTGTGTGGACTTAGACTGGTTAAAGGAGCCTCTCTTATTTTGGTCCTTGGTCTTGGAATGACCTGCAGACTAGTTTCAAACTGGTCTCCCTGATTTCGCTGTCCAGTTTTAAACAGAAGTTGTCAGGTTCTTACCTCAAGCTGCTCCTGCAGCAATGTTTCATCTGTCTCTATGAATGTTATGCCTTCGGCAACCACCTGTACTTTTGCATTGGGACATGTTCTTGTGATTTTAGTCTTATGTCACATACTACCTCTTTTGTGTGTTTCATACACTCCTGATCTACACTGTTGATGCTATAGTCTTTGTTCTATTTTGTATTGTTGTGTTTTTGTATTGTTTTATTTCTATGTTACCAACATGCATCATTTGATTTGGAATTTTGCTGCCTTCTTGGCCAGGTCACAATTGTAAAAGAGATTCCGTATCTCAATTGTTGTATCTGGTTAAATAAAGGTAAAAAATAAATAAATAATCATAATTTATTTTTAAAAACACTGGACTAAAAAAAACGGTAGAAAACAAGACGTTTCGTGTGAATATGGATGGTTTCTGCCCACACCCCTATGCAGCACAAATTGAGCTGCACAATCATAACAAAATGTTGTGTACGATTATGTACAGACAGTGTTTGTAAAGTCATCCTAATCCTGTTTCCTATCACTTAGCCAAAGTGCCTTACAGGCTAAGAATAGTAAACGAGAGGCTAAGTCCATATACATGTAGGTCCCACCTACATTATGTTAAGTCCTCCTCCAGTCACTTTATGGAGTGGTGGTGAACGGCCAAACATAGAGACCACGTAGTCTCGGCTCCCAGACATTTGGTGAGCGGCGCCAACAGCGCCACCTAGAGACTGAGAACTGAGTCTAGAGACCGCGTAACCACAATGTTGGCCTCCCATCTGCCTGTTAGCATATTACTTAGCACAGCATGGTTTGGCCCCTAGCTAAAGCTGAGCATTCTCCATTAGAGCCCCTAGAACTTGGAACAACCTGGGAGTGACATGTAATGGAAACAATTAAAATATTTTGTATTCTTATTTATTGTGGACTCATTCAATATTCATTATTATTGTCCCGTTATGTGTTGTTTTTAAGTCTTTAAGTGTTTTTGCTCTCTGTGAAGTGCTTTGTAAACCTTGAAAAGCTGCTTTAGGCGACATTCATATTCATTAATTTCCCATACCTGCTTGTTCCTATAGACCATTTTAAATAAAGCAGGTGTAGCCAATAGCATTAATGATGGTTCCATTCTGTTTAGGTGTTCCAGTGCCAGGGCGCTCATCTTATCTTACAAGGAGAGCTGTCTGTTCATAATGTAGTTGCAAGGCGCCTCCAAATTTTGCCAAAACACTTTTCAGGGGTCTGGAATGAATCTGGTACAAAAACAAGCGTGAATTCGCAATAGCTGCGGCCAGATATCAGTGATGTCATCAGTGATGTCAATTGAGCAATTGTGATGTCATCACTGTCTGTCACAAATCACTTACACTGAGCAATTATTGATGATTGGTGATGATGGGTTCACTAATGACTTCGGAGTTGATTGATTTGGGGGACAAACATTTTTTCTGGACCAACCAACCAACCAAACAAACAGCCAACAGAGTGACTTATAGCAACTGCCCAGCTATGCTGGCCGCAGCTAAAAATCAGACATCATCAGTGTCTGTCATAAATCACTGATGACATCACAAGTGCTTAAGTGACATCACTGATGACATAGTGCTGTATGACACATGTCATCAGTGATTACTGATTTTTTTTTAAACATCTACAATATCCATAGTCCTACAGGCTCTTAAACATAATAGCCTGCCTACTTGAAACAATTTATGTCTTCTATATAATTCCTAGATTGTTTCTATAAGATTCATATTTTTGTAGGCTATATCTTACACTTTATCTTTGGTAAAAAAAAATCCCATGACCACACACGGTAGACAGGCTTCTCTCTCTCTCTCTCTCTCTCTCTCTCTCTCTCTCTCTCTCTCTCTCTCTCTCTCTCTCTCTCTCTCTCTCTCTCACACACACACACACACACACACACACACACACACACACACACACACACACACACACACACACACACACACACACACTATCTCTCTCTCTCTCTCTCTCACCCACACACACACACCTGTGACAGTCGCCAAGCCAATCACACTACTCACGTTTTGTCCAAAGTGCTACACAAACTTTACTTACCTACAAAAGTGTGATTACACAATGGTGCCTGGTACACTAGGCCTGCTTACATTGTTCGACGTTTTCAATTTTCAGGGCCCGGTTTCGACCTTGTCTTGTTTTACTGTGCTTTTGCACAACAGCTAGCTACAGCTGCTGTAAACACTTATAATTCATACTCAGACAGTTAGTTACTCAGTGGTGTTAGTAGTAGTAACTTTACTACTCCGTAGTTTATGAGTCAATTAAATATTGCGCCACGAAATGTAATCAAATTAGCATTATGAAGCCCACGGAAAAGGAAAATACTGCTCAGTCTACTCTAAACGAACCCGGAAATGACAAGGGTAACTATCTTGCGTGATATCTTCTCTATTAGTAGACGTCAGTTCTAAAAGCCGCTACGAGCCTATCTAGCCACCCACATTTATATATGAGCCCCGTGTACAGTGTTCTATAATGATAATTTACTACTAGCTTAATTGTAAAGGAAAGAGAATCGATTCATTCATTCCTCCCTCCCCCGCTTGTCAATGTTAAGCAGCTGCGCAGGCGCAAGTGCGTCCCAGCTGTCCAGTTCTGTTGACAAATGCGACCGTGGATAGCTCTGGGTCCCCCCTTTGCGATATCGTAGCCATTAGCCAAGTCGAATAAAATGTAATTTCAAAAGGTTTCTTCGAGGTAGCAAGGTATCAGGTGGAATCTACATGAAGTTGTGAATCTGGTAAGCACATGCAATAGATAATCTACGGAATGCGAGCAGCTTGGTAAAGATAATTTATCATCAGGAGAGGCAGCAGCTCAGTGCTAGCTAAGTTAGCATTGCACCTATGTTAATGTTAGCTTGATAAAGTTAGCTATAAGTGGTTAGTGTGGCTCTCTGGCTCAATAGTGTCGGATTGCCAAAACCCGAGCGTGTGATGCAAGCCCCATAACGTTAACTGGGATTGAAGTTGTCCCAGGTAACGTTACGGGTTAAAACGGGTATAACATTCGCACTTGGCTAATGGTAACATGTCGCCCAACCTAGCTATTATTGAAATTCACACTAATCTTGTGTGGCGTAGTCAGTAATAACGTTACACCACGGGGCTTTCTGAGCCTCTAAACTAAAGATGCCATTAATAGTACGTTAGCATTGATCCCCTGTTTCAGGAGGGACACACAACCATTATTTTATTATTAGACACTCCATAAATATAGGTTCTGACTTCCACTTGTGCTTTTTATAATCTCCAAATCTAGCCTCAACTCGAGACCCATCTAACTACATATTCTAACATTATTTACTCTGTTAAATATTTTTTAACCTCTCTTCTAAAATGCTGAACAACCTGATGTTAGGAAACTGAGCCAGCACATTATTTGATCAATTCTTGCACCATTTTACTTATTGTCATTTATTACCTCTTTGCACAAATATGTTGCTGAACAGTGAAATTGTGAAATTATAACATCTAGACAGACATGTTAAAGGCAATATAGACGTGCTATGGACGGTCCATAATGGACCGGTATGCGTGAGAGAACTGGTTTGACCTGATTTCTCTCCTACATCACGTGAGTTGGACTTCACAAGCTAAATGAATTTGACTGATCTGGCACCAGTGCACCACCATATCAGTGTACTCAAGCAAATAGCTGGCCTCACCCTACTGTAAGTCTTTCAGATGGTATGGATGGATACTAGCTCCAAAGAGCGTTCATTTAAATGGCTGGCCACCACCACCTGCAAAGGAATGGGTTTTAGAGTGGGTTCTTCTGTCATTCTTCTACTGACAAGGAGGCTGCTCTCACCCATACAATGCCAATTCTGTTTTGGTCCACCGGTCTCTGACTGACTGGGCCCACTGCGGGCCTGCTTTTGTCAGTTTGACTGATAAAGCCTCTAGCCTGCTGAAAGCCTGTAGTACTAAGACTGTTACCGGTATCTGCCATTCCAAAATGCTCATGAATATTTTAGTGGGGCTTCTCATCAGGGAGAGAACAGAGGGAGAAGACAGCGAAGAAATCTAAGAAGTCTTTCCATGACTGCAACACTATCAGGGCTGAAGTGTTTATTCGTTTAAGTGATGCCAATTTTAGTTTATTTATTTATTTGGAACTCAACTTGACAAGTTGTTTATTTCTGGCTAACTTAATCTTTCCATCATCCATTCATTGCTAATTCTGAACACGTACAAATTAGGCTGAAATGTGAGGTTGTTCAGTCCACATGAAGCAAGCATTTTATGTCATTAAATCATACTTTATATTGCCAGCAACAGGAAGGTGGGGCTTGAAATAAAGATAGAAATGCATTTGATAGATAATGAATATGAAATATGAAAAAAATTGAAAACTGCATTTGAGAAACACTGCCTGTTAAATTGGATAACGCAAAACTGACTTACAGCAGTACGAATAGTAAGAATTCATTCATTCATAATAATGCAGACACATTTCTGACAGGTTTATTTACTCTGTGTATGTTTTGTGTGTGTTTCTTAGGCCTAAAGTGAAACCATGCTGAAGTGGTTTTCCAGTGAAGAGGGAGGGCCTGGCTCTGGAGTAAGTAGACATGTTCATTTCACATTGATTTTACATTGTAATCAGTCACCTGTGTCTGGTCACTAGTGTTATAGCTGCGGCTGAGGAGGTAGAGCGGGTCGCCCACTAATCCCTTTGGATGAAAGAGGTCGGTGGTTCGATCCCCGGGTCCTCCTGTCTGCATGTTGTTGACGTGTCCTTGGACAAGATACTGATCGCCAAATTGCTCCAGATGGCTGTGCCAGCACCCTGTGTGGTAGCTTGCCGCCATCTGTGTGTATGAATGTCTGTGTGAACGGGTGACTGTACCTACTCATTGTAAAGGGCTTTGCATAAAAACGCTATAAATGCCATTATATGGCACTGCCGGCAGTTGTGAGGTTAGCGTTGACTTAGCCAACAGATGCACATCACATTGAGAAAGATAAAATACATGACACTTGTGTTTCCATTGAACTGTACATAGTACATAGTTTGGAGTAAGACTTGTTTCCATCATCATTTGTTGCGACAAGAATTGATCAACTAAAAATCAATCCCACAGGAAGAGAATTGATTATAGTCAATATACAGAGAATGTCTCAGTCAACAACATCTGTTTCCATGAGATATTATAATACTATTTTCTCGTGCGACCTTGATAGTGTCAGTCTCATCGGGTCCAGGGGAGAATCAGAGAATGCCTCTCACTCAGTTTCAGGCGCACACAGAGAGGAATTAGGTGGACTGCTGAGCACAGGGCTTTGACCCAGAGAGTCCGAGCTTACACTTCCTGTGAGGGGGCACCGCTGCTGGAGCTTAAATCCCCCAGCATCCACATCCCCTGCATCCCCATCCCCCACACTTATCTCCAGACTATACGCATACTTATTTTTGGTAGGAACACAATACTTAAACTAGTTGTTTAAATCACTCAAATCATTCCTGTCCTTTCCACACCTGTGCCACTTTTGGGAAATTTTGCACTTCAACATGAAAATGCACCAGGGATTCAATCTAGCATCCAGCAGTTAATCCTTATAACAAAAGCTAATAATCTGAGTTGGTACAAGAACAATATCCCTGGTCTTTATTATTATTATTATTATCTACTAGTCCCTCTCTACTGATCCCGCATTCACTCAGTTCTATCGCCCTCTTCCTGGCCCCAGTGTTCACAACAAAACAACTATTATGTGTACCTTAATCTAATAAGAGGATTTTTGTTCTGAATTCCATTCCACCACTTATCCACTGGACAGCCACTGGAACTGCAGGTCAAATCCCAGCCCTCTTCTTACTACTAGACTAGTATATCACTTTACAGGATTTGTTTTAAGGCCCTGTGTCCACAGACAGCATTTTTTGTTTTGTTTTGTTTATTTATTTGTTTGTTTTCATGAGCACTTTGACTACCGTAATTTCCGCACTATAAGCCGCACCGGAGTATAAGCCGCAGCAGCAAAATTGCCTGTTTGTTACATATATAAGCCGCACCGGACTATAAGCCGCAGGTGTTTTAATGTTTTTTTTTTTTTTTTTTTATTGTGTTTTAATGTTTAATTACCATATGTAAGGGTTCATGCACAGAGGGGATTGTCATGGCTGTTTGAGGAAGCTCCCATTTATTAACATTTCAACAAAACAACATAACACAACACCACCTGTGTTTTTTTTTACAGTGCACACAGTGTCCGCGGTGTGGTGAAAAGAGGGCAAGAGAGGAAATTAAAACAGAAGTGGATTTATAGTTAGAAAGAGTGCTAAAAAAGAGAGAATTCCGTTTTTTTTTTTTTTTCCCCCAGAAAAAATCCATAGATAAGCCGCACCGTTATATAAGCCGCAGGGCCAAAAAACGGGGAAAAAGCCGCGGCTTATAGTCCGAAATTTACGGTATTAAGAATATGAATGCCCAGAGCGCTTCCAATGCATACAGACAGACGCAGCTGACTCTAGTAGCTAGCGTTAGCTAGCTAGCATACAAGGTAAATAGCAAGCTAACATGAACCCAACAAGATAATACAATGAATAATTCTCACCTGGAGTCTCTCCTCCACCACGTTTGTTGATCTTTTTAGTCCCGCCTCTTCCTCGATTTTCCTTTGGTCGGTGGGAAAAAGATGTGACATTGATGAGCAGCGCTCTTCTCCAAAAGTTGAAATGTTTTCTGCTTGAGGCGCCCAGAGCGCTGGGACCAAAAACGCTAGTCGCAGTCAGAGAGCATTGAAACGCCAGGTTCCTAGCACGTCCTTACCATGGAGAATTGCAAAAAGGCGCTGGCAGCTCAAAAAAAGCGTTCTGTGGACACAGCACCTGAGGCTGTACAAGGGCCACACAAATGATCAAATTGTTTATTCTATACAGAGAAACACACACACATTCAAATACACAAACTCTAACACCATCCTCCTGTCCCCCCCCAGGCACCAGGTTCTCCCAAGGAGGCTGGTGGTGGTGGTGATGGAGGAGAGACTGCGTTAGCAGAAGTGAGGGAGCGTCTGGCCCAGAACGAGCAGCTGGTGACTCAGCTGAAGGAGATGATCCGGGAGAAGGATGCGGCCCTGCGCACCAAAGATGACCTGCTTAAGGTGAGGCCAACTCTGCCTCTCTCTCCACCGGTACGCTTATACAGCTGTGCTGATGTACAGCGACATACTCATTGAAAGGAAACGCGTCATAGGGAGGGGGCAGCAGCGACGTTGGCGGTGACGTTACACCAGTGCAAAAAAATCCTCCTGGAATTGTACAGCCTTCTTCTTGCTCAGTCGGCTTTCTGAGGTAGATTGCTTTGTTTTGGGGGACAGTCTTTGTGTCGGCAAATGGCGTCAGGCCGCCATTCCTGCTTGTTGCTTGCTTCCACCATCTTGTTGAGTTTTCTGGTGAGGCCCAAAACTAGTATGTGAGATACTGGTAGAGAGAACAGAGTGTGTTATTATTACCTCTGCCAAGGAGGGTATGTTTTCAGTGCCGTTTGTCTGACTGACTGTTAGCAGGTTTACGGAAAGCGTACGGGACCGATTTTCATGAAAGCTGCAGCGGTGCAGCATGTAGCCACTGGTAAAACTGGTGAGCTCGAAAAATTACGAAAAAGGGTCCCCTCACCCTGTGCATTAAGAACTGAAGCCAAGGGGTTCTGAGAAATAGTCATCAACATGCTAGGACGCATTGGGAATGAGAACGCGTTGTCAGTTCCCAGTCAGGATTTAAAACTCCAACACATGACGAAGGTGTTCAATCCAAATGGTTTTGTATTTGTTGGCGTTTACTTTGCCCACAGCCTAAAACCATGACAGGAAAAGGCATGTGTTTTTGGTTTCAGTGTCTTTTGAGTCTTTCATGTAGTATTTCCTTTGCTAGCTAATTGTAGTCTCAATGAAACTGAAGTGAACCACACACACACTGCTCATTGAGGTTTTTCATGAACCCTCGCCCTTCCTCCTCATTTGTGGTTGTGGTTTTCTTCTAAGCCGTTGTTCACACCATAGGCAGAATATAGGCAGAAGTGAAGCTTGAGGCAGGCTCAAGCTGAACTGACGCTTAACCGATCACACCAGGAGCAGCCTCTTTACCCCAGCGCCTTGCTCGGCGCGTCTTGAACCCGCCCACAACTCCCATTGAATTCATGCCTGGCCGCTTCAAGCTTCACGCGTCACACCTGGAAAATAAGACTGAATCCTGAATTGAGCAAGGCATGAGCGTGGCTTGAGCGTGACACGCGCTCGGCTGGTGTGAACGGCCATTTACTGCATGGTAGAGTGAGTCCTAGTTTCTTGGCCTGCCTGAAAGAGATTTGTATCTGTCAAATATGCTGTATAATACAACACAGCATGGCAAACTTGGTCACATGAGTTATTCTGAAATAGTTCAAATTGTTGGAGGGCTCTTCCTGGTAGTCATTGGTTATGATCATCCAATAAAAACACAGATCTAGTTAACTATTAAACTTGTATGTCGAAGTCCACTTTACAGCAATAAAGACAGGAGTGTGAGAGAGACGGTGCTTAGAGAGAGCTTAACAGTGGGTGAATCTCTTGGAGAAATGATAAAGAAATGAAACTAAATGAATCATGGTATCGTCTTAAATATTTTCTAGTGTTTCACGTTGATGAAGCTTGCCCTATTTTACATTGCATTGTGGCATCAAATCAACTGACATTGTACTGAAGTGGGTCCATGAAAGTGATATAGGAGTTTTTAGCTTTTTGGACACTGTTATTATAAAGAACACGCCATAATGCATAAAAAAACATAGTATTTTTTTTAGACCAGATGCACAGATTTTGGGTTGTTCTGACCTTATTAGAAAGTATGAAGTTCTTCTCTGTGACACATCTGTCTTTAATGACGAGGTTATATTTGTGTATTCTTCTAAAAGTCTCATGGGGAAATTCTCACCTCCATAACACACCTCACGCTGCTGAAGTGCTCTTCCCAGCAGCATCTCCTCTGAGTTCCTCATAGTTAAGCACTGTCAGTGCACTAAGCAGCAGTGGGAACGACACGCTAACTATTGGAACTGGAGGTGAAGAGAGTGTTGTCTGTTCCTCAGGTGGAGAAGGAGGCTTGTGAGGCCAAGCTGTCCAAGGTGCGTCTGCAGAACAAGGCCAAGGTGACCTCGCTGAGCGCACAGCTGGAGGAGCTGAAGAGACAACAGGGGGGCCAGGATACCCCCACCCACAGCAGGAAGGTACAGAGAAGACACACGTTTGTATGAATGTACCTGTGAGGACCTTCACTAACTACATTCATTTCCTGTCGGATACGTCTGACAGATTACATCAGTGTGGGTCTGTTCGCAGCCGTACCAGAGCCGTACCACATCTGTTCCGGAGCTGGTCGACATTAGCCTTAAGTCAAAATGTGCCCATGATAGAAACACAATCAAACATAATGAGGAAAAAAGTCAAGGGGTAACCATACCCTAACCTGACGCTGCCAGATGGACGGTTTAGCTCCACATTACATTTCACTAAACCAGTCGATCTGGGAATGTAGTAACCCGACCCGCTGACGGAGGCGGGCACTTTTTCCAAGCTAATTGGCAGGTGATTGGATGACCCATCTGTCTATCACCGCTGGTGCGTGTTAACTTCAACCAATCAGATCGCCATGCCTCTGACGTCATGTTTGCGACCGGAGGAAGGTGCATGGCCTGTGCATGTAAGACTGATTGAGTCCGACACCGTCCTCATCGTCGTAAAGTTGCCTTCGAAGCATGAGGTTCGATTATAACAAACTAGTTGTGTGGCTTAGCCTTCCCAAATGTTGAGGGTCGTTTTTTAGAATTTAATACATAGAATTGGGAACGTTACATTCAATTTCATTCAGACTGCCTGTCACTTCCACGGCGGCAGCCATGTTGACGAGTGAAAAGAACTACAAAGACCATGTGCGTCACACAGAAAGCCCGCCTAAGGCTGCCGCTGATTCGTCGAGCCGGTCATGGTTCGGCCAATCATCTTAACTGCCTGTGCATGACAAGATAGATTACGTCGAGAGAATCTCTTTTGATCTCGTGAGGTTATCCATCTTGCAAGCAAGGTTAACCATACCCTAGAGAAGCCAGAAATATCAGCGACAAACATTCAGAATAATGACTGCTGTGAATGAGTGAAGGTAGCTGAGGGAATGAGGATTTAATCTAATCTTAAACTTAACTCTAAACCCAAGCCCTGACCCTAAAGAAGCCCCCTGTAGAAGTGATGACTGGTAAAATGTCCTCATTTTGCAGGATCTTCCCCAGCTTTATATCCTTGTGAGGACATGTGTTCTCCAAAATGTAAGAACACACAGGTACAATATGAGTTTTATAGCGTTGTTGTTGTTGTGTGATTCCTCCTTAGGGGGCAGCAGATGGTGAGCACGCCAGTCGGGGGAAAATTGTCCTACTGAAGAAGAAGGTAGAGGAACTGGAGCAGCAGCTTGCACAACGAGAGGGGGAACTGGAAAACAAGGTACCGCTTCTTCATGTCTACCCCTCATAGCAAATGGAGATAGACCTGTCTCCCGTATAAGCTATTGCCCCCCAAGCATGATGTTGAAACGGTGTCAAGTAAAATTCAACTGAGTTACAGATTTCAATATGGGTTCAGTGAATCACGCACAGAACTCAACCTCATAGTGTAGCATTGCATTACATCTTTTTAAGTATAAGCAACACTTTCCATGTCCTGTGTTTTTCTAGACAGCTGATAGTACAGGTGTAATGGCGTTGTGTAGGTGGTACTTGGAGCAACCCATGTTAAGGGCTTGTCCAGGGGTGGGTACGAACCGCCGACCTTCGACTTGCGAGTCAAAGACACTAACCACTCCACCAAGAGAGCTAGCTCCCTTGGCGGAGCTGATTAACATGCCTTTATACTGGGGAGTGAGTTTAACCAATCCACTCGCTACCACTCGGGACTCACGAGGAATCCGCGCTGATTCACCTCGGTTACACATGGATAAGGAGGGCAGATGTCCTCTCTGTAGGTATTTCAGGAATGGGTTTAGCACAGGATCTTCTTCAAGGTGCCCTCAGGCAAACAGGTGTTTCAATAGCTTTTTCTGCATAGCAGCACGGTTTGAGAGGTTCAATATCCTGTGGTGCATAGCTCTAATTTCCTCAGGTATCCATTGACAGGCTGATTCTTCTTCTTCTTCTTCTTCTTCTTCTTCTTCTTCTTCTTCTTCTTCTTCTTCTTCTTCTTCTTCTTCTTCTTCTTCTTCTTCTTCTTCTTCTTCTTCTTCTTCTTCTTCTTCTTCTTCTTCTTCTTCTTCTTCTTCTTCTTCTTCTTCTTCTTCTTCTGTGCTGGAATGTGCATGTTTCTCTCTAACCGTGTGGCTGACTCCTGCTTCTCCTAGAGGAAGGAGGTGGAGGCACAACAGAAGCGCGGTGAGGAGATGGACACTATGTTGACCGAGAAGGACCGGAAGCTGGCGGAGAAAGAGGCCTACATTGTCCACTTGCAAACAGGCATCGCAGGAGATCAACCCATCGCACCTGCACCACAACACCAGGTCAGACTTCTCAAGACCGTGGGTGTGATTCCACAATACTTCACCACATACACGCAGTGTTGCATTCCAATTCAGATGTTACCAACTGACCCAGGCATTTAAGTTCAACCCAGGTTGGGAGTGATACATTGTTGCTGTGTATCTATCCACCTTTGTTTGATGTATATTATCAATCCACTCATTGATGTTCTGATCTGTACCTGTCCAGGCTGCGGAGGAGCTGCTCCAGAGCCTCACCAAGAAGGTCGGAGAAGCAGAGGAGCGCTACAGTTTGCTTAAGGAGCAGGCCGACAGCCTCAAAGAGCTTCTGGCCACAGAGAAGGACCAGTACAATCAGAAGGAGAACATGTACAAGCAGAACGTATGTTTCCAACGCACTCCTCAAATGTTACACAATAGCTTATCTATTTGACATGTCTGCATTCATCCATCGTTTGTCTACATAGACCTGACGGGTTCTTCGCAAAGCATCTTGGCCACGTTCGCTCTTGTGGAATAGAAAACCTCAGATCCAATAGATGTTAATGTCATTTTTTGACGTGTTAGCTGAGAATTTTGAATTAATTTCATGTTAAACAAACATTTGTTTTATAGACATGTCTAGTAATTATTTTGCTACCTTGCCTGAACCTGAGCGTTCGCGATACCTTAATAAATTAACGTTGCGTTATTCGGGGGCACAACCTTGATTAGTCTGGTCTGTAGCTTCCCCTCCTCATCTTGTCTCCGGATAGCTTGAAGCCATAAAGATCTCCTTTTTGGATCCTTTCCTTTTCCAGGAAGGACGGGGAACCGGAGATCTGGATTTGTGTATTTACAGTACTTGTATTACAACCTGCTACACAGTAGCTTTTCAGCATTTTCCAGTTCTTCCCGTTATGTGAAGGCGCT
This sequence comes from Poromitra crassiceps, assembly GCF_964638095.1. NCBI lineage: Eukaryota > Metazoa > Chordata > Actinopteri > Beryciformes > Melamphaidae > Poromitra > Poromitra crassiceps. The sequence continues at coordinate 7,786,109 of NC_139645.1, read as the reverse complement.
ATTTCCCCCCAAAAGGTGGCGCTGTCTTGCCGCTTGATCAGGTGATTAACAGTCTGGTCTACACAGCAAATGCTTACTCTGTTTGTTTCAGATCCAGACGTTCAAAGACATCATTCTCCAGAAGGATAACCAGCTGATGGAGGTCAACCAGATGCACGAGCAGGAGCTCTTCAAGCTGGCGGCAAAGTCTGATGCCAGCGCTGATTTAGAGCAGGTAGTCACAACACTGTGACGTGATGGCTCATTATTAGAGAAGGACACACCACTGCCAAGGAGGCTATGTTTCCTCCCTTTAGTTTCTGTCAGCAGGTTCTCTCCAAAACGTGCTTGGATATCTGTGAAATATGTTGGGCAGATAGGCCTTGGGGCAAGTAGCAAAAGCAAACCGGAGTCCAATTCCTTGTATCTGTACATACTACATACTAAAATACTCATAAAGCTGATTCTGAAGTAACAATTGATCAGATTCTGCTCGTGATAATTATGAAACTGTTGCTGAAATAGACTTGATTCCAAATCCCACAAATTCAATTTAACATAACATTTAAGTGATAGGATTGATGTATTTCAGGTCTAACCGCAAACTGGAGAATTGTTTATCATTGGCGACAGTATGGGCATCCTTTAGTCATTCATTATTTTTTATTTATTTTTATTATCCCCTACTTGGTCACTTGCCTTGGCCATATGTGGGCAAAGAGATGCTTATTCCACCTGTACTTTAACTGCAGCACAAGGGTTGAATTCAACTAAAAGCAAATTCTAAAGTTTGCCACACAGTAAAATTACTACTGTATGTGCCAGCATAGCATTTAAAAACATTGTTACATGGCATGTAGCACATTTAGTATCATTGGATGTGTGTGATAGTGTTGAGGTTTTTGCAGTGCACCACGTGTAAAGGCCTAAACATGGTCGTCCATCAGAGCCTCGCCCCGCCCTCCCCGTATGACGGCGGGTGGAGCGCCGTCCTACGGGGAGGGGGCCCCGTCGGCTGACGGGGGCTGCTCCAAAATGTGACTTCACGGCGACGGTACGTGCGTGACGTCAGCTGCAGGAGAGTTGTGATTGGCCGTTGCCCTGGCTCATCGTCGTAAAGTCGCCTTTCAAAGCATGATGTTAGATTATAACAAACTAGTTGTGTGGCTTAGCCTTCCCAAATGTTGAGCGTCGTTTTTTAGAATTTAATACATAGAATTGGGAACGTTACATTCAATTTCATTCAGACTGCCTGGCACACAATCTCCGCCATTTTCTCACGGAGCTTCCACAGGAGGAGGGAGGGTGGGAGGAGGGAGGGCGTAGTGGCGTCCGAGCATGTAGGGCTCGCTGGCGCCGCCAGACGGCGAGACGGCTCCAATTCGAGGCGGACGGACGACCATGTTTAGGCCTTTACACAGAAGGTTCATTGTGTTGCTTGCACTGTTAAAAGTTGAGCGTATATGTTTTCCTATCCTCCTCAGCTTCTGAAGGCTCTGAAACAGAAGCTGCATGAGAAGGAGGAGGTGCTGCTGGGTAAAACCCAGGTCATTGACGTTCTCCAGGGAGAGGTGGATGGCAGAGACCAGCAGATAAAGGTCAGGCAGTGCATCCTCTCGCTCCTTTCTCCAGCTTAACCACTCCTGTCCTCTTGGTGCATGTTTCGTGGTCATGTGTTGTACTCTTACTCACGCCTAAAGAGACTATCTGCCCTTTATGTGTATAATAGCAAGTCTTTCACTCTTCTAATTAGAGGTGGGACAATATAAGTTATTATCGTCTATCGCGATAATAAACACTCAAGATAATTGTATCGTCGTGAATTTTCAATCGTATAATCATGAATATCGTCACATGAGAATGAATATCGTCACGAGTGTCTTGAAAAAGCTCTCTGACTTGGCTCACTAAGAAGTTGAAGTTAAATCAGATGTGTGGAAATATAGGTTCAAAAATAAGGAACAACAGAAAGCTGAGGTTTCCACCTGCAGAACCTGCCAGAGGAAGGTATCTGCCCTGGGGGCCAACACCTCCAATATTTGTTTCTTAACAACATGTAAGGCAGAGTGATTCCAGTATGCTTTAGTTACGTACCATTATTTAAAGAGTTTTAATCACATTTTTATGATTATCGCGATATCATTAGTTAATCACGTTATTTTGGACAAGGATAATCGTGACGTGAAAATACAATTTTCATATCGTCCTTTTAATATCAAGTCAATCTCATTTTGTGGTTTCACCTCTTCATCTCCCCCCTTCCTACAGGAGTTAATGGAGCGGGCGCGCCGGCTACAGGTGGAGCGAGAGAGCCTGGAGTCCAAGCTGGAGGCGGAGAAGCACGTGATGCGGGCGCAACTCCGCGACCTGATGGAGAAGCAGCAGGCGGAGGTGAAGCGAGTGACCGAGCAGCATCAGGCACAGATGGCCCAAAGCCAGCAGGACCTCCTGGGGCAGCTGGAGGAGCTGAGGAGGGCACCTCCTGCCAACCAGCAAGCCTCAGGAGGTGGAAACGTGCCCACTGATTCAGCCTCCGTCCAAAGGCTGGCCCAGCTGGAAGGTGGGTCTCCTCTCGCATCATCTGTCTCTTTTATTGATTATTCAGTCTTGATTGCTCCTCGGAAAACAACAATTAATGTCGGCAGTTAGTTGATCAGCAGTTAGTTGCATTTGAATACTGGCCTGAAACTTTGAAGGAGTTCTATGGAGGAGAATACAGATAGAAATTCTCAACTTATGTCCATCTTTTTTTTTTTTTTCAGCCAGCCAACAAGTTGTTTTTGTTGACAACCCTTTATTTGAACATTTTATGGAATCTCTTTATAAAGTTTTGGTGGTCATTTATTCATCTGTATACTTGGGTATCACGTTTTTTTCATCATTGTCATCAGACAATTTCTTTGTTCCCCTTTTGTTGTGCAGCTCAAGCAAAGCAGAAAACGGAGGAGGCCAACAAATCAGAGGGCAAATTCCTGAAAATGAAAGCCTGGTCCAAATCTCGAATCAGACACCTGGAGGACGAGTTGAAGAAAAGCCAGGTGAGATGTCCAACTTTTGAGACATTTTTGTCCTGCCTAAGGTTTGCACATTCCAGTCAAATCATCACACATCACTGGCCCAATTGGAGCGGGAGGGTCGTCACAATCTGAAAGCACAGAGTCATAATGCAATTGTATACAGAGTCAGCTATTAAAAATAGGCATTTAGACCCATTTAAAATAAGCTGACCTTGTTCGTCTTAGGCTGGAGGTGCTCTGCCTGACCTGACGGCCCTGCGGAGCCACATCACGGAGCTGGAGGAGGAGAGAGAGGAGAGCCTCTGGAAACTGGAGCAATATGATGACCTCAAAGCCAAGAACGGTACCACAGCTAAACACGAGTGGTACCACAGCTAGACATGAGCGGTACCACAGCTAGACATGAGCGGTACCACAGCTAGACATGAGCGGTATTGCTAGACATGAGTGGTACCACAGCTAAACATGAGTGGTTGCTGTTTGAAAGCCTTTGCAAATACACCAGCATTAATGCTAGCTACCTCTTAGCCAGCATACTTTTCGCCCTCTACATTTCAATGTGTAATGTTTATTTTAGGGATGCACCGATATGAAAATTTTGGCCGATGCCGATAACCGATATTAACATTGCTGTTATGGCCGATAACCGATATTTACCGATGTCGATATGATCTGTATAAAACCACATTTTTATGATCATCACATTTTGTACATACTGAAAAACACATGTTAACACTGAATTTGAAAAAGTTATGCATTTCTTTATTTGCAAAGCCTTTGGAAAAGCCCATAAATCATAGATTTACTGCATTATTTCATATCAATGTGAAGAATTTGGCTGATAATGATAATCTATATTAACATTGCAACATCTGACCGATACCGATATGATCGTTTTCTTTAAAAATGACCAACATCGGCCGATACCGATATGATTGCCGATATATCGTGCATCCCTAGTTTATTTAAAAGGTTTTACTCAGTCACACATGTTTTTATGAAATGATATTTGTCTTTGTGGTTGTGCATGCTCGTAGCTTCGGACCCAAAATGATTGTATTTGTCTTCAACATTGTGCATCTGATGTTCGCTGCTAGATGTACTGGAGGCTAAGCTGGTGGTGTACGAAGAACAACAGAGGACAATGCAAGCCGACCTGGAGCAAGTCACCAAGCGAGCTGCCTCTCAGGTCGGGGGTCCAAATCCTTTAGCTCGGTCAGTGTACAGCCGATGAGATGCCACACTGGGAAGCTTATCGTTCTGCTGTCCCTCCCCTCCCCTCCCCTCCCTCCCTCCGGCCACAGCCGAGCGAGTCCGGCAGCGCTGACGACACCCAGAGCCAGGTGCTGGAGTGGCAGGACATGGTAGCTGAGGCGGTGAGCGCCAGGGACCGCGCCAGAGAGGAGAAGGCCGCCATGGTGCTCCGCATGAGCCACATGGAGGAGGAGAGAGAGGGTAAGGCCACCGCTAGAGGGTGACAAACACAAAATGACCAAGGAGAAATACATCGACTCGCTCAAGTGGCTTATTGCAACTAGGTAGAGTGAATTAATCAGGGCCAGAATTCAGCAAATAACATGACAACTTTGGAAGAAGAGAATTTTCTCATTAATTTTTAAAATGAAACTTGGAAGTTTGTCTTTTGAAAGACTGATATTTAGTGCCTGTGACTTTCGGGCCAATCCCAACTCCACATTTCCTCCCATCCCATTGGACAAAGAGAGGCCATCCCAATTGCTAGCGGCACACCTCCTTTCTTTTTGTGTGTTCTACATTTAACCCTTTATGTTTTGTCATTCATGAACTGAGAAAAATCTCATCGGTTTATGTCATAACTCCCATGTTATTTTCTCCTAATCCCCCCCTAGGTGGGGCTGCAGTGCATTTATTTCTTTGTCCTGTAAGACGCAGATGCAAGATTACAGTTTGTCTTTAATTTGCAACATGTCCTCTGTTGTCTACGCATGACTATTGTTTTTTTTGTTGCCCCATCCTCACCGTTGTCTCCTGGGAGCGTTTGGTCGGCCCTGCGCTGCCTCCCATCTCCTGGACGTCAGTCAGCCCCCACCCCCTGCTCCAGCGGGTGGGGGCAGCCCCCCATCCCCACCTCCCCCCTCTCTCCAGCCCCTGCTCCAGGGATGGGGGCAGCCCACACACGCCCCCCCTCCCTCCAGCCCCTGCTGCAGGGATGGGGGCAGCCACGCAGAACAGTTTCCCATCAGTTTTGTGCATGCAGGCTCCTCCCCAACCCTCCAGTGCAGGTCCGACTCACTGTACCGTCTGCAGTTTCCCTGACTTGCCTTTGCCACGGGTAAACTACAGGCAGTGCAGTGACGCGGCCTGTGCTTTAAAGTCGGCCATTTTGTTTCTCCAGTCCGCGCCCTCCTCTGATTGTTGTAGTTCATCATTTCCATCCCTTCCTCCGTCCTTTTCTCCCTCTCTTACAGTCCCTTCTTACCTTTCCTTGATTTCTTATGTGACCACACTAAAAGCCAGTACATTTTTGGAATAATACATCCAATTTATTCAAATAACATTTTCATGTTTCTATGGTGGCGGGATGGCTATATTTGTACTAACCCTGGGACGAGGACTAACATGTGTAACCCCTTCAAAGCGGTCAGCCTGACTAATAGTCACCTTATGTAGCCCCGCCCACTTGACCCATTGTACCACGACTTCCTGTTCAAAACGGCGGCTGTTTTACCTGCTCAAAACTAGTCTGACTCACCTGGTCAAACCTAGTTTGACTCACATTATGAGTCAGACTAGGTTTATGAGTCACAGGAAGTTTAAAAACCTCCGATTGTATTTACACTTCCTGTTAGTCTCTCAAGCCAGACGGTCTCTTCTGCATAAGGTGACTACTATCAATCGTAGAGGGTCTATGCCTAGTGTTATGTGATTAAATACAGCGACATAAAAGCGAAGATTTAAAAAAATACATATAGGCTAGGAGTGCAGGAGTGTATTGAACTTCACTCCATTTATTTATATAACCCTTTATCACAAGCATGCCTCAATGGACTACAGATACAGTAATGAGCCTAACTCATCAACAATCAACCATTGAGTTTATTTATATAACAGATGTCTAAAAACATGTTGACTATATACAAAAAGGCGTGGCTAATATATTAATTTAAGCATCAGATACCGGCCCAATTTACTCCTCGTTATGATGCTGCAGCACCAAAAATAAAACGACTATTTATTTGTTACAGGGTCTGTAACGTTCTCTCCAAACAAAAGCACTTGCATGTGCTATAAGCCATAAGTGCGAGTAGGAGTGTACAAGGTGTACTTGAATGCAGCATCAGTTCCGAGACAAAGGGGTAATTTGACTGTTTGGTTCAATTCATGTCGCCATTCGTTTTGTGAAAGAAAGAAAAAGCCCATATCTGATCAAAATTCTGACAACTTTCATCATAGTGAAACCGATGAATGTCAAATTTAATTTTATCAGCTGCTCTCACTTTTTGAAAGATTGAATAACAACGCTTTGGGTTTCTGCACTGGACGTCCTTGATTTGACACCTTTCTACTGCATTGCGTTGCTATCTCTCCCTTGAGTGGCATTCACAGGCGCACACACACACATGGAGGAAAACACTCTGGAAACCAGAGGGATTCTACTTCCAAGATAGTAGAACTGAAAGATGAACCGTTTTGGTGGCGGTGCAACTAATTTGCAACTCATGTCTCCTCTGTTATTAACGCCTGTCGTGGTCAGTGTTGGTGAGCTGGAGAGCTGGCAACAATCTCAACCATTGATTCAATTCTGATGTTTTGTATTATTGAAATGAATGATCATCTTCTCGGAATTGGCTCTACTCTGCTTCATACCCCGTTGTACATAATTGTACTACAGATTGTATATTTGTCAGTTATGTTGCATGTTCTATAACATACTGTTATAACACTCTTTTGAATAGAGCCCATCTCTGCTTGCACAGCTTGTTTTGATCTTACCTATACTAGAGCCATATGATTTCTGCAAAAAAGGAAAAAACGGACGGAATCATGGAATTTGGTAATAAAAATGGAATCAACTGTAAAACATGGAATATTGCAGAATTTTCCATAATTTGTCTGAAATTGATAAAAGTAGGCCTAATTATCAAAAGAAGAAGTACGGTAGATCTAATGATCGTAGTAACCTAAATGATTTCATAATTGTAAAATGGGCCTAGAGAAATTATCCCGTTTTCGATTGGGGTGTTTTGAGAGGGGGGGTCGGCCTTACGTTGGACCCTTACTGCACCTCACAACTTAGTTTTCCCCTTGAGAAAAAACAATTGCAAACGGAATTTGGGGGGAAAATAAAACTGAATTTGGACAAAAAAAATAAAACTGATTTCATATGGCTCTACCTATACTGACCACTACACACCTAAGCCTAACCCGCTGAAATCCTTTCCTTTCCTGCCCCGCCCCTTTGCTTTGAGCTCCGCCTCCCCTCCCCTCCCCCCTCCCCTACACACCAATATCTGCCTGTTGTCACAAAACGGATGGGAACATATTTTGCCCCGCTGTCGCTTAATCCATTTGGCATTTCCCTGCTTGCACCCTATGCTGCTAAATGACCGAAAAACAAATCCAAATTTAACGCACTGCAAGATTGCCCTCAAATCTCTCCCTGTGCACTTTCAGATTAAATGACTGTTTGTCTGATCTCTCCATTGAAGATTGTGGCGAAGTGTTTGCCTTGTATATATGATTTATTCATGAATATATAGCCCTCGCCCTCCCTCTCACAGCCCCGTTACTCCCCATCTCCCACCTGTTTGAATGCTGCCTATTTTCCCTTGCAATGCAGTTCAGGTGTGCATGGCTCTGACCAGTATGCTGCTTTTGGAAAGTCTCGACCCATCTACATGTACACATCATACACACCCCTCATGTATATATACAGGAGTGCCCAAATATAAAGATAATATATAGAGTGTGGAGTGCCTTTACGTCTCTCTTCCTCCATTCCTACTCTCTCTCTCTTTTCACAATCTGCCTGTTCTCTTGCTCTCTCTTCCCCTGTTGATTCAATCATTTGTCTCTCAAAGTTGATGTGTAGTGTTGTTGAGAGTCAGTGCTTTCCTGCCTATCTACCTTGTCTTCACCACAACCAACGTCGCCTATCCCTTCACTCTTGCCATCCTCTCTCCTCATCTCTGTCATCCTTTCTTCGATGCAACTCTTCCTTCATTCTTCATTCTTCCCCTCCTCATTCCAACCCCCTCCTACTGCCCCCCCCCCTCTCTCAAACCCCACCCATAAATACATCTGCGATCCAAAAACCCAACCTTCCCGTTCCCCTGTGGCACAAAACTGATTGAGGATGACTGGTTCTTTCCTGGCTGCTCCGATCCAGCGCTGGCCAGCCGGCAGCAGGAGTTGGAGGAGGAGCTGTCCCAGGCCCGCGGGCTGAGCCAACACAGGGCCAAGAAGCTGGCAGCTCCCGCCCAGCGCAGCCTGCAGGTAACTGGACAGACGGTCATTATTACTGTGGTTCTTCTACTAGGGTTCCACCCATTGACAGTATATCTAGAGATGTGATGAAGTATCAAATATCAATCGTGGGGGTAGAAAAGTGAATTGTGATGTTAGCTACAAATCAAAGCTATTAGCTTTTGCTGTGGTAATCACAAATGAGATGGCAGATCTCTATGGAAATACTATTATTTGCACTTTGTAAATTACTTTTTTGTGTGTGTTTACATTCTAGCAAGCCAAGGGGAAAAAGATGTAGCTCAGAAATAAGCAGTTCTGCACAGTCGCACTTTGTTGTCATTGAGGCCATTTACACCTGGCGTTAACATGCGTTTTCTGCCATCAGATTGCAATCAGATTGTATTTTATCACTTCAGCCTGATTCCATTTACACCTGGCGTTAACATGCTTTTTCTGCAATCTGATTGCAGAAATGGTTGTCCTCTCAATCCGCATAAAGTTGCTGTATCCAGATTGAGAGGACACATTGCATTTACACTTGTGTTCAATGTGTACACAATGCATCTCTGACCACCTCCGGAGGTGGTTTGTCCGATCAGATTGCAATCCTCCTTCAATGCGTTTTCGGGGTGTTTACACCTGGCATTTCAAGTGATAAAACACAATCTGATTGCAATCTGATCACAGGAACCCATGTTAACGCCAGGTGTAAATGGCCTCATTGAACTTTTATTTAGTACATCGTATTGTGGCCGTATCAAATTGTGAACCCCGTATCATGCATCGAATCGCATTATGAGATAAGCACATCCTCCCATCACTATTAAGCCATATTGGGAAGAATGGGAATTGGGTGAGACACAGATTAATTAAGATTAAGATTAATTAGTATTAATTAAGATAATTTGTCATGTTTACTGGGGCTTTTAACAGGAAGCAATTGGCACTATGTAACGTGTAGCCTGGGTGAACCCAGCCTTCAACGTGATGTCACAGACTATGCCTGTAACGTAAGTTTGTGACTGATGGTACATAGAGGTCACGTGGAGGCTGGCTTTACCCAGGCTATGTAACCTTGCCAGGGTGGGAATTACACAGAAACCATGGAGGCCGCCATTGCCCATCACTGGCCATGATGCCCTGAGAGCCCTAAGGCTACGTTGGCAGTGCCCTGCTAGCAGCCTGCTACTGTCAGTTGCTTTAAAAGCATCAGTGGTCTCAGTTTAATGTAGCCTATGCAAAGGAGGTGTAATTGGCTCATTTTAACACGCATTTCAGAAAAATCCAGCTTCACGATGTCAGCAATGGCCTTTGTGCCCTGCCATGTGGCCTTGTGCCCTTAAATGAAATTGCGACGTGGAAGGCCAAATGGCCTTGCCCCTAAAATGACCAAATCCCCACCCTGAACGTGGCACTGTCCTGCTTGAAACAAGTGTATCCCACTTCCAGGAGGACTTTGAGTTTGACGGGCAGACACAGTACCAGGACCTCCGCAGCGCCTCGGAGAGCACGACCCCGATGGAGGGGGAGAACATGGGAGGTTGGTGGCCCGAGTTCAGTACTCCTGACACAGGTGTGAGACCAGCTAGACAGTTTACACTAGCATGCACATGGTCATCCTCATTTTGAGACGTTTTAAGTTGTCGTTGGGTTTTGACATTTTGTTGTTCTCGACATAACACTCCGCTGCTTGTTTTTATTTCAGTGTGGGATTGTGGTTGTTGGTTGTTTTTGTCCTTTTCTAACCAACTGAAGTTGTGAATATAAGACGAGATTTGTTTCAAATGTAGCTTGGATTAGCTCGCCTTTGTGTCTACTTTTGGAACTCATCTACTGGGTCACATTTTCAAATGGCAAGCTAAATGAAGCTCACCCCCAATGAGCAACAACAACAACTACTCTGGGTCAACTGATCTCAGATCAACTCATACACACCCATTGGTTTGCACTTTTCATTCAGTTTGGACACGTGCATGTTGGTTTGAGCTGGCTAGTATTTGGCTTTGTTGGGTTTAGAATGCACTGAACTCTTGTGAGCTCGTATAAATGTAGGTGGAAAGCTACTCGCCATCTGTGGTAAGTGTTTGTTTTTTTATTGTTTGCATGCCCTGATCCTTTGCTTCTTTCCCTCTCATCTCCTTGCGTTGTGCGACAGTCATTTAGGGTGCTGCTAGCTATAAAACCATCTGTGGGAGCTAGAGAGCCAAAGTCAACGTCACTTCCTGCTTCAGCGTGGTACCAGAGATTTTCATCCGCCATTTATTTTCCCATTTATTTTCCACATTTCACTCTGATCAAAACATTTAAAGAAAATGTGGATTTAAAGAAAGTATTCTTTTGATGTTTAGTTTTTTTTGTCCGATTGAAATGTTATGTGGTCTCTCCGGTTTCTAAATATAGCTGAAACATTTGGTTTGAACAAGTAAAACTATTTTTAGAACCATTTTAAAGTCTTTATGATTCTGATTTTACTAAATATCCATGGGAAAATAAATGGTGGATGAAAATCACTGGTACCATGCTGAAGCAGGAAGTGACGTTCACTTTGGCTCTCTATTGTGGGGGGGAGGGGGATTTGTGAACATAACATGGCTGTGTGTTTTGGTTGCTGTTTCCTATAGGCTTGGGATTGCATTTCATACTTTGTGTTTAATTCATTCATTCATTCCTCAGACTACATACTGTATCAATGATGACTATCTTTGCTATTCAATGTTTTGTCTGTTCTCAAGCCTTTCGCCCACAATTTTCCTAGTTGCATCATTACAATAATGAATAAGTGACTTTGCTAACTGACCTCACGTGCCCACAGGCGTTCATGAATTCATTTATATTGCCTCTATGACGCCCCTCCATCCCCGCCATCCCTTCTTTGTCCTGCAGATGGCTTGCGGTCCGTCGTTGAGGAACTGGAGCTGGAGAGGAACCAGCTGCAGGAGCAGATCCTGGGCCTGGAGGAGCGCTGTCACGATCTGGAGGATCGGCTGCAGCTGCAGGCTCGCATCGAGACACTCCAGGTAAGTCTGCCCCCTGCTGCCCACCCCAGCCCACAACACCCCATGTCTATGTCTAACTTGTCAAATCTCGTTTTATATAGTTCTACTGAGAAAACTGCAATTGTAGTCAATAGATTGACTTCCTTTATGCAAACACACAAAGCCTTTTTAATATTTTTTTGCCATTCCTTTCAACTTCTTTTGGTGTCCCTGCAATTGGACCCTTTTCACGCAGGTCATTTTGTGTCAAAAAGGCAGGGAAAACACAGGTGCAAGCAAAACACTAATGAGGGTTTCCAACTTCCAATCATAAAATGGAAACCCTTAATAGTGTTTTGCTTGCACCTGTGTTTACCCTGCCTTTTTTACACAAAATGGCCCCCGTGAAAAGGGTCTATTGTGGATGGTTTGAATTGCAAGTTTTTGATAATCCAGTGAATTGCATGTTTCCCCCCTCTCCCGAGGACTAGGATTTTGTAACAAACCCTTCTAACACAGGTGACGTTTGATGTTGATGTAGAAGATGGGCGGCCATGTTGGGTCTCTCAGGTGTGTGTGTGTGTCCGTGTGCGCTACAGAGAGCACCTCTGGCGGTGAAGGCTAATGGTTTGGTGTGCTTGTTTTAATCTTAAATCTAAACACATAATGTTGTTTATGTCTTGCAAATAATGTTTTAAGCAAGAGCATTGCTCCGTCGCAAAATTCACTGGGTGTGGTGAATTATACTTTGTCGCTGAACTGTGTGACCATCCTAAAGGGAGCGCATAAAAGATACTTTCTGGCCGGACACTGAGGGGAAAGTGATCATAACCCAAGGGGTCTACTTTCATCTCCATCTGTGTGCAGTGAGAAGAACTTGCTCCATTGCGTTGAGAGTTTAATCTTCCCATTGTGGTCCTTCCTCCTCTCTGCCGCTACAGAACGAGTCAGAGAGACTACAGAGCCAGCTCACCAGTGTCCGAATTCAGCAGAGCAGAGATGCAGAGAAACATCAGCTGCTGGTTACCAGTCTCAACGAACAGCTCAAAGGGTATGATAATATTTCACTCACACAGTAATTACATAATTACGTTGAAATGAATAATCATCATGATTGAAATGAGATGTTTAGGGACTATACATCTTTCCCTCTTTAAAGTTACATGCTTTCAATGAAGGTTAGAACATTTCAACTCTGTATTCAAAACTTTTGATACATTTGAAATATGCAATACCTCTGTCTACTTTGACGAATTGTTTTTGAAATAATTTGGCTTCAAAGGCTTATAAAAATATCGTAATAAAGTGGTATTTTTGAAGCGTTTAAACGCAATTTAATTGAATTGGTATTTTGTTTAGACTGAGTGACACACAGGAGTGCCTGGAAAGCTCACTCATTGAGAAGGAGAACACGTTGGCCAAGACCTCTGAGAAACTCGAGCTCATCAACAGCCTCCGAGAATCTTTGAGTGAGAAAGAGATCCAGTGCAAAGATGTGTCTGAGAAGCTCCTTCAGACTGAGCATACTGTAAGTGCTTTTGGCTCCTTTTCATTTGCTCCTCCTACCACAGTTAATAATTCAATAAGCTTAATTGTAATAAATGTTGCCATCTTTCAGCTCACGGACGTTTCCAACAAATGCAGTTCCTCTGAGAAACAATGCTCTGAATTGAAGACGGAGTTTGTTGACCTCACACAAAAACTCACTGTGCTGAAAGAGAAGGTGTGTTTTAATGCTTTAAAATATATGTATAAATGTTTCAAACTATATCAGTATTTCAATCATTTTACTATGTTGCATACATTGGCTACAATTAATATCCATACTGTGATAAGAAATTGCTACAAGATTGTCTTTTGTAACTTATTTCTATATTAATGATCTGTATTAATGATGTAAAAAAAAAAGTCTCCAACCTCAAGTGATATTTAATCTTCTCTTTGTTCTCTCTCTCCTGTCATTCCAAAATTTGCAGACACAAAAGCAAGAAGTCACCATAGAAACTTTACAAAGCGAGCTGGATCAGACAAACGAGGAGCTGGACAAATTGAACACGACCCACTTGGAAGAACGGGCCCAGCTCATCCATGACCTTCAAAGCTGCGAGCGGGAGATTGATAGTCTCAAAGATCTCCTGCTGGACAAGGAGAAGGAAATATCAACCCTCTCTGGTAACATGGTGGAATATGCGGAGCAGATCACCATGCTGAAGCAGGAGATCAAGATCAAGCAGGAGGAACTGGTTCGTACTGAAAGTGCCCTGATTAAGACAGAGCGGGAAGCAACGATTATCCGAGACTCTCAGGATTCAGACCAGCAAGGCCTGAATAACAAGATCACGGATTTGTTGGAAAAGCTCAAGGATACAGAAGCAGAATTGATCGAGGCCAAAGAGGGAAGGGAGTCTAAATTGGCTGAGGTGGAAGACCTGACAAAGCAGGCGGATGAGGATAAGAAAGCGATCCAGGACCTCCGAGGGGAGATCCAGAAACAGACAGCGAGCCAGCGTAATCATCTCTCTGCATGTGAAACGCAGATCTCCTCACTGAAGGAGCAGATGGCATTATCCACCCATAAACGACAGCAGGAGTCAGAGGGACTTCTCTTGCAGCTCAAGGACAAAGATGCCATCAATGAGAAACTACAGCAACAGCTTCATGAGAAAGAACAGACCCATGAGAAAGAGCTAAAATCCTTCAAAGAAGAACAGAACAAGCTCCTGGCAGAGGTGGCGAAATATAGCGATGATGTACAGACATTGTCCAAACAGTTAGAGGAGCAAGTACAGAGTCAGGAAACTATCAAAAAGGTGATGCAAGAAAAATTAGAAACCGTAGCGTCGTTGGAGGACCAGCTAAAGACCATTCATAAACAGGCTGAGGTTGAGAAGCAAAAATTCAGCACTGAATTGCAAGTCCAGGATTCAAAAAAGGACAAGTTGGGGGAAGAATCTGAACGTAAATCTGAAAAGATCTCCAAACTCAAGCTCACCTTAAAAAACTTGGAGACTATGAAACAGAAACTGCAAGAGAAGCTCAAGCAGTTGAATGGGGAGCTTGCGTCACAAAAGCAGCATGTGGAACAACTTAACGAAAACATAAAAGTCCTCACAAAAGAGAATGAAAGACTTGAACTGAAAGTAACTGAAAGTATGAAATTTATTTCAGAACTTACAGTTGAGAGGGAATCCCTGCAAACCAAAATATCCACATCTGAAACGCAGCATTCAGAAAATGTCAAAATCATTGAAGGGCTACAAAAAGAGAAGGAGGACCTGAGTGCTCGAACCAATGAACTAAATCGAGTCCTTGAACAAAGCACACAGTCAAACTCAGAAACACTACTGGAAAAAATCAACGAATGTAGTCATCTTAACCAGTTGCTCAGGGAGAAGGAGGAGGAAGTGGCACGACTACAAGAACAAGTGCAAAGCGTGATTTCCCAGGTTGAGCAGTTCCAGCAGAACATGGACGAAAAAGAGCAGACTGTTGCTGATCTTAGAGCAGAAACGGAGACCCAGCAAAGTCAGAAAATGCAACTTGAGGAATCTGTGTCTCTGCTTCGAGAACAGGAGTGCACCCTGAAAGCTGAGCTAATGGAGAAGGATGTCATCTTGAAACGGAAACAAGAGGAGTGTCACAGTTTACAGAATGAGCAGACAAGTGTTACGTCAAAGCTGCAGGCTGAGGCGGAATCCCTTCATGGAGAATGCTCACAGCTTCGCCAGCAAATCGAAGAGAGAGACGAAATGGTTAAAAATGTGACGCAGCAATATGAAAAACACAATGATGAGCTAAATGACAAAAACAAGACTGTTACGTCTCTGAGCAGCCAACTCGGTGTCATGGAGGACAATGCCATAAAGCTGGAATCTGAAAGGGCAGAGCTGAAAACAAGTTTGGAGAACTATGGCACAGAGAATGCCAAAATAAAACAGGAGCTAGAGCAGAGGCACACAGATATTGTTAGCTTACACAGCCACATCCAGGCAGTCACTGAGCAAAACCAGCATTTACGCGCTGCTTACGAAATCAGAGAGAAGGAGCTTGCTCAGCAAATACAGGTTGCATCTGACCTTGATGGAAGGGTTAAGGTGTCTCTTGAACAGAACTCCAATTTTAGCATGAAGATTAACAGTTTAACAGGAGATAATCAGAGACTACGAGAAGAGTTGGCACAGAAGGTTGAGTCAATTTCTGGACTAACTGCTGAGATGAGTTTACTCCAAGAAAAACTTTCTGGGCTTGAAATTCAACACTCAGAAAATCGCAAAATAATTGAGAGCCTCATGAAAGACAAAGAGGAGCTTACCATGACAACAGATGACTTGAACAAGGTCCACGAGCAAATCAAACAATCAAATTCAGCTAGTTTGCTTGCGAAAACAACTGAATGTACTAATTTATTAAAAACATTAAGAGAGACAGAAGACCAAGTTGCGGGTTTACAACAGCACGTTGACGGCTTGAATGCACAAGTGAATCAACTCAGCATGTCCATAGTTGAGAAAGAAAAGACCGTGTCAGAACAATGTTCCCACATGGAAGCCCAGCAAGCCCAACTGGTGGAACTTCAGGATACGTTATCTCTTCTTCAGGAACAAGGATCTGTCCTCAAGTCAGGGCTAATGGAGAAGGACTCCATGTTTCAGCAGAAAACAGAGGAATGTAGCTTTTATCAGAATGAAGTCATGCTACAGAAAGAACTCGTATTGAAGATGCAGGGCGAGACGGCGTCACTCAGGGAGGAGTGCTTGGAGCTGCAGCAGCAGATAGAGCGAAAGGCCCAAACCGTACGAGATATAACAAATGAGTTTCAAAACCACAAAGATGAGCTGAATAAACGGAACGAATCTGTGATGTCACTCAGCAGTCAGCTTGGCGCCATGAATGAGAATGCTGCAGAGATGGAGGTTGAAATGACCAACCTAAAGGCTACTGTGGAGAAACTTCATGCTGAAAATAGTCAACTGATGCAGGAGGACGACCAGAGGAAAGCTGAGGTAGTTGATCTTGGAGATAATCTTCAAGCACTGAATGAGCAGAACATGAGATTAAAATCTGAACTTCAGAAATTGGTGATGGAGCAGTCCAAAGCAATTGAAGAAATGACAAATGTTAGGACGGCAGTCTGTGATAGGGACAACCAGGTGTCTAATTTGACAGAAGAACTGAAAGCAGCATGCTCAGAGAAGGAAAGGCTTAGTTTGACAGTACAAGAAAAAGATGTCTCCCAGAAACAGCGGGAGAAGTTCATCCAGCAGTTACAGGCGAAGTCTCTGGAGTTTGTGGGTCAGACGAGCCAACAGACAGAGGTCATCACACAGTTACAGAGTAAAGTTCGGACTCTTGAGCAGTGTCTTCAAGATAAAGATGTGTTGTTGCAACAGACCGACAGAGAGCTTAGTTTTCTCCAGGAGAAAGTTTCTTCAGAAACGGAGAGTACCAAAAGCCAGCTTGACTCAATCGCAGAGCTCCATAGAGAATTGAATAATGCCATGGAAAAGACCAAGGAACTTAACAGTTGGATTGCTGAGCAAGAGTTGCAGCTGAAACAGAAAGTTGATGATAATGTCCGTTTAGGAACACAAGTTTCAGAGCTCGAAGATTCTGTCTTTAAGCTCAGAGGTCAAGTCGACACTCTTACTTCTGAGTCATCCATATTGAAAGAGACTTTGAAGGAAAAGGAGCAGTTAAGCCTCGAATCTCAGAGGACTTCATCAGCAGCCATTGGAAATCTCAATTCAAAACTGGAAGCCAAAGAGGCAGAGAGTGAGAGCATGAAAGAGCAGCTTTCACACCTTCAAGAGGCTGTCACAAAGCTCAACACCACCCTCCAAATACAGACATCTGAAATGACAGCACTGAAAAAGGCCTTAGAAGAAAAGGAGGCAGCTCTTTTGGACCAGTCAAAATCCCTTCAGGATATGCAGAGGAGAGCAGATGAGGCTGTGCTCTTCAAGACTCAGTTCGTGGAAAGTGCAGAGTTGGTATCGCAGCTACAGAGTCAGATTCGGTCAGTGTCCACTGAGTCTGCAGGCCTCTGCAAGTCAGCAGAAGAGAAGCAAAGTGCCTTCAACCATCTCCAAGATAAATATGCAGTTCACTTAGAGGAGTTGCAAGATGTCAGAAAGGAGTTGTCCCAAAGGACTGATGAGGTGTCCAGCCTCAGTAAGTTACTGAGTGACAACACCAGCGCATTTCAGACTGCAGAGGTGACTATACAAACACTGAGAAATGAACTATCTGCGATCCATCAAAAGCTTCAGAAAACCAAAGACCTGAACTCCAGTCTTTCAAAGGAAAAGGAAGAAGATTTTGCTACCCATCAATCAAGTGTGTCATTGCTGACCGTGGAAATAGAAAGCCTGAAATCACAGCATCTCCAAGTGGTGGCACAGATGAATGCACTGACAGAAAACCTCGAGCAGAGAGAGATGGCCCTACATGCAATCAACAGTCAGTACACAGGCCAAGCTAAACACACAGCTCAGTTGGTTTCAGAAATGCAGAGATTGGAGGATCAAAATAAGAGGCTAAATGAGGAGATTAGTTTGTCGATGGAAGAGCACCAAGAGCATCTGAACGTTGTCAGTAATGAAAAGACACATTTGCAACAGGAACTTAAAAAACTGGTTGAAGGGAAGGATGAGCTGGAAAGAAGACATGGCCAACAGATACGGGCAACACAGGGGGAGCTGCAGCTTCAGATGGTGCAGCAGTCCAGCACCATGAATGAAATTGTGGAGAAAGTGATGTCCGAGAAGGAGATTCTTCAAGCTGAGGTTAGTGTCAAAGATGAAGAAATCTCTGGATTGAAAGCAGACATTCAAAAGATAGAACAAATTCTACAGGATTCTGAGAAAGAGTGGCTATTAGTTCTGGATAGAGAATCACAAGATAAGACTCTCCTTGTGGAGCAGTTGAGAAGTGTCGAAAGTGAAATGAAATCGAAAGATGTTAAAGTTAATGCATTGAAACAAGACTTTGACAGTTTGCAGGAAAAGTTAGCGGAGGCAGCATCAGCGGTCAGACTGGGTTCTGATCAGCTTAAGGCAAAAGAGTTGGAGGCGTCAGCGTCAAGGGTTCAACTTGAGAAGATATTAGCATCAGTCCAGGAAAAAGATCATGAGAACAATGCTTTGCGTCATACTTTACACGCTATGGAAAGTGAATTGCAAAAACTTGAAGCCAAAAAAAAGGGTAGCGATCAAGATTTGTCTGTTTTGTCACAAACCATGTCTGAGCGATTAGCTGTTTTGAATGAAGAAAAGGCGTCTTTACAGGCCACCATGACGCGAGTAGAGCAACGTCATCAGTTGGAGACAGATTCTTTGAAAAGTGAGTTAGATAAAGCCTTAGCACACTTACAAAAGACAGAGCATGCCCTGAACGAGGGGGAGAAGAGCCATTATGACAAGTGCCAACAAATGACACTCTTAGAAGAGACCGTAGAGCAGTTGCAGGCACAGCTCCACACTGAAACAGAGAAAGCGAAAGAGACCATTGTTAAACACACTTATTTACACAATGAATTAGAAGCAAAAGACGAACAAATCAACTGTATGAGCATTCAAATAAGTCAGCAGAAGGAATTACTTGCTGGACTTAGTCAACAGTTAAGGGACAAGGATACGTCCATTGCCCAAGTCATAGAATCTGCCTCGAATGAAAGGGTGAAGCTTGGCGAAGACAAAAGTGCTCTAGCAATGCAATTAGAAAGCATGGAACGTGCACACCAGAGCTCCGTAGAAAAGCTTGAGGAGATGAATCGGCGATTAGAAGAACGCATTTCACACTCTCAAAGTGAGATTGCAGCCAAGACTTCAGAGAATGCTGAGCTGATGAAAGAAAATGATAATAGAAAAAGCGAACTTGCCAGGCTATCTATAGAAAAAGATACAATCAAGAAGAAACTCCAGGCTGCTCTCATTGTAAGAAAGGATTTGTTGAAAAAGATTGAAGGATATGAAAACCAAAAAGAAGAGGGTGTGAACAATAGAAGCGAGATATCCCTTTTACATGATAAGGTACTAGAAGTAACGTCTCAAGCTCAGGCCACAACAAAAATGTACGAAGACAATGTTTTACTACTTGAAAAGAAAATTCTTGAGAGAGACGAAGAGATTCTTAAACTGGAAAGAGAGCGAGAGAGACTTGTGGAACAATTGCAGGCAGATGAACACATTTTCCAAGCCACATTGAATGAGAAAGAAGCGCGTTTGTCAGAAACCTTGCACACACTCAATGAGAAAGGCGCTCTCATCACGCAACTGCAGTCCAGTATGTCTGAGCAAAAAGATGCCTTTGAACATGACAGACATGGCATGATGCAGAAATTAGAAGAGCTTCAAAATGAGGTGAAAAAAACTGAAGATGATTTAAAGGACAAATCCATTGCGACTGCTATTGACGTAGAAAATGAGCTGGCACAGTTGAAGCAAGAAAAGGCAATGCTACAGAAAAAGACCCAGGCTGCCTTGCTGGCACGCAGAGAGACGCTGAAGAAATCTCAAGAAAATGAGAAGAAGCTGGTCCAAGAGCTAGCTGAAATGAAAGACGACTACAAGGCTCTCTTGGAGCAGCATTGTCAGCAGACAAATGAGCTAAACGCTGTCCAATTGAAGTTTGACGAGAAGGTCAAGGACTTGGAAGATGTTCGTGAAGCCTCTTTGTCTCACCTAGATGAATTGGAGGCGTTGAGACAGTTTGTTGAGGAGAAGGATCAAACTATACAGAATCTGAAAATGTCTCTGGCTGAGAAAGAGATTGAAGGCCACTCTCTACCGATCTTACAGGCTGAACTTGAAACTGCCCAATCCAAATTAGATAGCTTGTCCTTTGAGATTGCAAGTAAAGATGAGGCTTCCATAGTCTTGGAACAAAAGGCCCAATCATTGAATTCCAAACTCCACATGGCGGAGAATGATCTGGTGAAAGCCCATGAGAAGATACAAGAGAACACAGAAGAATTTGAGAAATGTCATAACACATTTAAACTAGCTGAGCTAGAGAGCGAACAGGAGAAGCAAAGTTTAATAGATGAAAACTTGATTTTGCAAAGCCAATTAAGCGTTTCTCAGGCTGCCGTGGAGGAACTAAAATGCAAGTTAGATGCTTACCTTTGTGAGAATGAACAAAAGTATAACATGTTGATGGGAGAAAAGAAAGCCCTTCTGGAGCAAAGAGATCTGATGAAAGTGGAACTTGAAACGGCACTTACCTCAGTTTCCCTGAAAGCATCCGAATTGCAAACCATACACAACACTTTAGCAGAAACACAGCAGCAGCTCAATGAGGGTAAAGATCTTCTGGCTAAGGAGCTTGAGCAAGCACAAGTGCATTGTACTCCGAATGAAAATAATAAGTTACACACGGAATTATTACAACAAGAAAAAGAAAATGCCTTTAGATGTGTTGATCAACTCAGAGATGAGGTTGCCACACTGAATGCACAACTAAAAGAGGCTAAGGAAGTAAATGAGCAGCTACGTCACAAGATCCATGAGAAAGACGTTAACGAAGAGGAGGTCCAGTCTCTTTATAAATACGCGGAAGATTGTGAAGCAAAGCTGAAAGCAAGAGATGATGCTTTGTTAAGTTCTCAGGCTCAAGTTTCTGAAAAAGAAGAACTCACTGCTGTCCTTGAACAGCAGTTGCAACGGCAAATTCACCTTCATGAAATGGCCATGGAGAAAATGAGGACAGAAGCTGGTGAGCTTCAGAAGTGCAGAGCAGATGGCACCAAAATGAATGATCGGGACAACCCAAACAAAACTGCTCTCCTAACGAGGAAGCTTCAAGCCGCTTTAGTTTCTAGGAAAGAACTCTTGAAGGACAACGCAACTCTCAAGGAACAATTAGAAGCGATGTCGGTTAAACACGAAGAAAAGGAGGCAGACTCTGTGGCCTTGGAATTATCAGTGTCCAAATTGAAACGACAAAATATGGATCTGGAAAGCTTTGCCTCGTCCCTGACCACGGAGAGAGACAAGCTTCTCACAGAAGTTGATGGCATACTTAATGATAACCACAATCTAGCTGCAGCCTGTGAAAGCTTGAAACTAACCATAGAAAATATTACCCAACAGAAGCAAGCATTTTCATGCCAGCTCGAATCTCTTAAGGACTCTCAGACGGACGAGTTGTCTGAGTGGAAGTCCAAGCACCTGGAGCTGAAGCAAGAGTATGAGTCCCTCTTACAAGCGTATGAGAATGTTAGCAGTGAAATGGATAAGATGAGGCAGCTTCTGGAGGGGGCCAGAAGAGAAAGACAGGAGGCCCTCCGTAAAGTGCACAAACACGAGACTGAGAGGGAGAGTCTGGAGAAGCAAGCTAGGGAGCTGGAGGAGGAAAACGATCGAATTAAAGAGAAGATGCGCAAGTTTTCTAAGGTAAAGCAGCAGAAGATTGAGGAGCTGGAGGAGGAGAATCAGAAAATAAGGAGAGAATTGATTGGATTTGATGAAAAACAATCAATCACAGTTGATGAGTTGACGGTTAAAAATGAACAATTGGAGGCTGAGATCTGCAACCTTCAAGAGTCATCAAAGGAACTTGGAGAGAAGCTTACAGAGATTCAAGCTGAGAATAGCAAACTGGCTGAAGAGCTTAAAGAAGCTAGCTGTTCATTAGAAAAGGGGCACCTCCAATCAAAATCATGTGAGAACAACATGCAGTTCAAACTTGATGAAGCGCTCGGATTGAATAATTCACTGACTGCCCAGATTGAGGCCCAGAAAACAGAACTCGGTGCCCAACTGGAAATCAATGATTTGTTACAAAGGGAGAAGCAGAATCTTTCTGCAAGAACTGAGCAAATACAGAATGATCATGAATTGCAATTAGGGGAGAAAGATGATGCCATTAAAGAGCTCAAGGACATTATCAACAAGCACAGCCAAGAGTCTATCAGCCTTAATGAGAAGTTTAGAATCTTGGAGGATGACAAGTCCCTTTTGCAAGAGGAACTTGAAAATGTTCAAGAGACTTCGGACAAAATAAAAAATGAAAATGAATATTTAGAAACGGTGGTCCTCCAAAACTCTGAAAGAATTGATGAATTGACCGAGACTTTGGGTGCGTTGCAGAGCCAGAACATGCAGCTGTCCTCCCAGGTAGCAGCTAATAAGGAGATGACTACTCGGGTTTGTCAAGAAAAGGAGGAGGAGCAACTGAGATTAGTCAAAGAATTTGAGGAGAAACTCAAGATGGTTCGGAGAGGCAACGAGGGGTCCAAGAATGTGAAGAAGGAGCTGCAAGAGCTGCTTAAAGAAAAGCACCATGAAATCAATCAGCTGCAGCAAAACTGTATTCAATACCAGGAACTGATTTTAGATTTGGAGAGGTCTTGGAAGACTTCGCAGTCTACCTGTGAAGAGTTGGAAATGGAACTGAGGAAAAGCTCTGAGAACATCTCAATTTTAGAGGAGAGAGGCAAACAAGTTGAAGCTGCGCTGATTATGCACAAGAATCTCCTCCAGGAGGCCACAGAAAGCATTGTGAATATTCGATCTGAGAAAGACCAGCTGGCTCTGGAAATATCAGAGAAAAGTGAAAATTGGGAGCACCAGGTCATTGATGTACCAGAAAGTCTAGATGAGCAACAAAACAATGTTTATATGGAACATCAGATGATTTTACAGAAACAGATAGATGACCTTCAGAGTTTAAATGAACAAGAACATCAAATAGCCGTTGAACTGAGACAGCAAATAGACTCCCAAGATCTACAAATTAACACTCTGAAGAGAGAGGCTGAGACGAACGCAACAAAGCTGTCTGCGCTGTCTTCCACCCGTCAAGGAGCAGATGCCACAAAACAATGGAATGATTTATACCAGAAGACGTTGCATGAGAAGGACAGCCAGCTCCTAGAACAGGGTTTTGTGATCCGAAGGTTCCTTGAAGACATGAGGGTGAAGGATAACGAGGTGAATGAACTACGAGTGAACAAGTCAAGGCTAGAAAGGACCCTCAATGAATACTCTGTTGCCGCTGCTGCACAACAGAGACAGCTATTTGTCATGGGTGCCAGCAATACTGAACTCGCTGAAACTGTGGAGCTTATGACTGTTCATCTGACGGAACTAAGAGCCCAAGTTGAAAGAATAGAGCACGATAAAAGCTCACTGAACAGACAGCTTGCTGACGAGGAAGATGTTACCTCCCAAATTAATCTTCAGGTCCAGCAATTGGAAAAGATGAATGCAGACACAGATGCTCAGCTACTCCTTTTGCATACTCAAAATGACAAACTTCAGTCTGACTTTGAGAAACAGGAGGCCATTTCTCTGCAATTGAAAAAACTCCTCCGTAGCAAAGATGCTGAGATCTCGTCCTTGCTGTCCTCGAGAGACGGACAGATGTCAGGCTATCTAGAACAACTCCAGAATAATTATCGTGCTCAAGCAGCAGGTTATGAGGATAGGCTCACGGCTTTACATTACCAAAAGGAAAAGGCTGACAAAGATTTGAGGGGGCTCGAGACCAAGCTGAAAAGTCTGCACATTAAAGTCGACAGGTCTAGCCAGGAAAAGGAGCACATGTCCGCTAAGATGGAGTCATTCAGGAACTCGATGGTGTCTTTACAGTCCGAAAGGGAGCGGGTGATGTCAGAATACAGAATGCTTGAAGCAAGGAATCAGTTAGGGTTGAAAGGTAGAGAAGGCTCTGAAGGGGACGTTAACGCAACCAAAGGCCTTAAACATGAAATACGGAAACTGTTGCATCAGATGGATGATCTCAATTCGGAGAATGCGATGCTCAGGGCGCAGTTGGTTCGCTACAGAGAGGACTTGAATCAAGTCCTGTCCCTAAAGGACAACCAGTTGAAGGTGCTGCTCAAGAAGCAGCAGGACATGATCAAAAATCTCGAAAACCAAAAAGCTTCTGCTGAAAAGCAGAACAGAGAGTCTCTCTCGGAGCTCCAGAAGGAAGAGGAGGCCAGCGATACTTTAAAAGCGGAGACATCTAAACTTAAAACTCAGGTCGCCAAACTGGAAGCGGACATATTGGGTCAGAAAAAAGAAAGGGCCTCGACGAGTGAAGGCAAAGTCATTGCTGACTTGCAGCAAGCTGTGGCGGCCAAAGCTGCCGAATGCAACGACCTGCAGCAAAAACATTTTGCCCAGAAAGTCTTAACCGACGAGCTAACGGACAAATTGCAGCTGCTGGACAGTGAGACGGACAAAAAGCTGACAGAGGCCGAGGATAAATACAACCGTGAGTTGGACACGTTTGAGCGGGAGGTGGAGCTGATGAGAAATGAGCGAGAGACAGCCGATCAAAGGGTGGCAGAGCTGGCGAGAGACTTACTCCAAACGGAGCAGCTGTTATCGGAGGCCAAAGGTCAAAGCAAAGACGCCAAGGCTCAAAACGAGTCCCTGGGAAGAGCCATGGCCGCTTTGCAGAACGACCGCGACCAGCTCATTGAAGATTTCAAGATCCTGCGGAACAGATACGACGAAGAACTCCGAGAGACTCAGGTGGCCCTGACCAAGGTCGAGCGCAGTCTCCAAGATGCCACTGCGGAGTCGGCCGTGTTCGCCAAAGAGAAGCACATCCTCGGTCAAAAAATGAACGCCTTAGAGAGCGAGGACGCCGATACCGAGTTGAACAAGTTGTTGGATGAGCTGAGCAAGGCTTTGTCACAAAAGGAAGGGGAGCTGAAGCAGGCCGTCCTGGAGAATAACACGTACAGCAGACAGGTGTCTGCCTTCTCCAGATCCATGGGCAGCCTCCAAAACGACCGAGACAGGCTGATGGATGAGCTGGCTGGGGCCAAGAGAGTGGTTGAGTCCAGGCAAGGGTCAGGTCCCGAGGTGGTCGCCTCTGTGAGTGTGGAAGAGTCACGTGGAGGTGGTGTCAATGCCTTCCAGAATGAGAGAGATGGGCTGGTAAGTCACCAGGCTACCAGCTGTGATTTGTGTTTGGCTGTGTTTGCTCATCCTTTCTCTGGGCCGTTGGTTGTGTATCATTTTGCAGACAGCATGCAGGGTCTAGTCAGAAAGCTCTCTTTCTACACGCCATTGCTTTGACTTGCATTGTGTTTTGTTGTGGCGATGAACAAATGCTGATTTCAGTGACATGTCCTGTTTGATGTTTTTTTTAGGAAGTTGTGGTTTTATTTGACCAGGTGGTGACCCATGTCTGCCAATGTTTTATGTTGTTGCAGGAGATGAGGCAGAAGATGGACGAGCTGCAGAAAACATTACAGAAGGCGCAAGCCTACAAACTGAAAACTGAGAAAGAAGTCAGCAGCTACCAGACAGAAATAGCAGATCTCAGGTAAGATCAGATTTAAATATATATATACTGTATATATATATATATATATATATATATATTTGCAGCGTTTGGTCAATTTATCTGTTCTCTTATAGTATTCTGTCTCTGGGATTTGGTTTTGTTTAGAAATGTGATCATTTCAAATTTGTGATTTGATCATTTCTGAACATAATGATAGCAAAAAGTATATATTTTTTTAATTCCACTTTCTTAAAAAGGATTTGATTAATAAAATGGGGGGCCATGATATCATGACAGTTATACAGGAATTAATCAATAACCTACAGTATATTAAAAGGTGTGTCTGTTATATAGGTCTGAGAGAAATAGTCTCCATAGTGAATGCCAAGCCCTCAAGCAGAAACGGCAGGCTGCAGAGAGGAAGGATGACCAACCAGTCAAGGTAGGTTTACACAGCTGAATATTCTGCCTTGTGTTAGAAATGAACATTATGTTCAGTTACATTCCATTTTCTAATTGTGTGTGTGTGTGTGTGTAACAGGAAACTGTAGGTCAAAGTGGAATGGAGGAGATGGTGCAGCAGTTGGAGACGGAGAGAATCCAGCTTCACAGAGACTTGCAGCGCTGCCTGTATGAGATCCAGCAAAGAGACCAATACTACCATCAGCTCAACACTAAGGTACAAAACAAACACCATTATAAAAACGGCTACCTCAAATCAAGCGATCTGATTGGTTCAAAGCCGAGGTTTGAGCATATACTGTACCACGGCTATGACATCATTCCTTTGATTCAGTATCACTCCGCATCTGAGAAGGGCGTTCAAGCAGCGCTGCAGACCGGTTCTACTACAAGTAGTTACCAACTACTCTCAAAACAACACTGAATGACTCAAACATGAGCTTGGTAACATGTACCAGTCTATTTTTTATCTCTCTCTCCAATGGTTAGCTCCTTTCGGAACTGTTTTTCAGGCATATGGCGTGATCATCTCCCCTCCACAGTCCCTTCCTGGACGGTAGACTCTTGCTGCTAAAACTCCCAAGCAGTCGAAATCTGAGATACGCACGTATTTACAAGTGTCACAGAAACATTTCAAAGCAGCCTACCAAAGCAGAAGGGTTCATTGCCGGGGTTTGAAAGCTTGATGCTGCTACTTTAATATACAAATCATTCTGTCTTGTGCTGTTGCACCCAGCCATCATAGCGCTCCACAGCGCCCCTCTGGTCAGAAGCACATGCAAGAACGCAGAGAGAAGGCACAGCGGCCATCTTGGCATTTTGCGAAAAAACTATCTCACCGGCACAGAATTCGGATAAAAAGAGGCACTTATTAGCAGCATTGAGCTTTCAAACCCTGCCGCCGGGAAGCAATGGAGCCTTCTGTTTTGGTAGGTTGCTTTGAAATGTTTCTGTGACCCTTGTAAATACGTGCGTATCTCCGATTTCCACTGCTTGGTTGGACTGCTTGATTTTTTAGCAGCAAGAGAGTCTACCGTCCGGGAAGGGACTGTGGAGGGGAGATGATCACGTCATATGCCCGAAAAACGGTTCAGAAAGGGGCTAACCAGGTGTGTGTTCACCTCACCATGTATTCTAAAATGTGTAAAACTTCCATCTCAACGCTCCCCCAGCTGCAGCAGACATCAGAGGAGAAAGGTGCTGTGGCAGCCCAGCTGAAGGCTGTTTCCCAAACCTTGAGGGACACCCAGAACCGCTGCCATTGGCTGGAAAGCCAGGTGCAAGGCCAGGCACAGGTGAAGGATTTCATCATAAATGTGCTGCTATGTACCTGCTTATATCAACAGTGTATGAGTTTGTGGTCCATTTTTCAACACATACCTAAGTAGGCATTTTGTATCCAGACTGCATTTACAGTAGATACACATATTAAGATTTGATTTGCACCTTAAATTGAAAATGGATCTCAAACCTTACAACCAGATTGGTCTTAACCTGATACACAATTTCTCCAGGCGGTGGATAAGAGATTATCATACCTTTTTATATCAAAATCACTGCTTATATGCAGCATTTTCAAACGCAGGTAAACGGTGTGTTTTAAACGTTAAAAATAGGCCATTGACACGTTCACATGGCCTCCCAACATGTTACAGCTGCTCCCCCAGAGCAGACGTTTCAGTGGATCAACTCACTGTAACAGGCTGCAGGTGACCTGGACACTTAAACCAGTAGATTGACCTGACATTGTCTCAAATACATAAACTGCGGCAGCGCCACCATAGGGTCACGCCCGAATAAACAGTTAATCAATGTAATCAATGTATAGACATTTAAAGTAACGTTACCTTTCTGAAACACATGACAGTAATCTGATTTGATTTGATGTATTAGATGTTTGGTTAATTAAAAAAGAACATGAACTAAGGACATGTATCTCAGAAACAACATCAAGGATAAAACACAATAAAGGACCATTCTCTCTGCTAGCATTAACGGCTTCGTAACTTTTAGGCCGAAGAAAACGCTGGTAGTTTGTGGATATTAGTGGGTTTTTGGCCAATCTAAAAGGGGCTTCAATTATTCTGTTATTCAGCGCCTTTATAATTATTATGCAGAATTTGCTGCACATTGTCTAAATGGTGCCCACTATGGACAGCGGTCTCAAAATATTAGCTTTTACATACATGTAATATGTCGTCCCTACAAGCAGGGGTCAGTGTGCGCTGAGGTGGCACCAGGAGCCCCCCAGGAGAGGAGCAGCCACTCCATCACCATTGAAACAGCTGAGGCCACACTCCAAGAAAGGTTTGTGTGTGTGTGTGTGTGTGTGTGTGCGCGCGCAAGTATGTAATTTGCACCAGTCATTTCATGCACATGACCAACCATCATTGTACATTTTACACGTTTGTGTAGTTGTGGTTGTGTGGAGTCCAAATCTGTGTAGCTCATGGGAGTATTTGTGTGTGTCCATGTTTGTGCGTCTGTATATGTGTGTGTGTGTGTGTGTGTGTGTAGGCTGCTGGAGGTGGAGCAGAGACTGGCAGAGGAGAGAGGCAGGAGGGAAGCAGCCGAGGAGGCTCTGTTTCTGGCTGAGGACAGGGCAAAGAGGTGACACCCAAGATCACTCACTCAAACACACACACACACACACACACACACACACACACACACACACACACACACACACACACACATCTCTATGTACAGCAAAGCAGAGTTTGTCTCAATGTTGTTGTCTTGCAGTGTTGGTTCCAGCCCGTCGCCATCTAGAGGCAGCCAGAGGGACTTCAGTATCCAGCTGGAAGCAGAGGAGGAGTGGGAGGCCCTCATTCTCGACCCCAACCAGCCCCTACTCACACGCAAGGTACGCACTGGACCAAAGATGAATTTGTGTTCATTTATTTATTCATCTGCCCAAATTACTTTTCCCATCTCCTATGGGAATAAATCATAGTTTCTAATTATAGTTTCTGGATTTCACACTATCATCATCATGTGAATTTGCCTAAAGCATTTAATTTTCCGCCCCTTTTCTTTTGAGGCCTGTGCAGCCAGGCAATTATTTCAGTGATGGAAGATTTGTTTCCTTCAAATTATGAATTAAATTCTTAATTCTAATTTGTTGATTTCCAGGTGAAGGGTGGGGCGCTGGCATGCCGCCGCTGGCTCAGAGGGAGGAGCCTCTACTGCTCCAAGCTGCTGACGACCCGCGCCCGCTCCAGATACTTCTTCCTGGCCTACTTGCTCACGCTGCATGTGGTCGTCCTCATGTGCCTCACCGGTGCCCTCTAGCGGGGGAAACTCGGGGAAATACGTTCATCGATTTAAACGTCAAACTCAAGATGGCATCCTCTGTGAAATCTTAATGTTGATTTATTTGCCCTGAATTTCCACAAATTCTGATTTCGCAGCATACAAATTTGATGTCATGCTCATGTTATTTTACATAATTTGTAAAATCGTATTTTGTTGTTGAGGATGGATGCAGACAAGTGTGTCACCAGATTCAGCCCGTTTTCTCTGAGCAATGATTTGGTTAGTCTAGCTTAAATGACGACTTTGATGATCAATTGCTTGAAGAAATGTCGTATGGTAAGCCAAGCCTTAAAGTCTAGTTCTGCCCTTCTCTCCTCTTTGTTCTTTCTGAAAATAAGCTGTTTGATTCCTGACTGGCTGGACTCTTTGCCTATATCGTATTCTGATCCACATAAGAAAGGAGAGAAGGAGCTACACTTAGTTCACTACAATGCTTCAAGCAGGAATGAGTTTGAGGAGGTTGGAGTTGGACTCTGGTTTAGAACTTATTATACGAACGCCTCAGAGGGCACAGAAAGCCATATCCATTCTTAACACTACGGTTTCAATCTTCCTCTTTTCTTCTTAAACTTGTTGCTGTTCTGTGAGCTTAGAAGTCAACGTGTTAAACCCTCGCTTCCTCCAACCTCACACACAACTGTATGCATCATGATCATCCAAATCACAGATGTAGGCACCTGCGGGTGCTCTCTATGGGTAACGGCTTTGCCATGGTTGCCTTCCATGGCTTCACACCTTGCACACAGTCTTGATGCTGAGTTAAATCTATGCACTGAAACTCAACTTTCTGTATGTAATCATCTCTTATCAGCTCAGAAGCACTACACCTCTCCCTGCTCCCCTTATTCCCTTTAAAATGTCTAGCTAAAGCCAAGGGCAAAGATTTATTCCCTTACCTTAATAATTGCACTCATGCCCCTTACAGAAGTGGGACACGCTGGTTGCAAAATACCATACGGTAAAGATGCATTCTGATATTATGGTGTGCCATTGAAATGTACTGCAAAAAAGGTGGAGGGTGTAAAAGTATATATATGTTATAATTATTTGGTATGTAAGTGTGCATCCTCAAGGTATACTGTACAGTATGTTATGTATGTGTATATATATATACAGTATGCATTTCTATCCCCTCTGCTCTGATGTTCAATGACTACATTTCCACGTGATTGTTTTGAGTCTGACAATATGATTTATGATGGAGATGGCATTTTCACAAAACAGGGTCAACAAACTTGCCAAACAATTCTGATCTGAATATTAAACTGTAATAAGATTCCCAAGTAATTTCACCGCCAGGGGAAACAGACGAAATGAGATTCTGCTCTCTGTGTTTTCTTGTCTTGAAATGAAGGTCGTTAAGCTGATCGTGTGAAGGACATTAAGATGGAGTCGTTCACCTGAAGTTTTGTTTCAAGGCAAAAATGAATGTTTCCAATTGGGTGAAATAAGTTTGGCTTTTTCGTTGATCCAAGTTTGTGGAAGAGCACTGCTGCTGATGAGTTTGTGGTACGTTGTCCTAATGTTTTGTATATAGCGGCGTGATTGACGGACAAAAACAAAAGAACTGAATCTATTTATGAAAAAGGTAACTACTGAAAGATGTTTAAGATGTCATATTTTCTATACTGCCTCTATTTTTCAGAGTGAAGTAATGGCGATGCTGTTTGCCTTTTGATGACATCAGGCTTGACCGTGTGCAATACTGTGTTGGAGCTTTTTTCAGATGGCCTGTTGCCATCTTGAAAGAATTTTAATAAAGCTAGTTGAATTTGGCTAGTTGGCTTGTTGAATGGCACTATCTGTCTGACTAAACTCAAATAAACATCAGAATATTGCTTTGGATTAACTATGAAAATCAGATTGTGGGAGTAAGAAAAAAATGATGGTGAACCTCAAACACAAACTTAACTTTTATGCAAACTTGAAGGCAGTGACTGAGCAGTTCAATGAAGGCATAGCTTGTTCAAATAGACTGATTTGATGTGGCTCTAAATGATTAAGGAACACGCTTTTATAATAGATATAAACACCTGGCAACGTTCTCATAACTGCGTCTGTGTTTAGTTCCTAAGTCATATTTTGCCATGATGACACACACAGACTCACAAAGTGAAAATACCAGCCATCGTTGTCACGGCTGATAAAGATAGCCTATGTTAGCTTTACCCATCTGCCACAATGAGTCTTTCCTGTTGAAACAGCCTATGAGCTGAGTGATCAGGTCACCACAAAACACAGTCAAGGAAATAAAAAGTCACACTTTCTACAAGTGCAGAGGAGGTGAGGGGAAACTGTTATATACCCGGTAGTATCTGCACAGAGACGCATGATACTGAACGGAGCAAGGAAACAAGTCTTCATTTGGACATAGATCACAAAATATGACTTTAGGCTACTTTGTAGTTTAGTCTGAAGAAAAGAGCAGCAAAGTGAAAACAGGTCCTGATATCAAGTAGCTGATGATTGAGACAGAATATGGAGATGTCTGACTGCCTTCACATCTATGAAGATCCAGTGGAGACAGAGGAGAGTCAAAGAGAGAGGGAAGAGAGGGCCGACGTGGAGGAGAGGATAGTGGACATCTATGAAAGTGCAGACAATGGGGGTCGTGACCCCAGATCAAATACGGAGAAAACACCAGATCAGCAGCCAGGTGAGTAACACACGCACACACACACACACACACACACACACACACACACACACACACACACACACACACACTTATTACATTATATTACATTAATATTAAGCTTACTGATATAGACGGTTTTCACCAGAGCGCAACCCCACAGCACTTCCTTTTTCTCAGCATTCGGCAAACTGCAGAAATATTCACTCGACATCGTTACTTTTGTTTTCGCTGCTCAGCTGTATAGACGGTTTTCACGGAATGGTCAGTCCTGCACTTAAATGTTTTTTTTTCTTTTATGTCCATAGCAAACACTGCAACAGGAAGTGAGCGGGGGTTCAATTTAGAATGTTTTTGTTGTCAAGTTAAAACCGTCTATAAAAACAAGGGGTAGGACTTGCTAAGTAATCAATTCTTCCTACTCCTTTTTTGGACATGAAATATTCATTTATATTGATTGAGAATTTGATGTACATGCTTGCTGTCAATTCAATTGTCTATTGTTGTTTGGCATTTTCTTGGTTTAATTTTTTTCTTTTTTTCTTTTTCTTTTTTTTACATGTTCGGGGGGGGGGGGCATCTAATCTAATCACATACAGCGAAACCACAAAATCACAAGTCATGCAATGAACAGCAAAATTCAGTAGCTGTGTAATAGTCCCTCTGGTGGTCGTATAAAACCTAACCCTGTCTTGTTCTTACAGGTGATGTTATCCAGCCAGCGATGAAGCACCACAGGGTGATTGTAGCGTGTCTGCTGCTCATGTGTCTTCTCCTACTGGCTGCCCTCATAGGCGTTGTGGTCATCTTAAAAGAGCGTAACTTCACATCCTATGAGGACAAAAGCAAACTGCAGACCCTCAACAAGACCTGTGCTGAAGACAAACTGCAGACCCTCAACAAGATCTGGGCTGAAAACAGAAAGACTTTCTTTGAGCTCAGTTGAGTATGTATGTCTGTCTGTCTGTCTGTCTGTCTGTCTGTCTGTCTGTCTCTTTCTCTCTGTGTGCATTTACATGAGCATACATGTACTGTACATTATATGCACTAGGGATGGGCATTTTAAGCAATTTAAATAGTCGAGTACTCTCCTTCTATTATGAACGAGTGCTCGAGTACTCGCGCGGGGGGCGCGGGCTGTGTGATTACTATGGTAATGACTGAGCAGGGGTAATCTGCTGTGTATCGGGCTGTTCACACATAACGTTTACATTTTTGCATGGAAAAAGTGCTACCTGGAGCATTTTTGTCAGGAGAGGGACTGACTGTGATATTAGGTGACGCTAAGCTAACATCTAAAGCCTACCTTTAGACAGTATCTCCGATGGTTGGATTAGCGCTTTGGAGCAGACAAGTTGTGAAACAAGCGAAGACATTTGATTTCCAATACATGTCCATTGTTGCTGAATAGTGATCACCATGATGCGATTGTCTCCCAAAAAGTGATTCTGTCTATTTCTTGTGACTAACGTTATGGGAAACGACAGTGTAGTCAGTAAACTAGTGCAACGTTTTGAATGAGTTTTATCGGGCGTGCGCTATGAAGAAGCGTGCTTCTCATTCGGGAGAATATCTCCAGCCACCATTTTCGGGAAGAGCTGGAAAACTTCCGGTTAAAACTTTCAAAATAATGTTACTTAAACAAAAGTAAATAGCTTATTGATGCACGTTGGAGGAGAAAAGGTATTTCAATGAATGAAGCAGCATCCTTGTATCAAAATACTCGTTGTGATGTTATATGGCATGGAACTGTGGCTGTAACGCATTACTCAAAATAAATAAGGTTACGATAAGCATTTTATTTTGAAAGCAACAAAGCGGATGACGTACTTGGTACATTCTGGCTGACTTGACGCCTGATAGAGTTTAGTCATAGTCTGGGCACCTTCCACCCCGCTTTTTGTCATGGGGCGTAAACCACGGAACCAGAATGAACACCGGAAGGCAGTGCGCCAAAAAACATCTGTGTTGCTGTTAGCTTGATGTCTCTTCCCTCGATTAATTGTCTGATGCAAAGCTTCTGTATTGGCTTAAAAGATGTGAGATTGTGAATCTGCAATGTTTCTAAAAGAACTTCGGTACGTCCATCTTTTGTTTTGTTGTTTGCCGTTCTGATACTTGGGTCAAATTGTCAAGTTAACGTGAAAGTTGACGAGCTAGAAACGCTGCCATCCGGTCTAGGGCGGGCTCTAGGCTGGAACCAGTAGGGTGACAAAATCAATTGTGGGCGGGAGCCAGGCTCTTTCTCGCCGAGAAGAGCCTGGTGACGCGAGGTTAGTTTAGGTAGTCACAAGAAACCCAGGCGTGTTCGTTGAATGGGAGGGAAACACAGCGAGACCGGCCGTGCAGTTGCTGCTGGTTGCTGCTGTTTGCTGCCAGATCCACATGACGATGCGTGCGTAGATCTTCTACCATTTTTAAAGGGGTGGGGACTGGGGCGAGTACCCGAACAGCAGAAACGTTACTCGAATACTGACGTTATGAACGAGTGCTCGAGTACCCGTGTACTCGCGCCCATCCCTAATATGCACTATGCTTTTATTTGGTGCTCTTAAGATCATCTTCTCTTGCAGAGCGTCTCTGTGAAGCTGGAGGATGTAGATCATTCAACAGCAGTTTCTACTACCTTTCTACTGGTACAAAGAGCTGGGATGACAGCAGGCAGGACTGTCAACGGAGAGGAGCACACCTGGTCATCATAAACAGCCAAGAAGAACAGGTAAAGGGAGAAGTGGACGCACCCCCCCCCAAGTTATCTCTTTGCTGTTTATTTAATTGGGTTAAAACTGTGTCACATTCCAAACTGTTTGAGTGCTTCACAAGTGTGTGTTGATGTCATTTGTCTTTTAAATAATTCAACAGAAATTCATCAATTCCTTGAGGAAGTTCACCTGGATTGGTTTGAGTGACAGGGATGAGGAGGGAATCTGGAAATGGATGGATGGTTCACTTCTGAACAGCACAGGGTAAGACATCCATTCTTCAGTCCCATTTACCAGCAGTGGTGGAAATGAGGGGAACGCCTGGAGGGAACGGAGTTCCCAGAGTAAACCTTGAGAGGAAACGATGAGAATGAGAGGGGGAACAGCACTCCTCTCAGATTCCCCTTAGAAAATGATTGCAATGCAGTGGAGAGCAGAACAGTGGAGAGCAGAGCAGTGGAGAGCAGAGCAGTGGAGAGCAGAGCAGTGGAAAGCAGAGCAGAGCAGTGGAGAGCAGAGCAGAGCAGTGGAGAGCAGAGCAGTGGAGAGCAGAGTAGTGGAAAGCAGAGCAGTGGAGAGCAGAGCAGAGCAGTGGAGAGCAGAGTAGTGGAGAGCAGAGCAGTGGAGAGCAGAGCAGTTGAGAGCAGAGCAGTGGAGAGCAGAGCAGAACAGTGGAGAGCAGAGCAGAGCAGTGGAGAGCAGAGCAGTGGAGAGCAGAGTAGTGGAAAGCAGAGCAGTGGAGAGCAGAGCAGAGCAGTGGAGAGCAGAGTAGTGGAGAGCAGAGCAGTGGAGAGCAGAGCAGTTGAGAGCAGAGCAGTGGAGAGCAGAGCAGAACAGTGGAGAGCAGAGCAGAACAGTGGAGAGCAGACCAGAGCAGTGGAGAGCAGAGCAGTGGAGAGCAGAGCAGTGGAGAGCAGAGCAGTAGAGAGCAGAGCAGTGGAGAGCAGAGCAGTGGAGAGGGGGCAGCATGAAAGGAGCAGAGAATAGTAGGAGAACATGTGTTTGGAAGCTGAATAAGCAGCGTCAATATCAATGTGTCATCAAGTCTGTCATGAATAAAATCAAGGGGAAATAATTAGTAGATCTCAGCAATCTTATTTAAGTAACTTTTGTAAGAGATGTTTATGTAGCTCTAATGTAATGAGTTAAATCAATAAAAAAAAACAGTCAAGCATTCAGCTCTTGATTTGAACAGAAATAATACCCTATGCCTCCCTTCTGGACAGCGTCCGGGGGCTCCACCCTGCCTAAGGTTCCCACAGTAAAACCTGCCCATTTCCACCACTGAACAGGTTGGCCTGAAAATGCATTGTGCATCTTATGATCAAGTACAGTTGACTATACATCTTCTTTTTCAACAGGTTCTGGGGAACATACCAGCCCAGTGAATCTAACAGTCAGTATGACTGTGCTTACAGTTATGATTATGCAAGACTAAACAGCTGGGTGGATGACCAGTGTGACTCAGCACGGTACTGGGTCTGTGAAACAGTGATAGACTTCTAACATGATGTGTAATCTAATGAAAAGAGATTGTGACTTCACACCTCACATCAAGATTGTCATTGTCATTCACACAGAGAACATGAAGTGATGCTTTTAAGGGATTGTGTGTTTTATTGTTTGTGAAGCACTTTGTCATCTATTTTTCATCACAGCTTCAGAACAAGAATGAATCAGTATTTGTTCAACAGTAGAAGTGTAGATTTAGCAGCTCCTCTTTTCCTCAGTCTCAACAAAGTGATGTTTGTTACCAAGACGAGACCGTGCAACATCCTGCCTGAGGAACTTAGATAAGCTACTTCAATATGATCTTTCAAATCACGTCTCAAAATACACTTTCACCTTCTGTTAGTTTTGCATGTTTTTAATTTTCTTATGGTGTTTTTATCTTCAAACACTTTGCAATGTGCTTTTTTAAGTCCTTCTAGTATATTTTATAATTCTTTCTTTTTTGCCTTATGATCAAGTAAACTGCAAACTCTGCTTTTAAGAGACAACAAGAAGACAAGTGCTATATCAATAAAACTGCCAACTTATTCTGTATAGTTTGAGAGATTAAATGTTTTTTCAGGAACACGACTGTCTATTTCTTGTCTACTTCCTGTGCACCACCATATTGGATGCTGATAGGCTGATTCAGTCTGCTCACAGCTTATTGGTCCTTTGCACTCAAAAACTAATGAGCATTAATAAAAACCAAGGCTACAAAAAAAGCTACACCCAATCAGAGAACTTATGTTAACACTTATTACAATGCTTTAATACTGGAGGTGATACTGTTGATAGCCTTCCAGTAATATAAGCAGACTGTATATTTTTTAAAAATCATTATTTTGTCAAAATAATTTGTCATTTGTCAAATGTGTTTGTTTGGGTGAGGGGTGGCAGGGAGCTGGGAGTGGGTATATACACCTGTTTGTAAAATAATATATTATATTGTAATTGTCCCAATCATTTGCAAACTGAAAACAATAAAAATATTGTTTACAAAAAATGCACCATGATTGTTATGTATTGCTCTAGTCTAGCTCACCCAGATCAGATCATGACCTGTCAAAGCTCCTCCCACTGATTCTTAGATTGAATTTTGTAGCCTGATGATGTCAGACTGAATTGTCAGTGACACTCCTCCATCTTCTATGGAAGAGCCAGAACCAGAAGCAGACTCAAGTCAAGTCGGTGGAGTGGGCGGAGCCAAGGTCTGGACCCATGCAGGCAACAGTTTTGTGGTACCTCTGGTTTATTCTGTCATACGACACACACACGCACACACACACACACACACACACGCACGCACGTACGCACACACACACACACACACACACACACACACACACACACACACACACACACACACACACACAGATTAACACACACACTCACAAGGTGAAAAACCAATACCAGTCAACGCTGGCACGTCATGGTTAAAAAAAACGAATCTGCCACAATGAGTGTTTCCTGTTGAAACAGCTGATGAGATGGGTGGGTCAGCCACAGCACCCAGCCAAGAAAAAACTTATAAAAAAGACACACAAGTGCAGAGGAGTTGAGGGGAAACTGTTATATACCCGGTAGTATCTGCACAGAGACACATGATACTGAATGGAGCAAGGAAACAAGTCTTCATTTGGACATAGATCACAAAATATGACTTAGGCTACTTTGTAGTTTAGTCTGCAGAAAAGAGCAGCAAAGTGAAACGGTCCTTCTAGTATATTTTATAATTCTTTATGTTTTGCCGTATGATAAAGTACACTGCAAACTCTGCTTTTAACTAACAAATGAGAACACTTTGAAATTTTAGTTTATTTGCGCAATAAGGAAGACACACAATGCAATGCAAATATAATGTGCATTGTAAAGATATTTCTTTATTCCTTCTGTTGTTTGATTGACCCTGTAGCAGCCAAAAAAAAGTAATTCACTATGCTACCGATCCTCCCATTACATAGTGTAAGATCACATGATGAAGGCAGGTGTTCTGTTCTAGTCTATCTGAAAGAACTGAAGTCTGCTGATTGTCTTCTGCTTCTGCTGCACAGGCAGAGGTGTGAGTTTCATGTCCCACTAAGCACACATGTTAAACTGTGCAGGCAGTAATCTATCAACAATACATCTTACCTCACTGTGTTAGAGCACAATGCTGACTTATTCTTGATGAGAACTTAAACTCTCACAATGCTGTTTGACCTTGATACATGTATGTTGAAGACCATAAAATAATAATTTGACCCTCTGTCCTCACCACTGTTGAACACAACTTTGCCTTGTTCACTGTCAAGTTCCTCAAACTTTGGAGCAGTAACTGAAGGAAAATGGTTTTCTCTGAAAATTGTGAGTTTGTATGTCTGTCTGTCTGTCTGTCTGTCTGTCTGTCTGTCTGTGTCCCTGTCTGTCTGTCTGTCTCTCTGTCTGTCTGTCTGTCTGTCTGTCTGTCTGTCTGTCTGTGTGTCTCTCTGTCTGTCTCTCTGTCTGTCTGTCTGTCTGTCTGTCTGTCTGTCTGTCTGTCTGTCTGTCTGTCTGTCTGCCTGTGTGTCTGTCTCTCTGTCTGTCTGTCTGTGTGTCTGTGTGTCTGTCTGTCTGTCTGTCTGTCTGTCTGTCTGTCTGTCTGTCTGTGTGTGTGTCTGTCTGTCTGTCTGTCTGTCTGTCTGTCTGTCTGTCTGTCTGTCTGTCTGTCTGTCTGTCTGTCTGTATGTCTCTCTGTCTGTCTGTCTGTCTGTCAGTGTCTGTCTGTCTGTCTGTCTGTGATAGCGTCAACACCGTACAAGATGCAGTCACATAACTTCACAGGTGTGTAGTTGACATCAAAATAAAGTCTCATAAATGGATGTGATGTGAACAAGGGAAAGCATTTCCTTGGCCTGATCAAATGAAGACTAGTTCTTCTCTCATTGATTCAGAACTCATCACATCCTCATGTCCACATGGTCATTTTGGCTAATTAGTTTTTGAGTGTAAAGGACCAATACGCTGTGAGCAGACTGAATCAGCCTATCAGCATCCAATATGGTGGTGCACAGGAAGTAGACAAGAAATAGACAGTCGTGTTCCTGAAAAACATTTAATCTCTCAATCTAGACCGAATAAATTGGCAGTTTTATTGATATAGCACTTATCTTCTTGTTCTCTTAACATAGTTAAAGGTCTGGATGCAGGCAACAGTTTTGTGGTACCTCTGGTTTATTCTGTCATACGACACACACACACACACACACACACACACACACACACACACACACACACACACACACACACACACACACACACACACACACACACACAGACACACACACACACACACACACACACACACACAAGATGAAAAACCAATACCAGTCACCGCTGGCACGTCATGGTTAAAAGAAAACTAATCTGCCACAATGAGTGTTTCCTGTTGGAACAGCTGATGAGATGGCTGGGTCAGCCACAGCACCCTGAAGTAGACAAGAAATAGACAGTTGTGTTCCTGAAAAACATTTAATATCTCATTCTATACAGAATAAATTGGCAGTTTTATTGATATAGCACTTATCTTCTTGTTCTCTTAACATAGTTCACATTGGTACACGCTATTTTTCAGATTGTTTTTTCCAACAAATTACAAAATAACAAAAAGCAAACATGTCCCCATCATAAATGACACGTATGAGGAAATGTGAATAGAATGACACACAGGATGAGACACAGAGACACGTTGAGAGTGACTTGTGAAACACACAGCAGCCCAAAGCTCAGACAGACCAGCCTGAACACTTTTCCCTCTGCAGAACAAATATTCACATGTGAGAAATCAACTCACAATACTTTTTTCACTTTTTCACAATAACTTTCAGTGTCAAGAAAATGTATCAAGAAAATTTCCATATTTTCATCACCATGTTTCTGGGTGGCCTGCTGCCGCCTCTCTAGCTAGCTAGCTATCATCTATCTATCTATCTATCTATCTATCTATCTATCTATCTATCTATCTATCTATCTATCTATCTATCTATCTATCTATCTATCTATCTATCTATCTATCTCTATCTCTCTATCTATCTATCTATCTATCTATCTATCTATCTATCTATCTATCTATCTATCTATCTCTCTATCTCTCTATCTATCTATCTATCTATCTATCTAGGGATCAAAGACAAGTGACGTACTGTATATTTCCCATTAGAGTGCAAATAGCACATACAGTGCACATACAGTGCAAATAGCATGTACCTTATTAAACTAATGTTTAATTGTATGTTTAATAAGGTACATGCTATTTGCACTGTATGTCAAATACGTCGAATTTAAAATGTCTGAACACGTCTAACGTATGCACATGACGTGCACCTATGTGCAATGAATAAGCCACTGACTTGTCTTATCGCTATTCTGCCTTATTGCCTATTGCTACTTAGTATTGCTTATTGATGCCTATTTCTTATTGCCTATTGCTCATTGCTTGTTGCCTATTTGTACTATGTCGTAAACGGAGTCCACAGCACAAGAATTTCACACGTGATACTTGTACCATGGAGTGACAATAAAAAAATCTTGAATCTTGAATCTAGAGGGTTATTGTGCTTTTGGCTTTAATTGAGTGTACCTGCACTTAAATCCAGTGAGGTGAATGTATGTCTTGTTATTGAGCTGGTGGCTTTGAGTGTTCAGGTGGCTGTGCTGTAAATCCTAATGAGATGCAGGTGAACGTATGTCTTAACAGGATGAACACAGTGTGCTGCCCTATAGGGTGACGTCACTTGAAGTGCCCTCCTTCATCAATTTAACAAGCAAAAAAGTGACATTTAGTCTGCCAATCAAAGGCTTAAATTTACATGAACTTAAACAATACATGCTCAACACACACATACAGCAGACAATGTAAGACACTGCAGCTGCAAACAACAAATTACTGTAGACCATATGACTTGAGCCTACAAATGCCATTTTTCAAGATTCAAGATTCAAGATTTTTATTGTCACTCCATGGTACAAGTATCACGTGTGAAATTATTGTGCTGTGGACTCCGTTTACAACATAGTACAAATATAACAGGGCATATGCGTGCAAAAACAACAAGAGACACAACAAGCAATAAGGCAGTATAGTGATAAGACAAGTCAGAGACAGTGGCATATTCACTGCACATAGGTGCACATGTCGTGTGCATACTTTAGACGTGCTTAAACATTTTAAATTCGGCGTATTTGACATACAGGTGCAATGCAAATAGCATATTCCTTATTAAACATACAATTAAACTCTGTGTTTTAAATTCGGCGTATTTGACATACAGGTGCAAATAGCATATTCCTTATTAAACATAGCATATTCCTTATTAAACATACAATTAAACATTAGACATACGTAATGGTAGCAGCTACAATACGGTACAGTACGGCTACTACACTATTTGTGTATGTTAAGGAGTCTCGTGGCCTGCGAGAAGAAACTGTTCCTCAAGCGATTTGTGCGTGCTTTCGGAACCCTGTATCTTCTCCCTGAGGGTAACAGGGAGAACAGGCTGTTGTGGGGATGGTTTGTGTCTTTGATGATCTTCAGGGACCTCCTGAGGCACCGCTGTTTATACAGTTCATGCAGATCTGGCAACTCACATCCTGTTACGTGCTGGGCCGCGCGTCTCACTCTCCGTAGCGCCCTGCGGTCCATGGTGGTACAGTTCCCGTACCAGGTGGTGAAGCCGCCAGTCAGCAGGCTTTCAATGGTGCCTCTGTAGAAGTCCCTGAGGATTTCTTTCCTTAGCCCAAATTTCTTCAGGCGCTTGAGTCCGTGTATTCGCTGTTGGGCCTTTTTGACAACAGTGGTGGTGTGGCCGGCCCAAGTCAGGTCCTGGTGGATATTGACTCCCAGGTCCTTGAAGCTGTCCACCCTTTCCACCACTGTGCCGTTGATGGTGATTGGGGGGTGTGCGCCCCCCCCCCCCACCACCCTCCTGTAGTCTACAATGATCTCCTTGGTCTTGGAGACTTCAGAGAGAGGTGGTTGTCCTGGCACCATTGTTCCAGGGCCCCCACCTCCTCTCTGTAGGCCGTCTCGTCGCTCCCCGAGATCAGCCCCACGACTGCTGTGTCGTCTGCAAACTTCACGATGGTGTTAGAGGTTTGAGTCGCCACGCAGTCGTGGGTGTAGAGGTCGTACCAGAAGGGGCTGGAGACGCACCCCTGGGGCGCTCCTATGCTGATGGTCAGTGGGGAGGAGGTGAGGTTGCCCACCCTCACCACCTGGCGGCGGTCTGTCAGGAAGTCCAGGATCCAGTCGCACATTGCTGTGTTAAGTCCCAGGTTCTTGAGCTTGCATACCAGCCTGGAGGGTACTATGGTGTTGAATGCTGAGCTGTAGTCCACGAACAGCATTCTTACGTAGGTGTCCTTCCCCTCCAGGTGGGACAGGGCGGTGTGGAGCACGTGTGCTACTGCATCCGCTGTGCTTCTGTTGGGGCGGTATGCGAATTGTAGCGGGTCGTGGTCCGGGGGGAGTGTGGGGCGGATCTTTGATATGACCAGCTTTTCAAAGCACTTGCTGGCTATTGGCGTGAGGGCTATTGGGCGCCAGTCGTTGAGGCTGGTCACTTTCTGCTGCTTGGGAATGGGGATGATTGTCGCTGCTTTGAAGCAGGAGGGAACTCGTCTGAGGGAGAGAGACTGGTTGAAAATGTCTGTGTATACGCCTGCCAGCTGGTGGGCGCAGGCCTTGAGGACCCGCCCGGGGATGCCGTCCGGGCCGGCCGCCTTGCGAGGGTTGATACGCAGGAACGACCGGCACACCTCCTCCTCAGTGATGGTGAGAGGGCGGTCTGGGTCTGTGGGGGGGGGGGGGGGGGAGGGGGGGGGGGGGGGGGGGGGTGTTGGTGGTTAGATGGGGATGGGAGGGGGTGGGGGTGCTGAGGGGTGGGGGGGAGGGGTGGGGGGGGGGCGAGAGGTGGCGGGGAGAGGAGGGCAGTGGGGGGGGAGAGGAGGAGGGGTGGTGGGGGGGCGGAGGGGGGGAGCGGTGGTGGGGGGAGAGGGGTGGCAGGGGGGGGAGGAGAGGAGGTGGCAGGGGGGGGAGGAGAGGAGGGGGGGAGGAGGGAGGGGGGGTGGTGGGGGGGAGGAGAGAGGGGGGGGTGATGGGGGGGAGGAGAGGAGGAGAGGGGTGGGAGAGGAGGGGGGAGGAGGGGAGGCGCTCTGGCAGAGGGGTCGAACCTGGCGTAGAACGCGTTGAGTTCGTCTGGCAGGGTGGGTGACTCGTTGTTTTGCTGTTTTTCCCCTTTGAAGTCTGTGGCAGCGTGGAGGCCTCTCCACAGGTGTTTGGGGTTGTTGGAGTCCAGTTTTGCTTCCAGCTGCCTGCCATATTCTCTCCGTGCTCTTTTTAAAGTGGTTCAGAGGGCATATCTTGTCTGTTTGTATTCCTCTGGTGTTCCAGAGTTGAAGGCGGTGGTCCTGGCGTGGAGGGCTGCCCGGACGTCACTATTGATCCAGGGTTTCTGGTTTGGCATTATTTTGATTATTTTTTGGGGGATTATGTCCTCTGTGCATTTTTGAATGAAG
This sequence comes from Poromitra crassiceps, assembly GCF_964638095.1. Classification (NCBI taxonomy): domain Eukaryota; kingdom Metazoa; phylum Chordata; class Actinopteri; order Beryciformes; family Melamphaidae; genus Poromitra; species Poromitra crassiceps. Next base: position 7,742,296 of record NC_139645.1, on the reverse strand, counting down.
CCTGTTACTGTGTCTGCATATTCGTCTAGGTCTCCTGCAGCCTTGAACTCTTCCCATGCTGTTTGGTCGAAACAGTCTCTCAGAATGTCCTCT